>NC_079412.1:19062626-19070126 GCF_026213295.1 Gadus chalcogrammus
AATAACAATAATATTAATAATGATAATCATCATCATTCGTCCATCATGTCATTGTTGTGATGAGAAGAATGCTTTTTAAAATGACGGATGTTGCAAATGATACGAAAAGTGAGGGGTTGATAGTGCACTCAGAGTGGATCAATAGCCAGCGTTTAGATCTTGGGCCATCAGGAGACGGGCTGGTGATGCTGGAACCACTGGTAGCTGGATTGCATGCCTTCAAACTGCATTGGGAAATTAGCAATGAACGGAAACCGATGGGGTGCTAGTAAAGGATACCGTGAGGCTGTTGGAAAATATACATTTAATTACAGGAGAAATGTGCAGTGATGGGACTTAAGCACATACGGACGTCGCATCGTCACACAGTATTCTTCCAATGCGTCGACACAAATAAGGCATTTCAAGGAATTAAAACCGACTGATATCACATTTTTTTGGGTGAAGCAACTGCTTTCGGTATGATTGACTTTCTCAGTTAAAAGCCAGTTAAGATAACAAATGCGCACAAACACAACACGGACACATGGTACCACACGGAGAATGAAGACACACAAGTGGTTTCGATCAAACGCCCCCGTCTAACGCAATGCATTGTTGTGCAGTTAATGCGCTCGGTGGACAATAACATGTCTCCGAGCTAACTGAACTTTGGGTTGTTCGTAACTAGAGGGAAGATCAATAATGCATTCTAGGACTGGAATGATTCATATGTCATCCCCATTTCAAAGAAGGTTTCTTAAGCACATTACAAGAACAGCTATTTACAACATTTCACTTCACACACACGTCTTGAGAGAAACCTGAGGGAGCTGTAAACTATATTGTACCAGCTCAACCCAAACAGAAAAATACTCTACTGCGTTCTCTGTGAGTTCTGTGTGGTAAAATGCCCGTCGCATCACTGCAGTCAGAGAAAGGACGTCAGTTTCACTTCACATGTTATTCCAAAAGGCTCTTCTCCAAAGTCCAAGAAAAGAAAGTGCAGACAACAAACTCCTCACATGAGTTTATGATGATGTTCCCAGCAGGCAGCCCTGGGTGCCTGTGTTCATAACGGCCGGGAGCGGGAAATGCGTTCAGTGTTCTGCATCTTTTCTCAACTGTAATCTGGGCAGAGCTGTAATCTGGGCAGAGCTGTCACTCGTCCAGAAGCACATGAAGTTGACTGGTTTTGGATTATTTTGTTCTGTGTTGTCCTATTTGGTCCTGGCACTGTGCTGAAAATATGGATTTGTTTAGTTTAACATAGTTCGTATAGGCCTTCAATAATTTGATCAAAAAGTTGCATTGTTATATTCATAATCGTGCATTGCTATGGGTGTGGACGAATACGAGATACGAGTCGACATTGAGTCAAACATTGTAGTAACGCAGAAGGTAATATTGTAGTGTAACTCATGCGCTGACCTGTGAGTAAACCATTGATCCAGAGTCGCCCTTGCTGCATGTTTCCACATGTTAATATGTTGACGTGGTGACCGGCTGCGTGTTCTGGAGAGAAAAAAAGAAACAGCAGACCATTACTCTGAAACCCCACCGCTGTTATCAGAGGACAGCGCTGGACGGGCTATCAACCCATCTCTCCGTCTCTCCTGGCTTCACCAAAACATCCCAAATAACCTGTCACAATCCCTGTCTCGATTTTGCTAAAACAATCTGCGTGAGCCCCAAACAACGTTGTTACAGCAAAGCCAAGATAGACGCTCGCGACGGCTTGATCGCCCGGTGTGTTCCTTTAAAACCCACATCATCAACAGACTCCATGTTCCACCACAGCTCAACACACACACACACACACGCACACGCACACGCACACGCACACGCACGCACGCACACACACACACACACACACACACACACACACACACACACACACACACACACACACACACACACACACACACACACACACACACACACACGCACACGCACGCACACACACCACTCATCTCACCACAGCAGCACGCTGCTCGCAAAGCCACAACAAGCACAGCAGCCCTTCCACTGCCAGCCTCGTGCCCGTCCGAGCCTGGTGGGGACGGCCGTCGGGCCTTTTAGGGTTAGCTCACCCGCGTGGTTTTGATCTTGTTCCCGGCGTAGCACATCCAGCCGGAGTTGTCGGGCAGCGTCTTGCACTCCTCTCCCTCCAGGCAGGGCTCCATCTCGCACCACCACTTGCCAATTACGATGGACGCTGAGGGCGACAATGACAAGAGCCATGGCAATCCAGCCCATCTAGGTGCCTCTAATTACGGCAGCTTGAGAAGAGCCCCTACGAGCGGCCGTAACCCAGCGTTTATTAGCCACTCATTAGAAGGGTTCGTTTGAGTGTTTTAGGGGGGGGGACGTGTCGAGATTGCATCGCCAGACGACGTGTTTCGTTTGTTGATTCAGGGAGGCCGACCACAGTCCAGGCGAGGGTTTTTGCGGTGGTTTATTTAAGAAACAAGCGTGTTGTTTCACGGGGAGCGTTGAAGTGGCGTTGATGGAGGCCACGGTTCCAGCACTAGACAGGAAGATTGCGTAAGTAGAATGCAAATTAAACATAGCACACGGCCCGAGGAAAGGAATCTGTCAGGGAATGAGAGATAGCGATCTCCAATTCCCTCACACGGTACGCATCGGGAGATTGTGGCAATATTTGCGAGCGGGGATTTAAGATAAAAGCTGCAGAAGGTGAAAGGTTTCCTTAAAGACGAATGCACATCTGAATAGGCTCCCCTTAAGTGCCCCGTCCGCTGCGTGCAGCCAATGGAACCGGTGGTGGCAGACATTTGTCACAGGATATCTATGAAACGATTATAAACTGTCTATTAGGTAGCCTTGTAATCCATAGCCTTGTTCTCCCTTTTCTTCCCTGTGATTGCTTACATGTTTCTCTCCTTTCTCTACTCCCTGAGGTGTTTTGCTTAAATCAATTTTCCTCAGCGATCGGTTGTCGGTTGCATACTAAAGCATACATCCGCCCGGGCCCTATGGGGCCGGGAGTAACAGATTCCCAGTGTGCTGCTTTTCCAGATATTGTTAATCATATCGGAGACAAGGCGTTGCTTGGGTGACTTTGGAGAGGGAATTCACAGCGCTGTTTTACATAACTTGGGTAAAAAAAGTTGTGTTTTACTTCTTTCAGAAAATGCGAGTATCTTTTTTTAATTGAAGCTTAACGTCACAATAAAATGCGAATTTCTTATTATACACAATTTTCACTTGAGCGATCACAAAGAAAAATTCTCAGCTTTCCGAACAACCTAGCCCAGCACTTTTTCTCGCCTCTTTCTCTTGGGTTTGGTTCTACCTTAAAGCGCCTCGCCCCTCTGCCCCACGTCAGACCCAGGCCCGCTGTACTCACCGTCCACGCAGGAGGGTCTGTTCCTGGTGGTCCCGGCCACCTTGCCCGGCAGACACGAACACTTGACTGTCTGGGAGCGCTCCTCGATGCGGTTCTTATTGCAGCATCTGTGAGCGGCGATCACTTCACACGTGCCTCCCTCTGATGTAAAGAAACAACAGTGGAGAACAATGACGAAACAACCAATCAACAAAAACAGGCAGTCAGAATGAATCCTGCCAAGCTAACGCCCACTGAGCCAAAACTAGGCGTTTGAAATATTCTTCTTTTTGAAAGGACATTCTGCATTTGCATTCGGCAACCCTGACTTGGCTAATGTGGAGGAGCCAGATGTCTGTAAATAATGCAATCTGTTTATTGATTCAAAAAAATGCAACAAAAACTAAAACATACTATTTTCAAAACTCTTCAGACTTCAACTGAGCTCTGCAATCCATAATTTACAGCTCCAGGTTTTGAACAAATAAGCGCCGGGACAAGTTAACAATTTGCCACACGCACAAGAATGGCCTCAAAGAACCCAGTAAATCGGCAAATAAAGAGAGGCATGATCAATTCCCCCCCCCCCTCCCTGGGTGGGGGGGGCCCTGGGGGGGGGGGGGGCCTGGGTCCACCACATGATGGACACTTGAGAGGGCTTGGCAGAAGAAGGCTGATCCATTAGCAGAGAAGGAGAAGCCTGCTTGAGGGCTGTGATGGCTCCCACACACACATACACACATATACACATAGACACACTCACACAGACACACATATGCCCGCACACACGCACGATCACACAGCTCCATCAGGTTCATCACAATTATCTGTGAGTTACCGACTGCTGGCCCCTAAGGAACGGGAGGATTGGAAGGAACCTTCTACCCCCCTTGACCCTTCTCACCCTGGACCGATTCATCTATCCCACCACCACCACCACCTCCACAACCACCGCCGCCTCCACCACCGCCACCACCACCACCACCGCCTCCACCACCTCCACCACCACCACCACCACCACCATCTCCACCACCACCACCACCTCCACCTCCACCACAACCACCGCGTCCACCCCCGCAACCACCACCACCGATTTTCAAAATATGTCAGAGCTATTTTTCTGAAAACCTTATGCAATATTCTGTCTACTTTTTATATTATTCACAAGCCTGAATGGGATCACTGCTTCTTCATTATATTACAATACACACAGTATACCTTGTATTGCAATTACCATCATTGATGAATGCAATTAAGCAAAAGTCAAATAATTCATCAAAGAATAATATCAGATATGATTTTGCTCGTGATGAAGCAGAGCTGCTCTTTTAAAGAATCCCTCGAGGGATATTTCAAATGAAAACATTTAAAACGGTTTACAGCTGCACTCCATATTCAGCGAGTCGACGCCTCGTGAGTCAAATCCTGGCGAAGTTAAGGAGCTTACGTTCAGAAAGGAGAGAGGTATCTGTCAGTTCGAAGGCATAATTGAGTCATCACATGAACTCGGGTGGTGGTTCGCCGATAACGCCCCTCCAAACGGACCACAAGGTTAGCTCCAACTATTGAGTATTAAGGCCATGCGCACAAAAAGCCGAAACAAAAAGTCTGTGTGTTCGTTTGAATAAAGTCTGCTTCCAAAGCAACAAACTCGTTGAATTTGGTATTGCTCACCTAATCTGTATTAGGTTCTTATCGCGCAACTGACATAATCTTTAATAAAAATCACCATGGTGATATAAGCACACAAACCCAATGCCATTGTTATGAGGCTTATTAGGCAGGTCATATCATAACCAAATTCAGGAATAGCTTTTCAACCGCTTCTGAGTGATGACGTTTTAAGGCCTATTATGGACGCTATTGTACTTCTGACATTAATGTCAAAGTCAAGACTTACATTTCCCCTGTTGAAAAGTTGAAATACTGACATAGTTTTTTGATAATCACTCTAAAATGTTTCCGCAAAATTATCCACTTTTACTTTTCCTACGATTTCAAATGGCACCTCAATGAAACTGAACAGACTAGCTGACAGACAGGGTTAAACGTTAAATTGCAGATTAGATAATTGATACTGCACTGTATGAAATAAGAGTAACTTAGGAAACATTAAACTGTACAGCCTAAAACATAAATGATCATTGGCTCCCTATTGGGTTTGCTCCAGAAACCTGGGCTGAAGCAGAAGACTTTATCAAAATCACTGAGAGTAAATGTACAACCTACTTTGCTGTATTTGTGTCCACTGTCTCCTTATACCTTTACGGAGTACACATGGATTTGAATTTGTTGTGGGCGGGGCATTACCGATGGCGGTAAACAGACAGGGAGACTCCTGACGCAGAAACCCCCCCCAGGAGACAGCTCAAGGTGTTAATCTCAGCATTGGGTTTGAAGTGATTAAGTACTGCTTGAATTTTCATGAGTTTTGTTCAAAGGCCGGGAGAGAAATAGCAGACCTTGTTTTTTTCTCTCGATTTAGCTGCCAAGTCAAGTCTGACATTTCTTCTGGGTTGTCATTACTTCTGGCAGTCTCAAAAAAACTCACTAACTAAAAACAAAAATGAATAAATAAATTCCCACCAACAGCCTTGGGTTGGGGTGAAGCGATCCAGATCTGGTAGGGGCTCTGGGAGGAGGCTGCCTGCCTGCTGAAGCACTCAACAAAAGGGCATGTCGGCGGGGACGCTAATCGTGATGTACCAGTGGAAACAGTTGGGCATCATCCGAAAAACAACAGCCCAAAGCGGTGTGTTCTCCTTAATGCATCTCCTTAATTGCGTAAGACAGGCCCAGATTTCCTCTTTGATCTATTAAAAACACACAACTCACCAGACTTTACACGCATCGCATGTTGCATGTGAACGCAACAACGGAATGGGGGTACTCTATATTTGGAAATTAGCACCTCCGAAGAATACATTAAAATCAAATAAAAATGCTAATGAGTTTGGGATTTCCAGCTGTCTGGTGTTAGGTTGTACCTGTGAGCAAAAGTAATACAAAGAGGGTGAGTGTGTGATTTCAAGTTTGTGTGTGTATGTGTGTGTGTTGGTGTGTGTGTGTGTGTGTGTGTGTGTGTGTGTGTGTGTGTGTGTGTGTGTGTGTGTGTGTGTGTGTGTGTGTGTGTGTGTGTGTGTGTGTGTGTGTGTGTGTGTGTGTGTGTGTGTGTGTGTGTGTGTGTGTGTGTGTGTGTGTGTGTCCACAAGTTGAGCAGGGGCTTCACTGTGTTGCTGGAAGATGCTGCTCGCTCCCCAACCATATTTTTAAATGATGAATATTTCAGCAGGAGAGAGGGGATTACATGGCCCGAGAAGAAAACTCTCATCAGGTAAGGGACGGAGCCATGCAAGGGTATAATTGTTTCCTCTGTTTCCATTTCCCTCTATTATCAATGACTGTGAACAAAGCCAGTCAGCCAAATGACAAATGGCATCAGAAAAGGTGTAAATGAATGATAGCCTGTGTGTCTGTGTGTCTGTGTTTTGTGTGTGTGTGTGTGTGTGTGTGTGTGTGTGTGTGTGTGTGTGTGTGTGTGTGTGTGTGTGTGTGTGTGTGTGTGTGTGTGTGTGTGTGTGTGTGTAATGTGTGTGTGTGTGTGTGTGTGTGTATGCGTGTGTGTGTGGGTGTGTGTGTGTGTGTGTGTGTGTGTGTGTGTGTCTGTGTGTGTGTGTGTGTGTGTGTGTGTGTGTGTGTGTGTGTATTTGTGTGTGTGTGTGTGTGTGTGTGTGTGTGTGTGTGTGTGTGTGTGTGTGTGTGTGTGTGTGTGTGTGTGTGTGTGTGTGTGTGTGTGTGTGTGTGTGTGTGTGTGTGTGTGCATGCTTGTGTGCCTGCATCTGGGAGAGAGAGAAAGATTGTTTGTGTCTACATTGATGTTTTCTCATCAGTAGTCCTTTGACGAAGTGTAAGCTAGTGAACAAGGGTCAGATAAGAGTGTTGTCATTCTGGGGGCTGGAGAAGCAGTCAGGGGTCAATCAGAGTCCAACTGTTGTGTTGTGGTGGTCATGGTCTGCTCCACCTGTCAAGCTAGACAGGTGCACACAGATTGACTGCATAAGGTACTCTGGGTAAGAAACTGAAATTCATTCTCATTACTGGCCCCTTTGGCCGGCAAGTGAACTGCAGCCTGCTTGAGTTTCGGCATTGAGAACCTTGTACTGCTAGCT
>NC_079412.1:19075126-19165126 GCF_026213295.1 Gadus chalcogrammus
AATTATACTCAACAATAGCCATGTTAATTCCCAAGTATTTTCCAATAATTATTCCAATTCCAATTTTATGAGAATTTCCCAATTTGAAGTGCATTATGCTAAGCTAGTTTTAGAGGTATCCGCTCTCAAAATTGGAAAATAAACCATAAAATCAGAACAGCCGCCACAGTAGCGTCTCCAACAACGCTTCCAAGCCCTAGTGAACACAGCTATTGCCTTTTCCTACCTGTTGTGTCTACATAAGAAATCCTAGCCAGCTGTGTGGTAGCCCTTAGGGATTTGCAAATATGGAGTGTGAGCAAGAGACAGTTCTGCTGTATTAGCTGTCTCTGGTATAGAGCAGCGCTCGTTTGTTCCATGGGTGGATTGTCTGATTTGAGGGCACCGACACACACCGACACCGACACACATACACAAAACACACGCACACATGCACCCCCCCCCCGACACACACACGCATTCACACACACGGAAACACACACACACACACACACACACACACACACACACACACACACACACACACACACACACACACACACACCCACACACACACACACACACACACACACACACAATAAAATGCACACACACTTGCACACACACACACAAACACACATTGCACACCAATTGCATTCAAGAGCACTTCATCGTAGCCAGTCTCAAAATCCCTTCATTATTCGCAATGGCGTAATGTCAGCCTGCCTTCCTCACGACGATAAGTAAGGAGTAAATGTAAGCTGCTTCATAGAAAGTTTTGTTGTCACAGAGTGAGGACAAGTTGACAAGCACACTAATACACACACACACACACACACACACACACACACACACACACACACACACACACACACACACACACACACACACACACACACACACACACACACACACACACACACACACACACAGGGGTGTGCTTGAGGACTCCACTGCAGTGCTGAGAATGAATACATTTCACAAACAGTTTGGATAAACATGCTATTCAAACTTGGAGTACTTCTCTCTCCATTCTCCCTGAGAGCCAGAGGGCTGGAAGGATTCCTCATGCCCTAGCTTGGTCTTATCAAGAGAAACACCCCACAACAATGAAAGTTTAATACTAATAACAGCTTACGTCGCCATGACAAATTAATCAGCTTTATTCATTTATGTTATCCATAAATTAACTCAAGGACCTTTGCAAGTGCTGCATTTAGATGTTAATACATTATATAATATGTATACCGACTTCAGTTCTGCCGAGAACATTGTGTGTGTGTGTGTGTGTGTGTGTGTGTGTGTGTGTGTGTGTGTGTGTGTGTGTGTGTGTGTGTGTGTGTGTGTGTGTGTGTGTGTTGTAACATTACATAAATCATTTAAGTATTTCTACCCCCCCATGCATCCAAGGGAACAATGGTGTGAATAATAATGGATTATTCAGCAAATTATTTCTTATTAAACCCTCACACTTAATCTCAGCCAAAGTCATCTCACTCTACTAATCTTTGAGTGCAACTATAACAAGACGCCTGCAAATTGTTAATGGCTCGCGTAAAGTCCCCACTTACAGCGTCCGCCCATGCCCAATTTGTTGCATTATTCCTTTCTGCATGTGGCTTGTGCCAATATGTCCCGAAAACACTCATTTTATTACCTTATCTTAATTTCTCTGATGTTTGTGAGGAATTGTTCAAAATCAAAACGTTGCACCCACTGGTGAATGCTCTGCTGTTTACGTTGATCTCTCCATGTAGATGAAACTCTCTGGGCAAAAAGGTCATACATGTGTAACAGCACTTCCTTAAACTGCTTCATTTTGCGGTTTAATTCTGAGTGCTGTCTCAGGCCATGAACCGCTGATCAGAGAGGGCCAGGGAGAGTGCAAGAGAGAAAGACAGAGAGAGAAAGAGAGAGAAATAGAGGAAAAGCTGGCTAATTAATTAAGCTGTGGGCCACAGAAATTCATTTTGCACATAAGCTCTGTGACCACAAACCATAGCCCCTGCCCGGTACTGGTTGAACAGCTTCAATTAAACATGCTGTTTAAACAAATATCCACAAGCTTAGAGTAGACCTCTGTGATAAATAATGCATGGGCTGCAGGAAGGGGGGGGTGATGTAAAGTACTGTGAGGTCTTCATGAATCCATTCACAGTGATCATATAGCCCAAAAACAAAATGCTGCTTGTGCAAAGTTCCACCTATTGACAAACAATTACTTTGTGCCATCTTAATAGCACGAAAAAAGGAAAGCGCCGATTATTTACAGGAAAGAGCAGGCCCATTCCGCAGCAGCTAAAGCGCAGTCTCGTTTGATAGCGACGGGGTGTGTGTGTGTGTATGTTAGTATAGGTGTGTGGGTGTGTGTGTGTGTGTGACGGTTTGTTAATGTTGTGTGGGTGTTTGTTATTGTGTGTGTGTGTGTGTGTGTGTGTGTGTGTGTGTGTGTGTGTGTGTGTGTGTGTGTGTGTGTGTGTGTGTGTGTGTGTGTGTGTGTGTGTGTGTGTGTGTGTGTGTGTGTGTGTGTGTGTGTGTGTGTGTGTGTGTGTGTGTGTCGGTTTGTTAATGTCGTGTGGGTGTTTGTTATTGTAAGTGTGTGTGTGTGTGTGTGTGTGTGTGTGTGTGTGTGTGTGTGTGTGTGTGTGTGTGTGTGTGTGTGTGTGTGTGTGTGTGCGTGCGTGTGTGTGTGTGTGTGTGTGTGTGCGTGTGTGTGTGTGTGTGTGTGTGTGTGTGTGTGTGTGTGTGTGTGTGTGTGTGTGTGTGTGTGTGTGTGTGTGTGTGTGCGTGTGTGTGTGTGTGTGTGTGTGTGTGTGTGTGTGTGTGTGTGTGTGTGTGTGTGTGTGTGTGTGTGTGTCTGTGTGTGTGTGTTTGTTAGTGTGTGTTTGTGTGTTTGACAACAGGTCAGTGAGCACAGGTCAACAGCCTCCATGCTGACAGGCCTCCCTCCTGTGTGGGATCACCGTGGCGCCATATGGCCGGGTAATGCTGGAGAAAACAGGGTCTGGGGAGCTCCAGATGTGCTCCACCCAGGGGCCCGGTCCACATGCCAGTTCCCACTGGCGGTGCCAAGGAGCTGGGAGGACACCAGAGAAAGCGAGAAGGGGTGGGGGGGATCGGGGGGGGGGGAGAGGGGGGGACGTGGTAGGAAGGAAGGAGGATGGGTAGGGGAGGGGCGGGCAGCAGTGGTGGAGGAAAATGTATGTCAAAATAATGTGCCTCCAGGAAGCATTATATAAGTCTATTAAGCTGTCACTGTCTAAAGAAACCACGCATGGGGGGATACAACCTTTGTTTGCGACAGCAGAAAAATCCATTTTTCATGTTTGCTTCATTGTGAGCTCGTGGAGAGCGGCAGCCTTTTGTTCAAGAGCAGGCTGGACATTTCGTGATCCTCCGCGCTTCACTCAGGCTGCTGAAAGGGATCCGTGCAGGGACTCTGAGGGGATGTTTCACTCCCAAAGTCAAGCCAAAGTGGGAAAAAAATAAACAAGAGCCATTCCCCGGTCGTGTGAGGACGTGCTGAGTTTTAATTGTGAGACATTGCCTCAGATGTGTGCCAGCGGTTCACATAACGGTGTGAGCAAACAGCAGCACCAAGAAATCCTACGCCACCATCTATTCTACTCTGGGAAAATAATCTATTCATTCATTCCTGAGATGAGTTTAATTTTTTTTTACTGACTACATATTTTGTGGTTAATGTTACACTGCCAGTCCTATTTACCGCAGTGGTCGATTGTATGAAAATTTCACATGGGTCATTTACATGCGGCCTGGGTGATTAAGTAATGCACTAATGATGTTTCAGGCGTGGGGATGTGTTACCTGCCATCATGACGGTGACAGAGTGTAGGTTTATAGTGAGAGTGAAGCCGCCCTCAGCTGCCACTATCCATTTCACTCTCTGTTTTTTTCCAATTCCCTGCAAACCACCTCCCCTTGATTTAGAACGCCAGCAATGGGACCATTCCTCGGACTGGGAATAGACAGGCCAGTGCCAGGGTTCATTCCCATTCAAAACACTGTCATGCCTTTTAACCAAGAAAGAACATAACAGCCTTTAGCATGCACTCATATATATCTACATATAGATTAACACACATATATATACATATATAGTATACAGATACATATATATATATATATATATATATATATATATATATATATATATACACACACATATATATATATATATATATCTCTGTGTGTGTGTAAAATCTGATGGTTTTGCTGGTTGATACATATAGAAAATAGCCCAGCTCCAGTGAGCGCATCATTGGTGCACAACCAACACAATTTGCCCCCTTTTGTGCACTGTTCACGCTGCTTGCACCAAATAAATACCGGCAGCACCTTATGAATCATACCACGGCACAGAGCCTTCACTGTCTGCAGCACAAGAGCAGAGAGCAGCCAGGAGCACATTTGGAAAGTGGCAGCTTCCCATCTCTAAGTACATCTGGAGGGGGACAGAGAAAGAGGGGCCCCTCATCCAAACCGCCATTGGTGGCCATTCAATGCCCCCAACGAGCAAATGGACTTTTTTTCTGTGTGGGCCGGGTGTCTGACCTACATCACTTTGTGTCTTTGTGTCTTTCTCCTTCAGGAAATGTGCATATCGGTGCTGGATCTAAGACGGACGACCAGAGTACCAGGATTCTCTGTTTCTCTATACCCTGCTTTCTCTGCCAAAGGTATTTGTCTTTGTGTTGGTTTTTGTCTTTGTTTAATAAACAATATATACCCTAAGCCCTTACTCTGTATTGGCAAGAACACAAGTGATCTCTTGCCTCTCGTAATCTCAATTTCCTCTCGCTATACCAGTCACCGTGAACCCATGGCATTTCACGGGCTTTAATGATTGGCCCAATGGTCTCCAACCAATGGCCTTCTTGCCACCAATTCGTGACCCGTCAACCCCAATCCTGCCACCAATCCAACAGGCACGCAGCACACACACAGAACAAATGTCCCGGTGTCAAAGTCAATCCAGACAGGCCTCCCCTTCCCTTCTCATAAAAGTGGCATCTCATTTATCTGGTGGTGCCGACAGGCGATCTACAGAGAACCAAAGACACGGTGTTCACGCCCTCACCGCCACAGGCTCGCAGAGCATCTGAATCTCCATGCCAACGACAGTGTTACGAACATATGTAACATACGTGTAAAGGTATGCCTGGAATACTAATCTTCCTTCGAAAGCGGAGACATTTCCACTCGGAACGTACATTGTGTGTTAATGTCTTGAGTGTGTGGTAATCACAAGAAGGGACGGGTCAAGGTCAGTTATTGAGTCCTGAAGAGAGACGTCATCGCTCATGAAATGATGCTTCAGTGACACATGGACTGATATCTACTCTGGCATGAATTTATTAGAAAAACAAGTACAGACTAAAGGTACCACGAACACAGACGGTTCTGGCGTCATCTGGCACACCTATTAAAGCCTCTCTTTGTTTTTGAATGATGATTATATTTATTCTTCTGCACCTGTGAGGACGATAATGACTGTAATCTCTGCCTCACTGTGCTCAGTTTGCCCGATTTTCCCACAGAAGAAAACAAAGCCGATCAGACATTCATTGACAGACTCAAGGTGAAATCCTTTTGAAAGACAGGGCCTCGTCTGAATGTTGTACTGCCTTTCTGAAGCTCACTGGAAAAAATATATAAAATATATATCTGAAAATATAAATATATCATGAGTTGAATAACATTATCCAGTCCTGATGAAACAAATACAGCACCCCCTTATCCTTAACAAGTCTAACTTCATTTCACGGGTAAATGTAACTTTAAATGATCGTGGACATACCTCCTACCTACTCTCAACAAACAAAATAAACATTGCAATTGAAATGTCTTTTTCTGTCATTTTCTCCATGGGAGAGCCTTTGTCCCCTTGCATTCACCCACTCCAGCTCCCCCCGCCATGGCTTGCCTGCAGCAAGTGGACTCACCGATCATGTGGATGCTGATCCTCCCAGGTCTGGTCCCAGGCTGCTGCTGGATGGTGTCATAGAAGGTGCCCTGACCAAGCTGAACCGCAGTCACACTGACCCAGAGACTCAGGCAGAGGAGCCAGGACATGACAGGACACATCTGCTGAGGGCCAGCAGAGGAGGAGTCAATAACAAGTAGATCATGTTGCCCACCTCACACACACACACACACACACACACACACACACACACACACACACACACACACACACGCCGCAAAAACACAACTATGTACACACAGGGGCATGCACGCACACAAACACACACCTATGTACGCACACTTGCATACCCACACACCAACACAGACACAAGCATTAACAACTGTCCGAAAATCAACAAGCAATGGAGGTGTTTGACACGTTTCGCAGGAAGTCTACCTCCTGCCCCCTAATGCTGGTGGTCCTCTGGCCGCCTAACTGTTTCATTAGCATGACTAACCACGCGGGCAGTGCTGCTCATTCTCTCCCTTGTCTTCTCTCTGTGAGCCCCAAGGCAGTGTGTATATATATATATATATATATATATACTGATCATATATCTGTATCCACGTGAAGGCTATCCCTAGGGAGTTTTTTTTCTATGCAGCTGAGATTTCCCATGACCCCCCAACCCATCCCCCCCCCCCCCCCCCCCCAATCCGCTTTAAACCCCCAAATTAAAGCAAAGATCAGATTTCACAGGGAGCTGTCTGTCGGGGCTGGTGCTGTCACTACCAGGATAACGTGCTTGTGACACAGCAGTAATGGGAACGACAAAGACCTGCGAGGGATCAGCGACATGCCGATTAGATAATCACATTAATAATGTCCCCGAAGAAGACATGAGAGAGGAAGGACAGCGACAGCAAGGTAGCCTTCACACTGGAGAATGGAGACGAGATATTAAATAGACCCATTCCTTATAGTTGGACAGCTAATAACTTCTTGTGTGTTGCCAGGTTTAAATGTAATGTCATAAACATGTGATGTGTTGGTAGGACATCCTTTCTGATTGAAATTAAGGGTCAATTGAATTGAGAAATGTGCATTAAATGAAGATAAACATGATCCATTCAAAGGGTTTTAATAAACTTGATTTATTTACGACACTTTTTTCCCATATGTGCATTGCACACTAAACAAAAAAACATAAATAACACACACAAAGCTTATGGAAATAAGCAAAAGCTTAATTGAATGTGTGAATGCATTACATCAATCTATCTGTCTCAGCTATTGAATAAAAAACATTTTCCTCACAGATGGAACATTGCAGTACAGTTTAACCCAAACCATTCATTCAATAATTCATTCATTCATTCATTCATACATTAATTCATTAATTTGGCAAACATGAAGGTGCAGAATTTAAAGAGTTATTTTTACCAAAGCAGGTTGACATTTTTCCACAAAATAATTGTTTTTTTTCTCACACAGACTCAAACAGTCTTTAATATTGAACAAAGTCTTACCTGAAAATCCCAAGACAGCGTTTACAAATATCTCAACAGAGTGATGTAAATCCACCCATGTCTCTGCCCGTTGATCCTCCTCAACTCTGTGGATGTGTGTCGGAGAGGGGAAACTCCACTGACCGTCCCTCCCTGCGCCCCCACTTTGACAACAACCCGCACAAAGACAACCCGAGTGGGTCGAGTGGTACAAGAAGAAGCAGGAGCAGAACAAGATATTTACAGCACTTTCAATTCTACCTTTTGAAATATCACTGGTGGTGCCCCCTCCTCCCTTGAGGAGCTGCCGACACTGATACAGAAATCCTTTGCCCTCCCTTCTCCTCCTCGTGCATTGACGGGCGTGTGCGCAGTGCTCCTTAATGAACTGTAGTGGAATCTCTGCTCCCCGCTCAGCCGTCCGCGTGCTTCCATGGAGGGTCTCGAGCGTCTGAGCGTGCGGCTCAGGAGCCGCGTTCCCCTCAGCGCGCACCGGTAAGTAACGGATGTTGCTCCAAAGCGCGCAGGCTGTGTGTGTGTGTGTGTGTGTGTGTGTGTGTGTGTGTGTGTGTGTGTGTGTGTGTGTGTGTGTGTGTGTGTGTGTGTGTGTGTGTGTGTGTGTGTGTGTGTGTGTGTGTGTGTGTGTGTGTGTGTGTGTGCGTGCGTGCGTGCGTGTGTGCGTGCGTGCGTGTGCTCCGCACCCTCACACTGTAACACAAGTCCTAGAGCCAGCCCGCTTCTACATTACATTACACACTGCGTGGGGCGAGAGTCCACCTGATCATTAGCTTCTCGGTTAAAATGCAAATCAGTCCGACTTGCACGGTGCGCAGAGCGACCGAGCTGAGGGGACATTTTATATTTATTTCATCATTTATTTTTTCTTCTGATTTGACGGGGGGGGGGGGTTGATTTTTCTCTCTTTGCATTCTGTATTACCATGTTGTACTCATACAACCATGGAGAAAGAGTATAGAATACAAAAAGTACTTTGATGGGTGGAATATTTAGAATCTTGAACAAAAACACATGTTCTTGAATGTTACAAAACACTGTACAAAATAACGAAGAAATGAACAGCAACAAAAATGTAAACAGTAAGTAGCAGTACAATGTGAGTTCCTAGGAGCAGGTGACCGGTGTGTCTTCGAGGCTGGAGTGCGAAACCACGACAAGACAGGGAAGAGCGGAAGCAGTGCCGGCCCCCTGCCATCCGACCGGGGGCCCCTCCACTGAAACCAATATTCCCATGCAGGCAGGGACCTCATCGATACGGGGGGGGGGGGGGGGGTGCAGATTGAATAGCCGCCGTGCGGGGAGATGAGGGGAGGTGACGACGGCCAGATGTGAAATTAATCTGTTTATCTGAGCATGTACTGTATGTGTGTCTGTCCGTCCCCGGCACATGAGCTCAGAGTGCTTCTCCTCTGTGCCTTTGTGTTACGGAACACAACCCAAGGCCGTCTCACACTCGCTGTAATCAGCAGAGCTAGCGGGGACTTTGCATTTTTTATTCCAATTGTGTGTTTTTTTTATTGACACAAGTTCCCAGCCAGAGACGTGTGCCCAAAGTGAGGCTGTGGCCCTGAGCGTCTCGATCTCTCCTCAAATCGTGAGCGGAAAACAGTTGTGTGATCGCCATGCAAAAATAGACGCTTTCTCCGTCCAAACGGGCGGGGAAACGGTTGTGCGACGGCAGTAAATTGCAGGGCAGCATTATCTCCTCTCCTTTGGTGAAGCATGGGCTGGTGTATCCTACGCTGGCGGAGATAAGGAAGGAAACGTTGAAGAACCTTTTCCTAGCATTTGAAACATTTTGAACGGCTCTTATCACGGCTGCTGACTTCGTTACTTCCGGGTCACTGAGTTAGCAACCTTCCTAAGCAAAAAGGGACCATTCGACCTCAGCCTGAATGTCTGGAAGAAAGTGTTGTCTGGTCACCTGCTCGGCTCATAAGGCGCCAGACGACCGCTTATCTAAAGACGGAGGAGTTATTCTTATCTGGAACATTGTCACAGTGTACGATTTATAGCTTTCGCAATTACAATTAAACATAATTCATGCCATTATGTCAACTAGAGTTTTTGCGTGCGCGTTGCGCGCTCAACCTCTAGTTGTAATTAATAGGGTTAATTGTTCAATGGAAAGTGTAGTATACTATGCATGCAAATTAATTATTAAATAGCTTTTACTGTAATTCAGGGCTGAAAAGTGCATTGACATTTTAAAATGCAAGGCAACTACAATTGGTTAGTTGAAAACAATAATCATCATTGAGATTAAACATCTCTTCCAGTGTCCTGGCCTGGACAGGCAGCAGTAACCTACAGTCACACATAGCATACACACAAAACATCAGAAAAATAAAACAACTAAAAGAGTCTGCAGGGGGGACGGGGGATATCAATATCGCAAGACATTTCGGGAGGCTCAAGGAGGGGGGTAATATTACATTTGAGCAACAAAGTGTAATCTTGTGGTGGACTCTATAGACATAATTCACCATACTGTGTTATTGACATGTCTTCGTTGTGTTTTAGGGACACTCTCTCTTTAAGATCACGTCAATTGTGTGTTAATATGCTGGTCGGCGCGATGTTTGAATTTAACGTTTTTTATGTGACAAAACAAACGTCCTGCCGTTGCTTGTCGAGGTGAGAAATTGTCTCTTCCCTTCTTTTATCGCAGTTTATACATTCTATAGACAGAACGTCTTACCTGGGAGAGTTTGTCGACGGCAGAGCCGTTATGTTTAAAAACATAACGTCTTACCTGGGCGGGTGTCGCTGCGGTGTGTGTGGGTGCGTGTGTGTTCTTACCTGCGCGTGCGTCAATGGCGGGGCCGTTATGTTTAAAAACATAACATCTTACCTGGGCGAGTGTGTCGCTGCCTTTGTCTTGATGTGCGGTGTGTGCGCGCGCGTGCGCGTGTGTGTGTGTGTGTGCGTTTCCGTGTATGTTCGTGCGCATGTGCGTGTGTGTGCAGTTTGTGTATGCGGTGTGTATGTGCGTGCTTGCGGTGTGCGTTCGCGCCTGCTGTGGGTGTGTGTGTGTGTGTGTGTGTGTGTGTGTGTGTGTGTGTGTGTGTGTGTGTGTGAGCTGCAGGCTGCTTGGCATATGCGCATATGACGCAGGCCTGGTGCGACAGGCCTGCTATTATAGTAGTTTACTTGCTCGAACACCCACATTGCTACGTCTCCAACAGTTCTTAGAGATGGGCAAACAGTGCATGTGGCACAGACCTGGAACCTGTATGCGCTCCTCCAAAGCAAGCAACGATTTGATGTGTGATGGCTGAGAGGGTTGTGAGCGCATTGAGCCTTTTGTGTTAACAGAGGAGCTATTGAATCTAGATACATCTAAAGTCAGAATCTAAAGACTTCTGTCGCCTAAACGAAGCCAATAAGAGAGCCTCACCACGACAGACTCGTACAGTGGAACGAGAAGCTACCATAGATGTTTGGGTTGTGTGGTGCTGCTCCACAGACTTGGTGACTGACATTTGGGAAACCCAACCCTTCGAAAAAATAAAAAGGTTTGTTTCCAGCGGGTTTCTTTGTGTGACCTTGAGAGTTCACGGAAGGGAGGAAACGACAACATCTCGCTCAACTTCCTTCTTGGTGACAGCTGCAATAATTCAACCTTTGACCTTTGGGTTATGGCTGCCATCACTGCGTGCACACAACTCCATCCATGACCTCCCTTCGCAATTGTTTGGAAACAAGTGTATTATATGAGTTCTCTGTTTTTAACAGGTGAGGCTGCTCAGCCCATGGCTGTGACCCCGACATGCCTCAGATGATGTGCGTCAGCTCAAGTGCGTCAGCTGAAGCTCAGATAGCTTTGACATTTTGAAAGTCTAAATGTCTCCTTGAAAACTAAACAAACTCTAGCTTTATAGCACGTATAGTAATGGTGATAAAGTATGGTGCAGAACACCAGAAGTATAGTATAATACAGCATTGAGTAGCACAGAGTGTAGAGTACAGTGTAATGCAGCATTAGCCTTGGAGCCAGACAGATCTCTGAGCTCATGTTTAATTTGCCCTGGCATATGCTTCTGGCCCCCTCCCGTTCAGACAGATGTCCACCAATAGCAGACGTTTATCTGATGTGGGCTGGCTTTGGTACGATGACTCTTTAGGAGCGACGTTGAGACATTTTATAAACAACCAAGATGGCGACAGCTGATTTGTCACATGTTTCTTTTTTCTCTGAATGGTTTTACGTCTCTCCAATTGCGCCAACAGACATTTATGTCTGTGCCCGCTGAAAACGCACCTTCAATTTAAATGAGCTGAGAGGTTCTAGAATAATACATATTTGCAAATTGGTCTGGCAGTGTCAGGCTAGTAAAGCACACGAGCCAATCAAAGTAGAAAACTCAATGAAACATGGAATGGAAACAAGGAAGAATTGTGTGAGCTTATAGTTTCTAATCTATTAAGTGATACACTGCCCCAGCAAGACTCTTCAAAATCATTTTCTAACCTGAAAGCAGGCCCAAAATGTACCACCCACTAATGATTTTCACATGGTTGTTCCCTCGTTGCATGTTTGAAGGAACACTGCAGTGGAAATTAAATTTCAATTGGTGGACCCAGATATGGCATATCAGACTCACTGGCTACTTCACAAGCCCTTACAGGCTTCTTCCCTTCGTTTCTCTGTACAAAGGATATTTATATTCAATACCTCGACTGAGGGAGCTTTCCCACATATCCCCAAAGGCATGTTTTTTTTTCCTTTTGTGTTAAAACATTAAAAACAATAAACTAATACAGAGAGAAAGGGAAAGAGGGCGAATGAGAGAGCGCTAATGACATGGCCCCAAGATAAGACATTGGTATTTTGTGCCAGGGTTGGTCAGCACAGAAAAATGTCAATAAATCATTGTGCTTCGCTTCAAGCTGAGGTTGTGAGCGCTTGTTTCTGTGATATGCCGCGGGATGAAACATGAAACATTTTATCTTTTTCTTTTTTTTCTTCCATTTCCCTAAGCTAAGCCTAGTCTTGTCATAACAGCCAACTGAAAAGGTTTCTGTTCCCTAAAAAACACATGACATTTCAGGATGATATTAATGCTGATTACAGCGACACTGTGCCCACTGGGATGATTGGTATCACACAGAGAATGTCATGCTACACATGACGACGGACATAAAAACGAGGGCTGCTTTTATGCATATACTTTAAGCCGTTGAAGAAGGAGAGAAAGCGGTTCGGGTTGGGATATAGGGGTGTTTTGTATGCGCTGGGGTTCACGCTTTGAAGAAGAATAGGAAAATAGTCAATATTAATTATTTTCACCTAAATATTGTAACATTTTTATGCCATAAATTATTATTAGAATAATAAGCTTATATTGAAACACTTATTAGCCGAATTGGAAATAAAAGAGAAGGGATGGGGCAATAGCTTGTGATGTAGTGAGGTCAGACCAGTTCCCCTCATTGTTGACATAGTGCACAGAACATAAATCATTGGGGATAAATCACATTCCAGGAAGGTGGAGTAAAATGATGAAGGATGCCATTCAGGTCATTCATTTACATTTTCCTTTCTTTATTCTTTTACTCAGTGTCTTTTTCCTTTGATAGATTCACAGCTTCTTTCCGGAAAGGTCAACGTTAAAATAGCTGGTATCTGCTCTATTTGCATGAGCCACTTCCTGTGCTCAGTCAAGTAAGAAATGAGATTGTATTTTTTTCATGAAAAGCAGAGTGAGAAACTGGCCTTTGAATCTCACTTCAGTAGGGTATTAATATCTAAGTGGGTGGAATCTGATCAAACTAGCTATTAAAATAAGAAGTCATCTTGGAACTTGATGTTTTTTCAATTTACCGATGCCCCCTCGCGTTTAATGGAAATTGAGCGGCTCGACTTTAACATCAGTTGATCTTAACATTTAATAGATTCCATTATATGTTTGTCTTGGATAAGAGTGAGGAATAGTTCACCAAGCAGAATCATCTCATTAACTTCCCAGACACAAACCCTGCAGCTCCCAAGATGCGCCCTGGGCAGAGCAGACACAGATTAGAAACACTAGTATTTGCCTACAAACCCTCTCACCTATAGAATTGGACGCCTCTGCAATATTTGATTGTTTCTGCAAAGACACATATCTTCAAATTGGTAATAATTATTTTTTAATTAACTAATACTGAGAGAGTTCCCTTGTGCTCCAGTGCTATATATCTAAATGTCAGTTGGCTGTCAGTAGCATAGCAGTATCGTCCAGGAGACAGAGGCAGATAGGTAGATAAGTCAAACCTGTAGCTGTTCTCCCGGGCCAAATGGGTGACGGCCGTCTCCATAGACAGCAGATGCTGTCGCCTTCTGGCTCTCAGCCTCGACGTTTTATTCTAGTAACTATCTCTGTCTTTCTTGAGATTGTCCATGGTAAAAAAAAATGGCACTCTCGCATGGCATTCAGGTAGAGGGAAAAACATGGGTTTAAAAAAGTGTTTCCCTGCCCGGACGAATGTAGTGTCTGTGAGAGCAGTCGACTAAGCTAAGTGTTTGCCTTAATTATGCCTGAGTTTGAATCGTGATTTTTTTTGTGTAAACCTTCTTGAGAGTAGCTCAGACTGGTTTTTACTTAGGGCGCTGCTCACCTCTATAAATGTATATTAATGATTCATATGCTATTACCGCTGAATGTCACTCATGTCACGGTATATGTCATGATGCATCATGAAATGAGAGCTGCCAAGACATCATTAAAAAAACATGTCGGTGATGTAATGCGACCGTATGCCTTTTATACGTACATTGCCTGAAATGAAATCACAAAGTCTCCTTGAAGTGCTGTCCTCAAAGATAAACAGTTGGCAACACGTGTCTCTTGTCAACACATCACGATCACTATCCTGTACACACACACATGCATACACACACACACACACACACACACACACACACACACACACACACACACACACACACACACACACACACACACACACACACACACACACACACACACACTCACACACACACACACACACACACACACACACACACACACACACATAAAGCCTGTGTAAATAAATGCTTTTCTTCTCTGACTGAGTGTCAAACCGAATGCAGGTCTCGCTTTGATCGTTATTTGTCTTTGTAAGGACGACAGCACCGTGGAAAAGCCATTTAATACCATATAATCAAGCCTCTCCTTTAAAACCAAGCTCAGAACTCGCGGTGGAGGGGGGAACAATTTTGATTTGTACCGCTGTCTTCAATAAAATTGGCTGTTGGTGCCAACGTAGGGAAGGTGCGTTATGTGAGAGGAAATCAATTAGGGCTCTTTGGTGTCATTTGTCAGAGTGATGAACATCTGTGTCAGGCGGCCTGGCGTTGCTCTGTTCTGTTTTCCCTGTGCACACATGGATTATAAGGATCCTTCCATTTAAAAACACCCCTCCTTGCACAGCCAGATGAACTCATGCCACCAGTGATAAGTGTGCCTGGTGGAAAAGCACTCAGCGAAACCAAACAAGGGCACTACAATATATGTCATTTGTAATATAGTGCAATGGCAGGCTTTCTGAAACTGATTTGATACTGATTTCCAGAAACACTTGAACCGTGAATATTCTGTGCGCTGGCAGCCTGTAGATGCTGAAGTCTGAAGGTGTGATTGGACGGTGGTGTGGTGCACGATTTTAAGTTCATAGTCATTATATGCTCAAAGACTGTTGAGTAGACCAAAGGCCCCTAAAAAGCGGTCAAATAATGACCCAACCCATAATTGCAGAGGGAGTCTCTCCCAATGTGTCAAATATTTCACAGTAGGCAACTTATATTTTTAACAGCTGAAATAGGTCTGAAAAGAAAGGAACACCATGACTAACAAGATTTGAAAAAGAAGGTTTACAAATGACTCTTGAGATTGTCCATGTTTGGAATATATTTACGGGCTAGGAAACATAATCCTCAAAACTACAGTTCTTCTCATCATCCATAACTGATATAATAGGGAAATTAGTCATATAAAACCCGCAACTGTACATCTGCGCCCGGTGAGAGAGGAGGTTGCATATCAAGCTGGCTGGCTGGAGCACTGCTGCGAATGGCTCCTGTGAGGATGGGGGGGGACCGAAAAGCTTTTTTTTACCCCGCCAATGGAAGACTGAGTCAGGTTTATGACTACGGGGAGCAGAGGGTGGCCTTTATTTCTCTGAGAAGAATCATTATTATTACCCTGCAAATTCATGGCGTGCTTCTTGAGAGAACCTACGAGCAGAGTGCCTGTCATTTCTCTTACCTCTCTTATACATTATTAATAAGTCGAAGGCCCTATCATCCACTGTACTGTATGCTACTGCCATACATCCTCAGTGGAAACAACACTGAAATGAATGCTGTGTTTGTGTTTTCTGTTCCTTGCCGTATATGCTCGCGATGGTTTTTTTAAGATGTACTCTCAATTATGCATCCCTAAGATAAAACAGACCTACTTTGACCTTGTCAAGAATAATAACACATTACCTCCAACATGCTTTCTACAAAGCATGTTCAGAGCATCATACAATATATACAAATATCACACAATTTTGATACAAGTGATCTGTAGAAACATGAAGGAGATGTCCTTACCAAGCCGTACCTATCTTTCATTTGGAATTCCCATTAGGGTTAAAGACGCAGGGGAAAACATAACATTTTCTTGACGGATTGCAGGTGGATTTGACGAGAAGGCATCTCCATGGGAAGGCATGCTTTATTGCCTCCAAAAGGAAAGGGATTTATGTTGATTCTCCGTTGATTCCTCTGCTACCGCTTTCGGCAGCTGTGTACTAGCATCTGGCCTGGGTGACGCTGACTTCTTGCTTTCACTGCTTACAAGTTAACAAGCATTTGACCATTTAGTCATTTAAGAGATTCCTTCATCCACAGTGGCATACAGTGACTTCAGATTCATGTTATTAAGAAGCAATTCAAAGTTCAGCCATTTTGCTCAAGGATGTTTGAAAGTAAGCTGTGGACTTGAATGAAACCAGGTCCCTAGCCACTATACACCATCCTGCCCATTATTGGAATTTTTTGCATTATGACCCCGAAGCATACAGACAGACAACAGTGTGTGTGTCTCTAGGATAACGGTGAGGAATAGTTCACCCAGCAGAAATATCTCATTACCTTCCCAGATGGAAATCTTCCGGCTCACAACGTGGGGTATGGGAAGAGCAGTCACACAAGACACAGAGTGCCCTAGAATTTAATTACCAACCTGTATGCCTACTAAATGGTATATCTATACGGTGTAGTTCCTAGAAAAACACAGTTTTAAAGTGGCTGTTCTTCAGAGCTACTACCAGGATATTATCTTCTTTGCTGAGGTGCTCTCTAGCTAGTTTTCCTTTTACATTCTAGGTTGTTCCAAATGCGGTTATTATAATGTAAGTATTGCATTATATCAGAAATAAAGCAGATTTACCCGGCCTCAAACACTAGTGATAATATTCACGTCATACACATTCATATTTTAATCATTTTATTGTTTTGAAACCGTTTTGAGACCCATTGAGACTAAATTTTGAATAAACGCTTTACAAATTAGTTTGATTCCCCTGAAAGGGTTCTAAACAACAAATGAATATTCATATTGACACATCAATAATTGACATGAAAATCTATTACTCAGTTACACATGAAAACAAAATTGTGAGACTAATTGCATAATTGTGGCGTGCTTCACTTCATACTTCGACCAATTAGTGAATTCAAAGTTGATGTTACTACCATAAAGAGCAACCACACCGAGACATTATCTGATGTATGGAGACCTAATAAGCTTGATTGCAAATTGAAGAAAAGAAAGGGATATTTTCGCTGATGCAACACGGCAGCAACACATAACCTCCTCTGAATGAAAACTTGTCACTGGCTCATTTCTCTATGAGCTGAAAGAAAGTAAAAATAAAGTACAAATAAAAGCAAAGAACCAATGCCTGTTGCTGCAGTTGAGTAGCAGTAGTAGTTTTTACCTGCTGTCATACCAGAGGAAGTAGCATATAAACACTTGAAAAAAACAAAGCGCATCGGTATGTATACACACCCCACGGAACACACACACACACACACACACACCCCACGGAACACACACACACACACACACACCCCACGGAACACACACACACACACACACACACACACACACACACACACACACACACACACACACACACACACACACACACACACACACCTGTATGCCCACAAACACACACACACAGACAGGCGAGCCCTGTAATCAAGGCACTCTGGCACCTAGTACATTCAGTGTCCTGTTTTGTGCCTCCCACGTTTTCGTTTCTTCTACCTTTCCTGTTGCTTCTGGAGCACCCATCCCTCAAGCACCCTTCAGTCCCACCGCAATCATCCCATTTAGACGGCCATGAGGGGCAGCCCGTTGTAGCGGTGTGTATGTGAGGGGGGGTACTTTGTTATTCCATACCGCTGTCTGTAACTCCAATTATCCTCTTCACTACCCAATGATCTGTTAATATTCATCTTGTGTGTGTGTGTGTGTGTGTGTGTGTGTGTGTGTGTGTGTGTGTGTGTGTGTGTGTGTGTGTGTGTGTGTGTGTGTGTGTGTGTGTGTGTGTGTGTGTGTGTGTGTGTGTGTGTGTGTGTGTGTGTGTGTGTGTGTGTGTGTGTGTGTGTGTGTGTGTGTGTGTGTGTGTGTGTGTGTGGACAAATTGTGATTCATTCTCTTTTGGAGATGAAAAACTTGTTTTTTCAGTCAAAGGCACAATAAGCAAATTAATAAAACCACTCTCTCACTCTCGCTCAATAATGAGGGAGAAAGAGGGAGTGAGAGAGAGAGAGCGAGAGAGGGAGAGTGAGAGTTAGAGACTTATATTCATTGAAAGTGCAAACTTGAATATCTGGATGGTCTCACGAGGCTAGCTGCCCAGTGCCCATATACTAGAAAACAGTCTAAAGCCATTACAAGGGTTTAATTACTGTAAATTACACATATATAAGTTTTCATTTCGCAATGAATATCAGTTTGCCTTAGCTGGGCATTATTATGTGATTTTCCAGATATGGATGCAGCTTCACATTGCTCAAAAAAAATATTTCTGTTTATCTTTCAAGATCGTTATTCAGTTTATTCATGGTAAAAAACTGTTTTGGTCGCTGGGTGGACTGGTAGACCTTTGTGGTGGTTTATTTATTTTTTCTTCGCTAGATTTAGCTGCTCTTTGTTCTTCATTAACTGAAAGCTCTCAAGGCAAGCAATGATTGGTCCGAGCATTTGGTACGTTTTGGGAGAAGCTTTCAAAGAGCTGGAGGCCAGCCTGATCTGCAGAGAGAGACTGAGTGTGAACTCCCAGGATCAGGATGGCCTAAAGAGGCTACTGGGCGGGAATGATGGGGCGAAAAATGATTCCAAGTCAAATGAATCTATATAACAAAGGTTTCTCTTTAAAGTAGAACCACTGACCCAAGGATTCTTTAATCTACTATCATACACAGAAAAAATATGTAAATCGAAACCACAAACACAAAATAATAATAATAAGATTGTGTGGGCTCATTGCATCTGATAGCCTACATTGGAGTAGTTGATGTCCCTCTGACTCCAGGCTTGGTTGAACATGTGTGCATATCTTACTGAACAACAAATTCCCAAATAGCTAAGCAATATTGCAAGCAATAAAGGGTTAATCTGAAACTAATTGGGGTTTTTTAGTGAGCGCTAACCCCAGACTGACTTCATCGGGTTGAAGTCAGTCTGGGGTTTGTAGAATGACCCGGTGTCTCCGTGTCGTGGAAGAACTATCAAAGATCCCTGCTCAAGGAAACGGTGGAGAACATACTAATACAACTGTCGAACTTAACTCCGAGAGTACCTTGAGTAGTCCATGCAGGTGAAGCAAATCTACCTCATTAGCCTCAGCGTCGGGGTCTGTTTGATTTATTCTTTAGCGCCGGGGACGTGGACGGGCGCCCACTCGTTGGCTCGGGGCAGGCACCATGACAAAAGCAAAGCAGTCTCGCTAGCTTTCGCTGCCTACCCTTTGGCATTAATCATCACGTCTCACCCCATTTACATTTTCAGGCAGATTAGCCTGTTGCTTTTGACAACAACAAATTGGCATTTCATGCCACTCTCTCTTCTTCAGGTGCATCTCTAAACAATTTGTAACTAATGAGACTGACACGGACTTAACCTAATGAAACCCTTACATCATCAGAGCTTCTGTTTAGTGGTTTACTGTTGTTGTTGTTGTTGTTGTTGTTGTTGTTGTTGTTGTTGTTGTTGTTGTTGTTGTTGTTGTTGTTGTTGTTGTCGTTCTTGTTGTTGTTCTTGTTGTTTATGCCCTTTTAAATCTATTTGGGCAATGCCAGTTGGCCATGCAGCCCTGTATTTAAAACATGGAACGGTCACTTACATATTTGATATTATAATGTTCACATGTTATTGTAGCTGGAGCTTATCTGGCTCAATCCGGCTGACTTCGACATGAAACCCAGCCTTGTGCCCAACAGCCTAAAATAGACCTATTGTGGCATATTAAGTTTGAGCGCGCCACTTCCATATTCACAAAATATTTTTTTTTTTCTAATACAAATGTTATCAAGACTTCACTAGTCATTAAACGCAGAGACTTCATGTGTATTTATTTTTATATATAACTGAAGAAACTATCGACAAAAAGAAGAGAAAGAAGTTCTTTGTTGGAAAACAGTATTTCATCTTTACAAACCCATTCTGAGCTTCTTTGTTATGTTCCCACTGAATGGTAGTGCTCGCAGAGTCGCAGTCCCCCGGTCGTCACCAAAGCCCAGAGCTTATTGTCAGCCGGCACAGACACAGCCGTGTAATGCATCCCTGCTCATGAGATTCCAATTGAACTGACTTGTATGTGGGGGAAGTCTATCGAGAGGTACTTTAAGACATAATGAACACTTTATTATCGACGCCCACCGTGTAATCGCGGTGTATCTATAGGACTAGACGTCCTTTGACCCAACACCCCCACCCACCCACCCGCACCCAGCACACACACACACACACACACACACACACACACACACACACACACACACACACACACACACACACACACACACACACACACACACACACACACACACACACACACACACACACACACACACACACACACACACCATATGAATGGAAACTAAATCACACACCTCCAGCCCGCTTTAGCGAGCACGGTCGTCACACTGAACAACCTCATCATGTTGCTCCGAGACTGGGCAGACGCTGCCCTTGAAAAGCACAAAAAATATGAAAAAAACACCTCTGAGGACACGGATTCGCTCGAGCTATTGTGATGCTGACTCAAGTCGGCCACACCGCGAGTGTATTCAACGCGGGCCTTTCTGCGTGTAGGGGATAATGAAGCACGCCCGCAAATTCTGTCGCTATAGCTAAGACGTGGCTTCCATTGTTATCCACCCCTCTGAAGAAAAATGATAAAACGTTCTTGATTAAATCAAGACATTCATGAGTGGATGTTGATAGCGTGGCTAGCCCTCGCATGCTATTAGCATTCCTGCTACGTCTTTCCCCATCCCGCCTCATGATGTGCTTAATGATTCTGCCGGTCATCGACAGACCCCAACGCATGCCAGCCAATGGAAACATAATCCCCAGTATTACAAGTCCTCTGATATGTAATTACACAGATGTTAGGGCTGAGATGGCTCCTGCCATCGTGTTGCCACTGCCCTTTCCCCCCCCCCCCCCTCGTTTTGAGGCATGGACAAGCCGATACGCCTCGCTCACTCCTCTAATTATTATTTTTTTGCTCTTCTCCCTTTTTCCACGGCCAGTCTCTGTGTCATACTCTCTAGTCGGAGCTGTGGCCCAGGGAGTCGGTCCCTAAAGACATGACACGGGCTGTCTCGTAGGACTAGTCTGTAAATAGGCAGCGGGTGGCAGGCCCAGGTCAATCGCAAGCTCTCCAGATTCACAGCAAGGACTCGAGGAATATAAAGCTGAGACAACGCCGCCACTCAAAGTCAATCCGGTCACACAGTTTGAAAGCCTTCAGTCTGTCAGGTGTAATGCACTGGGATGTGTATAATGTATACCCTTAAGGGTGTATTACACAGCTCGATAGATGGATATAGGATGGATCTCATAATCAGAACAATCGAAACAAATAATATTATTACCAGATTCTATGTGGTAGCCTAAACAGTTTGATATCTATCCATCATCTGTCTATCTATCCATCTTAAGAAGCATGGATGGTTTGACTGACAGACAGGCAGAGAGAAGAGCGCTGTAGTGAAATTGAGAATAGTATTAGGAAGAACAGATTTCTTCTTGTATTACATGCTTTGAGCTGCCCCAGTGTCTCCAGTCACACAGGCTTTGGTAATTGTCTGTATTCAGCAGATAAAGAGGGGAAACAATGGTTTTAATGCGCTTTTTGCGGGAGCAGGTCCAACACGTAATGTTTCAGAGAAAGCCAATTGTTTCCAGAAAGGCGAAATTTAGCACCACTGAGTGACAGATCATAAGCATATCGGTCTGTGACTGACCAATATGCTTATGATCTGCCACTCAGTGGTGCTGAATCGTTCTATGTATGAAAAATGGGCTAAATGTGTGTCGGGACGATTATTCTACGACAAACAGAACACTTTGCTCAATTTGGCAGGAAATAAAGTTGAATCACTCTAAATTATGTGTGGCGGCTATCTCATTTAGCCCTTAACTTTGCCTTGCTTCTCAATTTCATGAACCATTGTGAATGAATCCTAATTGAGCGGTCGGGGGATTCTGCAGCTCTTTGTTCCTGCATTGGTTCAAAGTGCAGCCTCGCTCTGTTTGGTCCAATTTTTATTAAAAGACTGACAATTTGTCTTGATGTTTCTTTGTTTCAACTCAATGCCATTGGTCCGAGCATAACTACAACATTTCTAGTAGATAACGGCTGACATGATTTTGATTATTTCTTATTGCTACATAAATGGGCTACCTAAGAACATTTCTGTATTTAGTTTCAGCGTTTCCTAATTAAACTAGGCCCATTATTTCTCTGTTTAGGGACATGTCATCTCGACATAGTCCCACTCGAAGATGAACACTAGCTCTCATCTGTCTGTGTTCTTGGTGCCTTGTTGTGGGATGTCTCCTCCAAATGGTTAATTGATGTCATCTGCCCTCTAGGGACGTGCTAAGGTAAAGCAAGAGCCTTAGTTCCTCCTCAACTTGCGGCCCAGGCCTCCACACACACGACTCTCACATCCTTAATTACACCCATAAGTCGATAGCAGTCACCTTATTGTGAGTCAAATGTAGCTCATTAACATAGCGCTCACGGTTAATCTCGTGTATCACGGAGACAGACTCGGCAATCAGGAGAAACGCCACTAGGGCCCTGACGCTCTCCACTCTGGAGAGGGTGATTGAGTCCTTGAAGGCTCCCTGGATAGACTGACATGGTAATTTATCCACTGTCTGGTGGAACATTTTAACACCGCCTACATGTAGTACTGCGGCTAAGATATAGGCTACACGTCGTCCGTGCATTTAGACGTCCTGCCAGTCCAGATGCCACTGGCCCCCAGCGTGTGTGATGGGGTGACGGCTCAGAAACCACTAGTCCTACGCAGGGGGATTGGGGGCTCCACCGTACAGTTCAGTCAACTCCTGAATCTGGAATATGTTATAATAACACGGCATCGCCCTCCGCCGGAGCATAAACATCGCAAGCCTAGAGATTAGTGCCGCCGCTGCACCGCGCGTAAAGACGATTAGAGAAGATTATTAACAAACATGTTGGATTAGACGCCGCAGCATCAGCACCAGCGACTACTTTCCCCTGACATCCCAACTGTGTCATTAAAACAGTGTTACACTTAGTAAAAAAAAAAAGACAAATGTTTGCAACTGATAGCCACGCAGTGAAGGGGTTTTGCTTGATCGGCGTCCACCCATTTACAATTTACAGTATTTACCAATTTAAAGACTCCAGATAGTCCGTCCCGTCCCGTCCCGTCCCCCCCATCCTATCTGAAGTCTTTAAATTGGTTCAGGCTGGGGTTTGGATGTTGCCCTGCCTCACACCAGCTTATGAAACATCCTAGTAGTACCTATGGAATTATAATTAGTATTCATTCTGGGTTGCAAGGCACACCCTATAGTCGCCTGGCTGGCAGGCATTCTTTTGCAATGAATGTGCACAATTAAATGGATTTTTGACATTGTGTGTGCTTTGCTTCCCAATATGCAGTTTGCATATGAAAATGTAAAAGTCATTTCATACAAGCATGGAGCAATGAGTGCTCATGGTAGTGGTCACATTGCTTTTTAGGGGGGCTTGGTCGGCGCACTGTGGCCCCGGATTCAATCTGCTGGGTCTCAATTAACGTCAGATACACTGGCATCAGCCACAGTGCAGGACAGTGATTATGTACAAGCTGTAGTTGATACACAGATTATGGGAACCAGCATTTTAATTAGGGGCCTTCGCGTTCTCCGTACAAGTATACAGAGTAAACCTAGTCATGCATGCGATTAATACACGCCTTGACTTTATGTTTTAGGCCAGTGTTTGACAAAAGCAGCATTTTAATTAAATCTGATAACAGCTTCGAGAGGATTCAAATTAAATCAGAACGTGTGCCTGCCGAGTTTCTATTGAACTTGATGGTTTGTCTCATTATCGATTTTGTTATTATCACAGATTATAATGAACACAATAACTCTGAGAAAGATGTGTAGTTTCACCAGCCACTAGGACTGTAATCTTGTAGCCTTTTTTGAAAGGACCGCTGCTGCGAAGCGCCCTTCTCCACATGTGAGTGGTTCATAAGCCCCTGACTGAAGGGCCACTCTCTCAGGGAGACGCAAGAACAAAACCAAGATATTATTATTTGTTACAATATTTCAATTTCGAGGCAAATTACCTATTGTTATTATATTAGTAGTATTAGTAGTATAATAATTAGTAGTGTTGTTCACAATGAACTAAAATGTATAAGGAACAATCTTTATCGAAATACTAATGAATAACATTTTACTCTCTTCTTGGCATTCTAAAAAGGGAAACATAGACTCATTATCTCTCTAAATCACAGGACTCGAATGCAAGTATTTATTGCCATCTAGTGGTGAAATAGTTACATTTTGGTTCATGGTTTTGTTTTTCTGTGGGTGGTTTTACGTCACATCTATGTTTTACATGAATTCAAAATGTAAGTAAGAAGAGCAACCCACCGGCCAGGGAGCGGGGCTCTTTCACACTCACACAAAGGCTGTTACTATAGGCCTACTGCTGACTTCTCTAAACAATTTATTTAATAACGTTATAACAAACTCCACATATGTCACCGTCAACGTATAAACACGCATGGATCCACTTAAGTTACCCTTCCAGCGTAAAGATTCGGGATGTATCCTTTATTCAGTGCTTTCGCTTATGAAATGTGTTTTCACAGTCGAAAAGGACAAGACACACAGAAAACATAACGGAGACAAACAAGAAGAAACAGGAAACAAGACGGATCATTTAGAGTGTGCTGGGGCGATGCTGGCCGAGGGCAGTTCTCTCCAAAGAAAGCGGTCCCTCTAACAGAATAGCGCTGACAACCTGTGGCAGGGTGGGAGGATGGGAGCAGTAGGGTGAGGCTTGGGTAGGGTGAAGAACAATGGTGAGTGCTTTGGGGGGAGATGGTGGAACATTTTAAAATTGACACGAACGGGAATGGTAGACCTTCCAGTTTACCAAGGGCTACTGAATGAAAGCTGGATTTGTTCATCCACATATGGTTTATGACATTACGATAGCAGAAGCCAACATATTAGCTTACGATTTTCATGCATAATGTATCACCCTTGGGGAAGGCCAATATTGAAACATTTCTATTAAAATGTACGTATTATCTATTTTTTTCTTTTTGTAGAAATGCAATCAATATGTTCTTAGAGAAGCTATGTCTATGCATGGAATGAGAGTGAATGATAGCAGAATGCATGCAGGCCTATACCAGATAATAGATAGAGTGATGTTAATTGGGAGGCTGTTCATTACTAAAGCCGATTCATGTGGTCAAATTAAATGGACTTATCACAATCAAAGGTATCCTAATGTGTGCAAGCACAGTTAGGCTGATCGATCAACCTGAAAGGTATGATACAGGCCCCACACCCGGCAGTGCCCATACTCACCAGCAGGTGGCGGTATAAGCGGATCATCGCATTGTGTTGTTACTGCGGCGAGCAGAAAAAGAAAGGTGATGTTCGTTACGAAAGTAACCTGCAAACGCACTGGACCAATACCATACAACCATGGTCGTGGTGTTGCTGAATGAGTTCTTCGTTCGTACAACACACCGGCATTTCTTGAATTTACTTTAGGTTTAAGTTGGCTGATTGATTGAGCGTTTATACCCTGAATAACACTTGTGTAACCACTGAAATGTGTTATAACTGACTTGTGTAAGCTTCGCTTTGTCATTGATGTTAACAGCCTCATCTCGCCAGACGTTGGTCGTTTAAGATTCGGTTCAATATGTTTCATATGCTTCCCAAAGTACGGATGCCAATGACATTGGCATTAGCCAGAGGATTTCCTTCCTTGGCGAGCTGCAGATCTCTCTGCCGCCATCAGAATCGGACCTTCTCAACACAACAATCACTTGTCAGGGTAAAAAATACTGGTTTACAACACACTTGTGTTATTTACCCCCTTACTGAATCACAATGGGGTAAATAAATAAGGCAGTGTAATGATTATAATTGCGTATAATTAATGTATAATGATTATAATTGAGTATAATCATTTATTCAAACCAATTGCAGGTGTTGTACGATGGACTTTGTCCCATTTGTGTGACAGAGATACGGTTCCTCCAGTATTATCAGAGAAACAAAGCAGAAAAAGTCACATTTGTTGACATCTCACTTCCTGGTTATGACGGAGGAGAGTTCGCAGGGGTCAGCTACGACACGGCCATGGATGAGATGCACGTGATTGATGAAAGGGACCAGGTGAGCATCTTCTAATTCATAGTGCTAGAAATGCATTTGATGTGTGTATGTACTATGTAGACACTGTACTGCATGCATTTACATAATTCTAAATTATAATCACAACATCAAACACAGTTAATGTAACACATTTTCTATTTCTGTTCACTCTGTCAGAAGAGCTGGAGAGCATACTGCCTTTGCAGCAGAGCTTCTAATTGGTGTAGTCAGGGGAAATTATGTTGTATATACTTACCATTACCTTCCTGTGAACTCTGCAGGTACACCGTGGGATCCCAGCGTTCTCAGTCATGTACGGCGCCGTCGGCCTGGGCTGGTTGGGGCGCTTCATGATGTGGGCCCCTTTGAGGCCCTGGATGGACAAAAGCTACGCCATCTTTGCCAGGAATCGCCTGAAGTGGACTGGACGTGGGGATGAGTGCCGTACCGGAAGCTGTGCAAAGAAAACACGTTGATCGTTTGGATGGCAGTTCGACTATTTATGGGATGGATTACAAAACTGCTGGGCATCTGCCACTAGATGACAATGAAGGTTGGAAAACAAGCTGTCGCAATAAAATGCTAGCAAAGTGATGAAATGTGTTTTTGAAGGAAAGCATTTTCAAGAATGACAACATTTGAATGCCTGATGTTGATTATACTGTGGCATTACCTTGGCCAACACAGAATGGAATCAACAACGTCAAATCGCACCTTTGTATGGTTTGTGCAATAAAAACGTCAGTAATGCTGTAACACGAGTGACATTATATTTTCTGTTATCATGTGTGACTGTGCTGGGCAGAAGCCAGACCCAGGAGGGATCAAAGAGGAGGTCCTGCTCCGCTACAACAGAGTTGTTATCAGCCAGACACCAGTGGCTGATACAGGTAGTACAAACTAGTACGCACGTGAGTGACTGTACCCAACGCTTACGCAATAGCTCTGTTGCATACACGGTAGAGTGGGCCACACCCCTTTCAACTCATGTGGACATTCTTGTGTTGAACTGACCTAAGATCTATAAAATAAGATGCTGGTGAAAGATAGTTTCTTAGAGACATTGGAGTAGAAGTGGATTAATAGAGGGAATCAAACATTGTTGCCAAGAAACTCAAGTGTGGCTCTTCCAGGCTTGTCCCTGTCCTGTAACCTTCATGGGAGAGGGACTGTGCTGGTGTCCTCTGACGCCTGCTCTGGGCCTCCTGGCTTTCAAGACCCACAACTTGTTGTCTTCCCTAATATTAGCCTTGTGCTCTTGTGCTGTACAGTCAGCCGCGATGGCACATGACCTTAAGCTTTTGTTTCCTTGCACGGCATTGGTCAGCCAGCATGGCTGAGGTGTCCACCCCTAAGCCAGTTTAGCCAATTAGATTAGAGCTCCTCTATGTATAGCAGGGATAGCAAAACACTCTAGTGTCAACATGCTGGCTACTTTTGTGGAATTGTGTACAAGACGTTAAAGCACAGCAAACTGGCTAAATGGAAGAATGAACAATCATGATTGGTGCAATAGAATAAGGTATGTTTTGGGCTTGAAGTAGATAATGATTTTATTTCCATATTATTGAATCTGTAAGCCACCAAGCTGTTGACCTTGATCACATTAATGTAAATCCTGTTTCAATGTATGGTTTCTGCAGCCTTGCCACTATTTAACTTTATTTTTTTTATTTTCTGAAATTATTATTAAGTTATTAATTATTTAACTTTGTAAATCAGTAAATCATTTTATACCCATGATTTACTATTATGATTGTTAACTAGAATAACTAGGGTGAAGCTCTTTCCATTCACCAACAACAATCAAACGTGTATACCAATGGCAGAGGTACTGGACCGCTTATTATTTTGAGGTATTATTTTGAGGTTTAGAATTGAGATGCCGCTTGTGTCTTTACAGTTTTTTACGCTCCAAGGCACGGATAAATCCACAGCCAATATTCAACCATGACTATACTTACCTTTTGCTGGTTTGGGTAGAGCATGATAAATCCCCCTTGGACCCAGGCCTTATCCATTTCTTTACCTTAGCTGGGAGAGATTTCAATATGTGTCTCAATTCAGGTCATTAAATTAATCATACCCCACTTTGTTGAGGATGCGGTCCACCGATTACTTTGTACATTGAATAATTTTCTCCACATTACCATGTTTATTTGATAATACGACAAGAATGTTAATACCATACAATTGTTTGTTATTCCAGGATACCAGAGGACTCTGGTACACGTCTAGTATATATAATTAGACTGTAAAATTCCCACATTTCCCTTTAAATCCAGAGATGGGACGCTACCTTTGCACCAACCTCTTCAGCGCAGGGACGCTACCATCGTACTGTAGGCTAAGGTTCCTCATTGGCTTCCTCAGAGGCCTTCCCCGCTATGCCAGGCCACCCTTCTGCTCTGACCTCAGTCTCAACCCTACCCAGCTCGACAGCCTCCAGCGCCACAGCTTCAAACAAAGAGCTAGACGCAGAAATGCCAAGATAAGCGGGCACTGCATACTGCGGTCTACCTCCGACCACTTGGCCAGGAATAGCATCAGGGAGGTAAGATACCTCCAGGCCGTTGGGTTCTGCTCATCCTCCAACCGGAGTGACTTTAAGGCCAGCCCTCCCATCGGAATCATACAGGAGTCTCCGACGGGTTTCCAATGGAGTGCCCTGGGAGCTCGTCTGGGCCACTCTTTTAATACGCTGTCACGACACATCAATGTTTATTTCCAGAAGAAAGACACCCATCCTGTTCCTCTTGCAGAAAACGCCAGTCTTCTGTTAGCCGCTCCACAATATGTGAGCAGGTTACGAAAACGTAATCAAAGTCAGAAGGCGGTCAGAGATAGGGTAGTTTTTCAGGAAAAGGACACGGCACTGGAACTCAAGCGTGAAGACAAGGACAGGTCCTCTAAAACTCCACCCGAAGAAGAAGCATCGCCTGCCAAACATTCTGGGGTGCAACTATTTCACCCAAGCTCTCTGGCAACGAGATTCGGAGAGAACTACATTCATGTTGCAAATCACGTCAACACATTTTTCTCCAGAATTGGTTCATCAGATTTAACGATTCAGAATGACTTGGAAAATGTGCACTCCAATATAGTTTCAACCAGGAGGCAAAGAAAGAGAAATACACAAGCAGAACAGAAGCCTAGAGGGCAAATAGATGCTGAGCCAGATAAAGGCAACACCTCCAGCAACATGGCAGAAGCCTACCTTCTGTTTGCAAGCCACATCAACAGATATTTTGGTGCCAAAGTGGAAGATAATGCTTCTAAAGATCAATTCCTTGGAGACAAACCCAGGCAGACAGTAGACAGCAGTCAAAAGGATCCTTCAGAACTGTCTACCTCTGAAACTCAAATTAACTCCTCACAATTGCATCAGGAAAAACACTCCAATTCTAAAAGTGAAGGACTTTTCCACTCCAGCACCAACACAACCCATTTTGGGGAGAGCTACCTGCAAATGGCTAACCACGTGAATGAGTATTTCAATGGACCCGAAACCTTAGAAGAAGATGACGGAGCTGATGCTTTAAGTTACTTAAGAGCGCTTGAATCCCAAGTGTACTTATCCCAGAAACCAAAGGTGGTGTCTTTTATGGACTGCTTTCTTCAACCCACAAGTGCCATCCCCAGCCTGCTTGGTGGCTATCTCAGAGCATTTCCCTGGGCCCAGAGCAGTCCCTCCACACAGACACCAGTACCACCACAGGCCGTCTTCAAAAGAAAGGTGGGTGGAACAAATCGTTCAATCATAATACGCACAAAATGACAGTACGACATTAATCTCAACATTTTATGTTATGTCAAAAATGTGTTCAGTAAAACTCCAGAGGAACAGGGTAAACTTTAATATTTCACTATATCATATATTTAATATGTCTTAAAAAATTCACGAGCAGTTGATCATAACGAGAAAGCCTACAAAGTCATGAAAGTTAGCTCCAGCTGTTGGCAAACTATGCTCTGTATTCTCAGGCTGGGTTGAGTAGGAACGAGGCTGAGGAGATGACCTACACATGGATCGGTCATCTAGAGCAGCGCTTGTCTCCGGATGATCTCAGAACCTGTATCGAGACCCTCAACCAACACCTGGTCCGCTACCCATCATGCAAAGCGGTCGTGTGGCAGGTAGGATATACAGAAGACGAAATATAGAAATATTGAGAAAATTGAAAAATAGACCCAAATCAAGTAAATGTAACTAATAAGTCATGTCATTCCAGCAAAAGACAGCGGTTAAAATGTTGAAACAGCGACGTGCTCATAGAGATCACCAGGAACTTCAGGATGCCATCAGAGAAACCTTGGCTCTGATTGGCTACGTGGACCCAGTCAAAGGCCGTGGTATAAGGGTGCTCTCCATTGACGGTGGCGGTACAAGGTAACTACATGTCCTACCAAATATATCTGTCCGTCTGTCTTTCACTGCTGGTGTAGCGGTCCGTGAGCTAGCTAGCCTGCGGGCTTCCTGGTGGCTCATGTTAACGCTATGCCCTCCGGCCTCCGCAGAGGTCTGGTGCCTCTGCAGCTGTTAAAACTGCTGGAGGCGGAGACAGGAAGACCCATCCACCAGCTCTTTGATTACATCTGCGGAGTAAGCACAGGTGTGTCAAGACGTTGTGCAGGAGGAGGAGACTCCACCAGTCTGAACAATAATCAGCCACCCAAAAAAAATAAGATGCATGTATACAATTTCAATGTAAGCCTCCTCTCACACCATTGCATGCTTTCTCCTTCTCTCTCTCTGTCGCCCCGCTGCACCACAGGGGCTGTCCTGGCCTTCATGCTCGGCCTGGCCCGCTTCTCCTTGGAGGAGTGTGAGGACATGTACAGACGCTTCGGCTCCGACGTGTTCCGGCAGAACCCCCTGGTGGGAACGGTGAAGATGGGCTGGAGCCACTCCTATTACAACACAGAGACCTGGGAGAAGATACTGCGGTAGAGACAAGGGTTTTATGAGGCTGTTACTCAATACATTGGGGGGCACCTACTGCTCTCTGGAAGGCTGCAATAACACTTTATCGGTTTGGCTTCTTTCAGGGAGAGGATGGGTGAAGAAATACTAATCAGGACATCCCGAGATGTGCTGAGTCCGAAGGTAAAAAACAAAGTCAAAACTATTGTTAAATTTCGACATAAAAACTTGTAGAACTAGTATTACTGATGATATACTGATGCTTTGTAAGATATAAAGATTTGGATTGTCCAACATGGACCTCGAGTGATGATGAGTTAAAGTACACAGATGTTAGCTGTTGTACACTGTAGCGGTACATATTGAGAACGTCCCACATGTAACTGACGTTGGGTTGCTCCCTGTCCAGGTTTCTGCGGTCAGCGCCGTGGTGAACTGGGGCACCAGTCCCAAGGCCTTTGTTTTCCGTAACTACAACCACAGGCCGGGCTCTCTGAGCCGCTACGCAGGCGGCTCCGTCTACCCGATGTGGGAGGCAGTGCGGGCCTCGTCGGCGGCCCCCGGCTACTTCGAGGAGTTCACGCTGCAGAGCGACATCCATCAGGTAAGCTAGGTGGTGCTAATCACAGACCCCTGTGGTGTCACTATCACTGTCAGCACACTAGCTGTTTCATGGCTCGGCTATCACACAGTTAAGGAGGTAGAGCGGGTTGGCTGGTAACCGCAAGATTGCAAGTTCGATCCCCGGCTCCTCATAGTGTCGAGGTGTCCCTGAGCAAGGCACCTAACCCTTACTGCTCTCAACGAGCCGGCTGTCGCCTTGCACGGTCGACGCCGCCGTCGGTGTGTGAATGTGTGTATAAATGGGTGAATGTTGAATATTGTAAAGCACTTTTTGGCGGCCACTGGTTACAAAAAAGTTTGATATAAATGCAGTCCATTTATTATTAACATGTAAACATGGGTTTTGAAGACTTTTATATAGAGACTCTAATGTAAAGGATACAACTGTGTATATATATACGGTACATCCGTGGTTGCAGGATGGAGGAATCATCCTGAACAACCCGTGTGCGCTGGCTGTGCACGAGAGCCGCCTGCTGTGGCCCAGGCAGCCCTTTCAGTGTGTTCTGTCTCTGGGCACCGGCCGCTACGACACGGTGAAGAGAGGCCCCACCACCACCACCAGCTGGAGGGCCAAAATCAGCAACCTCATATGCAGCGCCACGGACACAGAGGGGGTCCACACGCTGCTGGACGACCTGCTGGCCCCCGACGTCTACTTCCGCTTCAACCCCATGCTGAGAGCCGAGGTCTCTCTGGATGAGAGCCGGCCGGGGGTCCTGGACAACCTGCGCAGGGACACCCACGTGTACCTGGACAGAAACCGCCTGAAGCTGGCCAGGCTGTGTCTGGTTCTGGGGGCGGAGCGGTCGGCCGCGAGCCACACCAAGGACTGGGTCTATGAGCGGGCCTGGGAGGCCAAGCAGAGATGGGTATGAGGTGTGGCAGAGGGGGTTGAATGGAGGAGGTGAATGCACACAGACACACACACACACACACACACACACACACACACACACACACACACACACACACACACACACACACACACACACACACACACACACACACACACACACACACACACACACACACACACACACACACACTCACACACAGGAAGGATTGCATCCTCAATGTGTCAGATTAGCAATGTGTTTTTAAGGATCTGTTTTAGCATGCATACCATGCACAGAAAAAGCTTGATGTGAATGTAAACGAATTGAATGCACCTTTGGTTGAACAATTCTGTACAGTTTAATTTTATGAAATTGGTATGCTAATGGTTGACCTTTCCACGTGGCGCACAATACCAACATACACGATATATTCTTGTGAATCAAAGCACTTGACATTTTTAATGTACTGTATGTCGACATTGGCACTTCACGATCTCAATGAGACAATAGTATTTCACTCCAATGGGTGAATAATGTATACAATGTATAACTGGCTTGTGAAAAGTATTGTAATAAAATTTATTTTGGAAAATATTACATTGATGGTTATCACCCATGTAATTCATCCTTACTTCATTATCACATTATTAATGGCATCAACTTGAAGTATTATTGAATGTACAACTTGACGCTATTAATACCTGCACGTCCAAAACCAAGTGATTTATTCTGGCTATGGGTATGCAGGAAATACTTAATCTGTTAGGTAGTAGAAAATCCTATGTAGCATTAACCCAGAGCCACTTGAATGTGAGGGGTTAATTTCTCTATAAATCTGCTCCCTCTCCGTCAACAATAGAGAGGCTTTGTCTGAAACAGAAAGGCCTTGTGTGAGAGAGAGCTTGTGGTTGTGCCAGCCAGAGCGAAGACACAAGGACAGTAACTACTGGCCACCCACACACACATGCGCGCACAAACACACACGCACACACCTTCAGTCCATTGACAAATAACCCCAGTGATAAACACAACATACTTTCATTTCATTAAAACCAATACTGATTACAGAAATCGGTTGAATATCAGGTCCAGCAAACGTATGATAATCTTAATTATGTCTTCATTTATCGGACCCATCTGGTTGAATCTAGCATCACAATGGAGATGACGCGATGCTAACGTGTGGATTTCTCAAAGGATTTATTCTGTGACCCCGGAGGCAGCGGTGAGCGCTCGTGTGACCAGAGCGTGTGATGACTGTGCTGACGTCGCACATGGCGGGGGGCTGGGACGGGAGGAGGGGGGGGGGGACGGGGGACGGGGGTTCGCTTGGTTCCTTCCTCCTCTCATCGGTTCACCTGCTCTGACGTGACAGGGTGAGCCTGGTAACAGATAACACCGTGAGGAGAGAGATGCTGCGGGTCCCGGAAAATCAAACTACGACCTGACATTTAAGTTGACAATGTGAGTACGGCCTAAAGCAGATCCAGTGGAGGAGGTGGTCGGGGGGGCGAGGATCTCACCGCACACCGCTTGAAGGTAGGAGCTCTTGGCGTTCAGATCTGTTGTCATTATTTGTATAGTAAGTTAGTAGCTTGAGTAGTTATAATGTATTGATGCAGCACCCTTCCAGAGCATAACGAAGTTATAAAAAGCAATACAAAATTAATAAAAAATAAGCGTGTATATGTGAACGCCTGCCTGTACTGTTGTAAGTTAGCTAATGCGCCTGCCTGTAGATTGACTAATGCTTGTTGATATAGGAATTGTCGTTCACCTGAGCATCAGGTCAGGACAGTGTGACAAGTTATGTTTTAATTGTTGCATTGGTAGGCATCTCTTTATTATTTTGTTCCCTTGTGTATAGACTATTGGCATGCATCCAACGACAGCCTTGTGAGGGCGTCTCATCGCAGCTTTGTGTTGTTAAAGGGAAAAGAGAAATAACTTATTGTTTATCCTTTTTTAAACAAGCTGGTCGAGGTAAGACTATAGGGGCCTATGCTAATATGTGTTTATCACTAAAATAATCAATAACATAGCATTACTTTTGTATGTCATACTGAATATTTGAGGCACCTATTTCATATATTTATATATATATATACGGTTTATACAGCGTGTGGATAAAAATATCTAGAATACACTTAGGAAGGAGGGTTTGAGGTCATACTCATAGGGTCATACAGGTTCTGTCATTCTGTACACAAGCATTGGACCTTAACCTGAGAGAAGGTAATGTTTATAAAGTTTTATTGTAAATATCCGGTTGACCGAAACGTAATTTCCGTTCTCATACAATCTTTGAGCTGTGTACGTCAGTAAACATTCACTGGAGCAAGACAAACAACAACAGCTTTGTGGGCGTAGATCTAGTTGATATAGAATACATATCCAATCTCTCCTCATTCTTTTCTACCCTCACTCCCAGGCTGTTTCAGCTATCGGACCTTCGCTCCACCCCCTCCCCAAACGAATATCGCTCCATCAGAAGTCCCGCCCCCTCTCCTAATACACACACATGCAAAGCATCTCATTGCAGGCATTCTGTCTAGCACAGTTCCTCTCTGATAGGAGTTGAAATCCGTTCATCCTCGACAACATGGACCCGTGTTGCGCGGGGGGACCCCCCCTGGCATAGAGGGTCTCTTGTGGTCACTGAGCTGGGCTGTGTGTGTTCACCCACTGTGCCTCTCGACCGGCCCATATGGTGGTTGGCACGCATCCCTGCTCTGCTCGATGTGCGAGGAGAGCCCAGAGCAGGGAGCCAAGTGGCGCAGCATACTCTCTGGCTTTTGTTGTCATGTGTTCGTCATACAGATGGTCGGGGCGAAGGGGAGCTTGGCGCCTCAGGGGAGCGAGAGGGTCAACGCACTGCTGGTGACGTTTATTCTCTCGGATTCAACACAGGGAGCTACAGTATATGAGTTTAACTGTTCACATCACTCTGTGCTCTGACAGCAGGTCGAGCGTGGCGAGTTGTAAGAGTATGTTGGCCCGTCAGTAGCAGGGCAGCAGTCGTTGACAGTGGTTGGTTACAAGTACTAATACAATCTGGCTTTCTGATAGTTAGATTGTTGTGTTTGTGTTTGTGTTTGTGTTTGTGTTTGTGTAGCCCCGTTATAGAGCCATCGTTTATTTTCTGTTGTGTACGGGTGCCCATGTGGATGCCTGGCCGCCTACGCAGGACAGAACTGGGGACAGAGACAGATTGTTTGCCGTGGTGGCAACCTCTCCTGGGATGTTGTCAGGAAAAGATAACCTTATTCTTTCCTCGTGGGTCACTGACGGCTGAATGCCAAAGACATTTTCCACTGGTGGGAAAAAATGGAGACAAGGGAGGAAGGGAGAAATAGCAAGACAATATGCTAATTGTTTTGAATAGAGTATCACAAGAGGGGGGGTTTCTAATGATGAACAAAAGATTCATGAACTTTGTTGGATCAAACTGAGAATGGCATTAAGATTTCTTTAAACCGGGTCAATTGTTTTTATGTTTAATTAATAAGCGAGAAGGCAGACAAATATGTCTTTCATCTGATTCCAGGTTCTCACGAGCCAACAATAAGGCCCACACTTTGATGTCAGAGAGCGGACAGGAATTTCAAAGTGTGTCATGTCACCGCCGCTAACCTTCCAAGAATTTCTTCCTCTTTCTGAATCAACAATGACGATACTAGAGCGGCCTAATTCTTCTGGGAGAAGTTCTTGGTATCCATTGCTCTGAATGCTTGTGATTGGCTTTGCTGTTCTGAATATCACCCCTTTGTTGTGGAATGGCTGGTTGATTGAGACCAGGGGGAGCTAGGACGTGTCAACTGAGAATGAGTGATGGTGTAGGTGGTTCCTGCAGCCTCTCATTCATTATTCATCATGAGACGGGTGGGCAGAGTGCTGGTAAAAGTCAGACAAGAACCTCCTTTCTTGAAGCCCGGCCACTCTCCTGGGCTTCCAGCCGCCCCCGCCATAATGAACGACAGAGAAATGAAACGCTACACCAACTTCAGGATAGTTCCCCGCGGACATTTGTGGAAGTGGTCAATGGACTAGAGGAGACAATACAGAGATGGGGAGGAGGGGTTCCTGACTCTAGAGGCAGGTAGGCTACTTCCCTTTCAAGCGGTTGAAGAAAAGGTTGATATTGGGAATTGTTTTTGTTGTGTGGAGGTTACGATGGGGATAATGGCTGTAAGCCTTCATTTGTGTTGCACTTGCCACTTGAGGAGTCTGAAAACAAACAGTGTAATGAATGCTGTTGTATCACACTGTGTCTTTGTCCGCCATTTCGGTGTCAACATTAACACTGGGGAATAGTCTTCCAGGCCCTATAATAAGACCTGGGAGAGACAAAAGATGGACGTTGCTGATGAGCATAAAGACATAATTGATTCTAAACTCATATTTAATATTCAGTGAGGATTTCATAATTTCATAATTTTACACAGTAGCTTAAAGTTTGTTTCTCGCTAGCTTCTACTCACGGCCTTGTTATGTAGACTGTGAAAAAAAACCGGTTATAAGAATACAAAAGAGCCACTGTTATAGTCTGGTGGTGTCAGGCAAGTGAGGGAGCGATGGGAACGTTGCATTGTATGCTGTAAGAATAAAGTGTTCAAATGCTATTTATTTATATAAATATAGCATCATAAAATATTTTAATAACTATTACTATTATTACTATAATGTCCCCTGCTATCTCCACTGTGACCAGGTGCATGTGAGTAGTGACCCCACTGGTGGATTCCATGCACTGTGACGATGGGGACACTGGTTCCAGCAGCCCTACTGCTATTATCATGGCACTGCATACGTGCCTTGGACATCCCACTGGAGAGTGAGTCCATAGCCATTGCGCCACAGTTTAGTACCAAGTACCCCAGCTTCAATAACACACTTTCCATTTGGCCGCGCGGAAGAGAAAGAACACACCGAGGTAAACGATTTGTCTTCTCCTCTTGCAGTCAGACAACCTCCGACCATAGTGACGCAGTCGCCAAAGGACCACATTGTTGACCCGAAGGACACCATGGTCATCGAGTGTGAAGCTAAAGGCAACCCTCAGCCCATGTAAGAAGCACCACTACAGCCCTGGATGTTCACCCACACCACCGCCTGCAGCGATGAACACATTGTCTTGTGTTGTTTCCTCACGCGCCTCGGTTAGTTTCTCGTGGAGGCGTAACGGGAAGTATTACAACGTGGCGCGTGACCCTCAGGCCTCCATGCGCCGGCGCTCCGGGACGCTGGACATCTACGCCTGGAAGGACCCGCAGGAGTATGAGGCGGAGTACCAGTGCATCGCCTCCAACGAACACGGCTCTGCGTACTCCAACAAGATACTGCTGCGGCTTTCAAGTGAGTCCAGTCTGTTAAAATACGCCGGTGTCACGTGGCATCAGCGTCACCCTGAGTAAAAAGCTAACTATTGTTCCCGTGTTTGTGTCAGGACCTCCACTGTGGCCAAATGAGATCTTGGAGCCGGTGGTGGTCAGTGTGGGCTTCCCCCTGGTCCTCTCTTGCGACCCCCCGCGCGGGCCGCCCAGACCCGAGACCTACTGGATGTCCAGCTGTGAGTGCCTTTCCCGAGCCGACCCTTGTTGAAACACACTCCGATAAACCGCACACAACAGGCGGACCCAAGCACACACGCCGACACCGGCCTCATGGAGCTCAACGCCTTGTGTTTTTACGGTGCTTGCGCCGCTGTCTGGTGCCCCATATCCTTTACGAGGGCCGCAGTTAACAAGGCCGTGTTTTACTGCAGGCTCGTTCGCTCGGCCGTTCTCCTGGCCCATCCAGACGGCCTTCCCCACCATGCAGGCTGTGCGGCAGGACCGCCGGGTCTCCACCGGCATTAACGGGGATCTCTACTTCTCCAATGTGCTCTTTAACGACTCCCACACCGACTACTGCTGCAATGCCCGGCTCCCTCACAAAAACAGCATCCAGCAGAAGAGGCCTGTGGTGGTCAAGGTGATCACAAGTGAGTGAACGCGTATCACAACAAAAAACTTCAGCCTGCACTTCACTCGTTTCCTAGATGCGTTGCGTCCTGAACAAACAGTTATCACAGGCCAAAGTTTCAGATTGTCTCTGTATATTTATTAACAGATTAATGCATAATTTTTTTTAGTTTTCAGTTATCCCTACTGCTTATAACAACAACCACAGCAGTCGACAGTGGTTACCCTCGGCACGTGTGTTCTAATATGGTGTCTTAACTCACAGGCCCTTTATTTGATTTCAGACCACCTCTAACGACTTGCCCCCCCCCCTGCCCCATTCCCCCATTTGTGTGGTGGTGAGTGTGGGCTCTCTCTTCATTTGGCCTCTGCTCTCCAGGCATCATGTTGCTAATCAATACCAAGCTAGCTAACCGCTAATTAATGTGCTTAGCGAGGATCCCATTGAATCCTAATCCAGCACCTCTTGAGGACTCTGTGCGTGCGGTGCGTTGTGTGTGGTGTCTGCAGCTCGTACCGTATCCGAGGCCGCCCCCACCTGGCTGTCCCCCATCAGGTCCTCCAGCTCAGTCCTGGTCCTGCAGGGGGAGGAGCTGCTCCTGGAGTGTATCGCCGCAGGAGTGTGAGTAGAGGAGACCATCAATAGGCCACATTGTTCCCCACCACCACCACCACCACTGTTGTCCTGTTATGACCAGTGCTAGTTGGTGTAACACTGGTGAGATGGTTGACGTGATACAGATGGCTTGCTGGGGCTGGATAAAGTGTCTTTCGTCGACAGACCTTAATTACTACTCTGATTATTATGGTGACCCTTTCAGCCGCAGTGGACCACGTCATTGCTACTCCAGCAGTCGCCTTTCTGTTTAAATAAAGACTGTGTTTACAACAGGCCGACTCCTCACATAACCTGGACCAAAGACGGGGAGAAACTAGTGGTGAAGCCAGGAATGAGGATAAAGAACTTCAACAAGATGATACATATCCCCAAGGCCTCCTTTGATGACATCGGTGAATACGTCTGTTCAGCTGCCAACAAAATTGGCTACACTGAGCGAACGATAATTGTCCAAGTCAAAGGTGAGTGACATTAATTGTAGAAAACAATGTTGTTAAGTTGCTTATGAATACAAGGAACCCCATCAGTACTCGTTCCCGCTTTCTGTTTGGCAGCCGCCCCATTCTGGTTGGAGAAGCCGGTGGACTTGGTTTTGGCCCCTGAGGAGAATGGAGCCCTAGTATGCCGGTCTGACGGGATTCCCCGGCCTACTATTCGGTGGTTCATCAACGGCGAGTCATTAGACAGTAGGTTTGAATGAGCTCATTAATAGAATGAGTTCCTAATCAGGGCCGGATTAACAAATCATAGGCCCCTGGGCACAAATGTCTGAAGGCCCCCCTGACTGTATTAACTGTGCCAGTGTTGTATATATGTTTCTGTGTGTGTCTTTCCCAGCTGCCCTCCCCCATCCCAGCAGGCACATGTCCGGGGACACACTGAGCTTTCGTGGTGTGACGATGGAAAACACGGGTGTCTATCAATGTAACGCCTCCAATCAGTTTGGTTACCTACTTGCCAACGCCTATGTCAATGTGCTACGTGAGTTCCCACCTCCTTGCCTTGCATCTCATGCTACAGTCAGGGCTCTACATGTGATGCATCCTTCCATCACCACGAGTAATGTGAACCAACGCATGAGGTAGTTAAAGCTATAGCTATGGACCATCATGAATACTCTTCTGTGTCTGTAGACGCAACCCCCCGGATCATACCACCCCAGGAAGAGCATCTCAAGGTGGTGGAGGGAAGCAATACCTTCCTGGAATGCCGATATTTTGGTTCTCCAGTGCCTGACTTGCGATGGTACGAACATTACATTCACAAAAACTAAAACGCCAGATTCCCCTCACCAGCGGATTCAGGCTTGCATCTGTAAAAGCGTATCTCTCATTTAGCTTTTCTTCCACGTAGGAGTAAGTATGGGCAGGGGAACCTGGAAGGGCACCGCTTCAGGACCCACAGTAATGGCACCCTGGAGATCAAGCAGATCCGCTTGGAGGACACGGGGACGTACATGTGCATCGTGACCAACATCGCGGGCAGGGACGAGAGCCAGATCAGAGTAGAAGTGAAAGGTGGACATGCACCACGATAACTGTTACCTTTCCACAGTTGCTCATCCTTTCCTAGCCGTACAAAGCGGATGTCATACACTGACCCTCCCTGCTCACCTCCCTGTTTTCAGAGCCAACGCTGTTTGTGAGCAGACCTCAGAACCTGAAGGTCCTCCGTGGCAGCGACGTGACCTTTGAGTGCGGTGTGAAAGCAGACGCCTCCACCCCTGTCACCACCACCTGGATGAAGAACAAGCGGCCGCTCTCGCTCAACTGGAGGTGTGCCCCTTACCAAACATATGAACCTAGAGGTGCAGGGAGTCGAATGGAGTGACAGGTAGTGGAAAGGACTTGGAAATAATGCAAATATAAACACAATAAGTCGAGTTTTCGTCACCTTAGAATGAGCCCTTTATATCGACATAGGGAGGGGGTCCTCTGACAGGGAGCCCACCATGTTGCACCACCATGTTTCTACAGCAGCCCAGAACACCCAGAACAGCTCTAGCGAGGAAGCCACCAATAATTGTACAGACAAATGACAAAAAAAGACAAATAACTAAATACATGTATACATCTAGCAAGGAACCACATCCCTTGATGCCTCATCACTTGTCGTAGATGATAACATCTTTTTGGTGCCCAATGGCACCATTGAGGTTGCATGAACAGACGGTTGCAATCTACAATCTCAACGCTGATTCCACGGAATCCTATAACTGCACCTTTGAAAATTCTTGTCAGTCTATACGTATTCTAATTTATGCATAGATATAATAAAATTATATATATATTTATTATTATTAATTCATTATTGATTTTAATTACCTTAATCGTTATTTTAGCAAGGTGATAACATATTGGTGTAGAACAGTAACAATCAGTAAACCAATGGATGAAGTAATTCTCACTGTACCCTATCCACAGGATCTCCCTAGACGAATCCAACCTGGTCATCACCACCGTGAACAGTGCGGATGACGGCGAATACACCTGCAGCATCAAGACGGAGATGGACGAGAAGTCGGCCTCCGCTCGCCTCATGGTGATGGGTACGGCGTGTTTGAGACACGAGACATGCCCCAGCGAGCGTCAGGTTAACGTCCTGACTCAGTGTCTTTCTCCTCCCACGCAGACCGCCCCAACCCCCCGACCAACCTGCAGCTGTCAGACCCCCACGAGCGCAGCGTCCGGCTCAGCTGGGTGCCCGGGGACCACAACCACAGCCCCATCACAGGTCACCGACCTCATGATAGCCTCACGCTCCTCCTCTCACCTTCAGCCAGCCTCTTGTGTTCCTGCTCTGCACGGCCCGAGGCCCTGCTGCCGAATGAACCGAGACGGATCTGTTCATGGGGGGGAAATAAAGACATAATAAATAGAGAGTTTTTATTAACAAGCTTAAAAAAAAATTGCTGAGTATTACCTTGATATTGCACCGAATGCAACCTCCTAACTGATCATCAGTCAGTTAATAGTCAGTGAGTTAATCAAAGGCCTCATCCTCCCCTCCTCAGAGTACCAGGTGCAGTACGACGAGGACGACTGGCTGCCCGGCAAGTGGAGGAACCTGTCCACCTACCCCGGGAACCTCAACTCGGTCATCCTGCAGCTGACGCCCTACACCTACTACGAGTTCCGGGTCATCGCCGTCAACGCCGTCGGACCCAGCCGGCCCAGCAGGGTGTCTTCACGCCTGCAGACGGGCGGGGCACGTGAGTTTAACGTACCACCCAGGGAGCACAGAACGGAGGTGAGCTGGAGCCATAATCACTCCCCTTGTCACTCATCTATGTGTCCGGTTTTCCCCTCCAGCCCCGGACGTCATTCCCAGGAACATCCGGGGAGTGGGAACATGGAGGAACAACATGGAGATCAGCTGGGAGGTCTGTCCTGAGCGTAATCTCTGGTTGTCCTTAAAGCGCAGTGAATTCCGTTTTAATCACGTCACTGTTTGACTGGTTCTCCCCCATCGTGGTGCGGTGTCTCCAGCCGCTGACGTACCGGGAGTGGAACGGGCCCTACCTGAAGTACCTGGTGTGGTGGAAGAGGAAGGACTCCAGAGAGGAGTGGAAGAACGCCACCACCAAGTGGCTGAGATACTACATCTACGACGCCGACACCTTCACCCCCTATGAGATCAAGGTCCAGGCGTTCAACAGCTTCGGTCTGGGACCCGAGTCCAAGGTCATCATCGGATACTCTGGAGAGGACCGTGAGTGTTGTATTGTGTTATAATGTGTTAACAACGTCACAATCAATGTATGGAAGAAAACCTTTACACTGTTTCTTATGGGGCCGCAAACTATTGAATAGGGAAGTATTAAATTATACAAAATAATGGTAGTGTATCATGCCCTGTTCCCTAGGGCCTAGCACTGCTCCCCTGAACCTGCGGGTGTCGGACATCGAGAGCACCCAGGTGACGCTGCACTGGGACCCTGTGGCTCGCAACAGCCTCATGGGGGAGCTCAAGGAGTACAAGGCGAGTCTACCTCTACATTGACTATGTGGTGAGACCGATGTGAGTGTAGCATCGGTGATGTCACCCATCGGTTTGCATGTCCTGTTTTGAGGGTGAAGATTTGCCTTCTATTGAGATTTACATTTTTTGGAACCATACAAGGAACCAATCCATACCTTACATATTGACGACAGGACATGAACGGCCACCTCACACTTGTACATCAATGGCCAAAACTCCTAATTTAAAATATAAAACATATATATTATAACACTGACACTATATAACACTAATATTGAATCTTTTTGTCATTTTTGATTGAGCTCGTAACCAAACAAATAAAGAAATTATTCTCTTTGTATCAAATTAATCCAATTAAATTTCCTCTTTCCTCTTCTTATCAAATAAACAAACTGATTCAATGGAAAAGAAAACTGCCACTGACTGGAATTTACATTCTCTGAATGTCCCATCATACGCTGTATTTTCTCCCCAGGTGTATTACTGGAGGGACAGCAGCCAGCTCAGGTGGCTGAGCGTCAGCCGGGCCATGAAGTCCAAAGGCTTCCTGGCCGTGGACACAGAGTACACGGGTGTCCTGGATGAGCTGCTCCCCTACAGCAACTACAAGATGCACATCGTGGTAGCCAACAACCGGTACGACGGGCCGCCCAGCCATACCATACAGTTCTCCACCCCCGAAGGAGGTAAGAAGCTACAATCAGGCACGACAAACCAGTTAATCACAAAACACAGCACTATATCCCGGACTAAGAACTTAATCCACACTAATTATGTGTGTTTTTCACACGCCGTATGCTGCATTTTTTCCTCGCCTTGTTTGTGTGTCTGTCTGCAGTCCCATCTGTTCCCAAGTCCTTCCGGATCCAACAGAGACATCTGGACACCATTTATGTGGACTGGGCCTTGCCGGCTGAGCCCAACGGCATCATCACCGGCTACACGCTCAAGTACCAGACAGGCAAGCAGCTTTGTGCCCCAAACAGTGTTTGTACAGCGAACAGAGGACAGGTTCTCGCTGCTGTACACGAGACTCCTGAGCTCACTGAATCGAGGCAAACGTGTCGTGATTTGTCGACGCCACCCCAGCTAAATATGCACCGCACAAGTCCTCACGACAACTCTCAGGTTCACAGCCACTACACAACGCAACGGTCCGTCTCTAAGTAAACAATTATCAGTTGTTGTGCCTCAAAACATGATATACACACGCAAGTACGCAGTCCTCTATGTAGCGTACCATCCTCTGGAGTACCGCGTCAGGTCCCGCCTCGAGTATTCTCCCCCATACCCCATCATGTTTCCCTCTGCGACCACAGTGAACGCCACCAGAGGAGAGGAGATGCACGTGGAGGAGTTCTACTCAAACGTCACCAGTTTCTCCGTGCGCCGCTACGACCGCTACACCCGCTACAGATTCTCTCTGGCGGCCAAGACTCAGGTGGGCCTGGGGGAGTGGCACACGGAGGAGTCGGCCCACTACACCACTGAAGGTGGGTGCTCTGTTCTCTACCCCGAGTACAACAGTGCTCGAACATCAGAATGCATCATGGGACATTGGTCGGCGATGCTCCGCCATAAAATCCTAAATGAATCAAAGCCAAAGCTAATGAAAACGTAGTTTTGACATGTACTGCGTGAGAAACGAATTCATGATTAAAGAACAATGACCCAAAAAAACATTATACAAACATGATAACCAACATTCGAATGCACCTAAACTTCCAAAATGAAGGCGGTCATTGTGATATACAAGCCTTTTAGGCCAGATAGTGTATTGGCAAGTCCAAGACGAAAACCTGCCACCAGCTTATGGCAGAGCCACTAGAACCGACTCACTCACTCAAACACACACACAGACACACAGACACACAGTCACACACACACACACACACACACACACACACACACACCCACACACACACACACACACACACACACACACACACACACACACACTTGTCAGCCTCTGTGCCTCTGCGTCTCCAGCCTATGCCACTGACCAGGTGGACCTCTCCACCAAGGGCTGGCTGATCGGCATCATGTGTGCCGTGGCCATCATCGTGCTCTTCCTCCTCATCGTCTGCTTCATCAAGAGGAGCCGGGGAGGGAAGTACCCAGGTACTGTCGGTAGAGCGCTGGACGTCTGGTACCTTCAGTCCTGAAAGGTGCATTTCAACAATCGGCATGGTCCTGTCTATTGAAGTGTGTGTGCTTAACGTGGTCGTCCTTTTCCTTCTGATGCTTTAGTGCGGGAGAAGAAAGAGATTTCGTTAGAGCCTGTGGATGACAAGGACCAGGAGGGAACATTCGACTATCGGTGAGCTGCCCCACACCAAACCGTACCCACCCCTCCATGTTGTAGGGTCATATATTAATGACTGACGACAGGAAATGGTAATAAATACTGGACTGGAAATAATATATAATAAATAGTACGTTTCTACAGAAAGCCACTCTGCAGCTGTGTATGAATGTTGTTTATGACTGCACTGCTATCAGAGATGCTTCATGTATAAAACAGTATTAATGTGTTTATTGTACTACTACTTGAACTAAATACATGAATTTTCTTATTTCTTCCCCCAATTCACTCTACCTTATCCATTTAAATCTATGTTCTCCTTAAACTTCCCAAACTATAATTTTTCACACTGGATTATTCAAGGTCTCTGGAAAGGTACGAACCCACTGACACAATGACACTGTTGATATGGCTGCAGTAAAACCTGTTTACTATTGTAATATCCTATTGATATTTATCGGCCATATACGAACATAAGCACCTTGGTATCTATGTCGGAGCGTGGTGGCTTGCATGATTAATGGTTATGTAAACAGTGTGCTTTTGATTTAGGACAAGGAGCATAAATTAAAGGAATTCACATTTTGTGTATTACCATACAATGGGTTTCATGCCTTTAGGAGGGGGATAGTGCATTAAAGGAATCCACATTTTTTGTATTACCATACAATGCTTTATGCTTTTTCTGTAAAACAATATTCATCATTTCAGGATCGCACGTGTGGTCACTCTTCCCTTCCCCCGACGGTAAGTCATCTCCTCCTGTGCTTTATCTTTTATGAAATACCACGATATGCACCGTGGTACAACCTAAACACATACGGTGACGGCTGAGATCCGGTCCAGGCTGTCGTGGTTCACAGACCTGCGGCCTCAACCCCTAACCCCTAACCCCTCTCCCCTCTCCCCTCTCCCCTCTCCCCTCTCCCCTCTCCCCCCCGCAGGGAGGAGGAGCGGGGCCTGCAGCGGGGCCAGGCCTCGGTGGAGCCCATCATGAAGCGGACGGAGAGCGACGACAGCCTGGTGGACTACGGCGACGTGGAGATCCAGTTCAACGAGGACGGCTCCTTCATCGGCGAGTACACGGGCACCAGCAGGAAGGACGCCGCGCGGGACGCCCGCGACGTCCGGGACGAGATGGACTACGGCGGGAACATGGACCTGCACTCCACCATGAACGCAATCTACTCCATGGCCTGACCCGTCTCCGGGCTCTGGTAAAGACCCGGGGGTGGGGGGGGGCAAGACCCTCATGGCGTCCAACGGTATCCAGGAGGAGACTGGGAGCACCACCCACCCACTCGGGTGACGGTGACAAACATCAGGACGATAAGAAACGTATGCAGCACAAAGTGCCTTTAATCTCTATCAACGTGCACTTTGACTTTTTACTCTGACGGACAAGATTCAGCCAGAACAGGTTGTGAGCGGTCAGAGGTCACCAAAAAGATGAAAAAATATGGATTTGAAAGAGCATTGTCTTCTGCCAAGTGTCACGCAGTGTGTGTGTGTGTGTGTGTGTGTGTGTGTGTGTGTGTGTGTGTGTGTGTGTGTGTGTGTGTGTGTGTGTGTGTGTGTGTGTGTGTGTGTGTGTGTGTGTGTGTGTGTGTGTGTGTGTGTGTGTGTGTGTGTGCATGGGTGTTTGTGTGTTCATTTGTGCATGTGTGCTTTTGAGGTGTGTTTTTACTGTTTCTCGTGCAAAAGGCATCTCTTGCAGATCATCCCCCCTTGTAATGTATTCCTTGCTGTCCGAGCAGTTTGTCTGGATAGCAAAACACTAACCTTCACGCTCCTCTGCCTCCGTAACCCCCGTCGAGAACAAACCAATATTTGGCTGGATGTTTTCATACAGTGTTGTTTGACTTCTAGAGCTGAGTGACTATTTGTGTCTTTTCTTTGCGATTTTGGTAAAAACTTTGTTTTTAAGATAAGTTTAAATGGATAAAGCTGGAAAATGTCATTGTCTGGAACAAACAAGGGTTAAACCAGTGAAAAATAGTTTTGTGAATAGGTCCCATCTTTAATCCATCTATTAACTCCTGCTATATTAAACCCTTTAAGATGAGTAACTTCATGTCACGCAATTGGAAAAGGTCAATGTCTGGAACAAAGAAGAGTTAAGCCAATGAAAAATAGTTTTGTGAATAGGTCCCATCTATAAACACATCATTAACTCCTGCTATATTTAACTCTGTAAGTGGTGTGACCTCATGACCCGCCATCATGGCCAGGAGGCTTATGGAGTGACTTTCTGTTTGAACTTCAACATTTGATATTCCACTGATGTTTACAATGACGTTTCGAAAGACAGTATGTCCTTGGAAACTTGTGCTGCCAGTTTATAATTTTATGGCACGCCTTTTCAAATTTTATTAGATTGTAGCTTCATTTCATTGGAGCACAAGAGGTGAAAGCCGAGCTTCATTGTAGTCAAACTCTCCATAAAACTATCGTAAACAGGCAGACAGACCTTGTGCACAATTATCTTAGTGGGTTTTATTGGTATTCAATTTAAGATCTATATGGAAGTAAACTGTATTTATTTTGCATGCTATATTATTTGCTTTAATTTACTTGTAACATGATCGATGTTTATCAACAACAGTAATTCAAATGCAAGTAAATCAATAAACACTCAAAATCAGAAATATCAATCTCTTTAAAGTGACGATCCCATGAGGTATTCCTCTTCCTGGCCTTCCTCCCCCACAATAACTAAACATTGCTTGCTATTTCTTCAACTAGAGCCACTTACTTTTCCAATTAGGCGTAGATATAAGTGAGCCACTTTATACATGAGAAGATTTGCTAACCAGTTTTATGACACAATCTGCTCAGTCAAGGATCTGAATCCAAATATTTCAGTGTTGATGTTCAGGGATTCCCAAGACTGAAGTAAATCTTGGATAAACTGAAGTAAATCTTGGATAAAAATCTTGGATAAATAAAGCATATACCAGGAAATCCATTATAAATGCATGCGTCATATATATTATCTTATCCACAGCGCAGCCCTTTTATTAGTGCAACTGTAAAACAGATGCATGGTTTACATTACCCAACTACTTAATTACCCTAATCAAGATAAATCAGATAGGGAAGTTAATCATTTTTGAAGACGTGTAACGTAGTTGTAATGTACTGAAGCTATTGAGACATCTTGCACTGTACCGGCAGTGTGGTCAGGAGGCAAGCCTTTGATCCTCACACCTACTCCCGGTCGATAAATAACACTGCAGCACAGGCAGAGTGTCCAGAGTGTCCTCCAACATCTGTAAGTCTTTGCTCTGGTGTCTGGTGTAATCTTTATTCATTCATATTATAATCTGTTATCTCTCATATTCATTTTTTGTATTTATATTCATTGATTGCTGCTAATGGAGAAAAAAATCCAGTGATGAGTTAGTAGTCTAGTAGTTCTGGGAAATTATGTTTTGTGTTCAACCAATAGCTGATTGATATTAAAAAATGAATTAAATGTTTGGTTTTGGATCAGTGATGAATGCAGATTGTCTTCCCTGCAGGTGTCACTGTAACGAGAGCAAACCACAACCAGCCATGGCCAACCTAACCATCCTGTCTGGTAAGTTTCTCCTTTTGTTCATCAGTAAAATACCATACCTGTTGGAAATATTAATTAAATGTTCATCAAATAAAACTCTTGTTTGTTTTTAGGATTGGTTCTTTTAATGTCCCTCCAAGTGGGTATGTCTTCAATTTCATACACTTTTCTGAATTATGTCTTATAATTAGTTTTTGTTCATACTTACAATTTGTTTTCGCTCATACATACAATAAATATACAGTCTATGCTAAGGTGACCATATTCCCCAAATGGAAAAGCTGACCATTTGTAGTTTGGAGATCCATATATTGGCAGAAGGCCCATGTGCCCGAAGGCTTACTGTGTTAAAGGCTTTGGTCAACCAGCAAAACCACGCCAAGCAGCAGCTCGTATCTGGCTGAGGCTAGAAGGTTGATAGATACACCCAGGGGGTCACAGCCTGTCAAAGAGACACAAAACTAACGACCAGCTGTTGAAAATAATATTCATAAGCAAGCTGGAACCTTTTGGCATTTCAAAATCAATTACATATTTAATAAATCTATCCAAAACTATCCGTGGGAAACGTGGATGCCTGGTCACCCTAGTCTATGCAACACGTCCAATCATGTGTCGTGCTTCCTCTCCAACAGTGACGTCCACCAAACTGGTTTGCTACTTCACCAACTGGTCCCAGTATAGGCCGGGTGTGGGAAAATACCTGCCTGCTAACGTGGACCCCCACCTGTGCACACATCTGATCTACGCCTTCTCCATCCTCAACCATGCCAACGAGCTTGTCACGTACGAATGGAACGACGAAGTCCTCTACAAGTCCTTCAACGAACTCAAAAGAAGGTACATCTACCAAGTTAACAACTACTGAAAACAAACCACACTTTGGAAAAGAACATCTAAAATACAGACCACTGCGTTTTTCTTTGTATTAATTTAGCTATTTTCAAGCTTTCTAGATCTGCTAACGTTAGATTGCAGAGATGGGGGTCGGGGGGGATCAGTTAATGTATCATCAGATTGACAAGACAAAACATAAATGTAATTATAGCGGAAGAAAATCGATTAGTTCATTTGCATTAAATACCTCTTCTGCCACATTCATTAAAGAAACTATACGCCAGCAAACCTGCACTACAGCAACGTTAAACCAATGCCACATAAAATACAAGATGGGAAAAAAACAATGTTTAGAGATTAGCTCTATTTACTGAATCATAATGCATATTGTATCGGCACTCAGAAATGGTGAGATCCCTGCCGATTCCTGTCCTTATTGACTTGGATTTTACCACATGATCATGTTTTACAAGGGCCAGGGAGGGACATTGTTCACTGCTGACAAATCAAGGCAAATGGAAAATAAAGATTTATTATATTCTATGATTTAGACGAATATTATTAGAAAAGTATTAAAAATGGTCTTCTCGTGTTTATTCAACAGCAACCCCAGCTTGAAGACATTATTGGCTGTTGGTGGCTGGAACTTTGGAACCTCACAGTAAGTAAAAAGTGAAAATATGAAGATGAATACTTTATATGCTACAGCCGGTTCTTTACACATGTCCTTTTTGTTCATTTAGGTTCAGCCTCATGGTGTCTACTGCTGACAACCGCCAGAGATTTATCCAGTCTTCCATCCATCTCTTGAGAACACATGGTTTTGACGGGCTGGACCTGGACTTTGAGTATCCTGGCTCACGGGGTAGCCCACCCCAAGACAAGCAAAGGTTTACTTTGCTCTGCAGGGTCAGTCCATTACTCAAAGTCCAACTATTGATAAGCATGTCATCTTTTATTACCCCATGATTATTAGGTGACCCAAATTAAGAATGGAGGTTAGACACATGACTTCACTCTTATTTTATCATTATTATTACTCTTATCATTATTACTATAATAAAAGTTATCATCATTATTATTACTCTTATTAATATTATTATATAAGTTATCATTATTATTCTCTTTATTATTTTTACCATTATACAAGTTATCTATTTTATAATTTTACAAATAATCAATTTATTTGCAACTCTAAAAGTGAATTCCTAATTCTTTCTTTGGTGCAGGAGTTGCTGGATGCGTTTGAAAAAGAGGCAGTTGAGACCAGGAGGCCGAGGCTGCTGGTCACAGGCGCAGTGGCTGCTGGGAAGGAAACCATTGACAACGGCTTTGAGATTGCTGAGCTGTCAAAGTGAGTCTTGTTACGACAGCAAGAGCCTTCAAACATTGCCCTCGTTGAAACATCTCAATATTATTATCCCAATTGGTCTCAAGTTGTCCCATATCTTTTTTCCATTTAGTATTCTAGATTTCATCAACGTTATGACCTATGACCTCCATGGAGCATGGGACCCCCAGACCGGTCACAACAGTCCGCTGTACCGCAGTTCTTCTGACGAGGGGATTAACGTTTTCTTCAACGTGGTGAGTTTACAGCCACTCGTCTTCCACAAGGGAGGCCTTACGATCCGATAAGTCTCTTACGTTTTTGGTTCTGCTGTTAAATGTTCTCGTGTGTGCAGGACTTTGCCATGAAGTACTGGAGAGACCAAGGAGCTTCCACTGACAAGCTGTTGCTCGGTATCGCCACCTATGGGCGGACGTTTCGCACGACCGGGCCAGCAGCAGGACTGGGGTCTGCAGCCAGCGGACCGGCCTCTGCGGGCGCCTACACCCGGGAGTCAGGGTTCTGGGCCTACTATGAGGTGTTGCTTCAGACCAGCGCAGCGTTGCTCCACCTTCCTTCATGCTTTTGTTGCACCATCACATCCCCCTTTCATTTTGTTTGGATGCTAGATTTGCCCGTTCCTTAAAGGAGCAAAGCAGGGTTGGATCGAAGAGCAGAAGGTGCCGTACGCCACCAAAGGAAACGAGTGGGTTGGATATGACAACAAGGAGAGCATTGAGATCAAGGTAAAACATGTGTGGAGTAGTATAACAATATTAAAATAACCAAAAAGGGCATGAAAATATGAATACTGTGCGGAAAGAACTGTTACAGTTTATAGTTTGTGAAATTGTTCTAGTTTTGGTTGTTTCACATATAAATGTAATGAATTGTACGGTTTATTTTCGTTCCATAGGTGCAGTACCTCAAAGCCAACAAGTATGCAGGAGCGTTCATTTGGGCTCTTGATCTAGATGATTTCTCAGGACAGTTCTGCAATGAGGGGAAAAATCCTCTGATTAGCCACCTCCGCGCTCTTCTGAATTCAGGTAAACACCCATCTCCACACTCCACCTTCACACAGAAAACATTCAAAGCGTCTTCGATAGGAGCTGACCGTTCCTTTCCTTACCAGATGGGCCACTTCCCGTTCCCACTACAACGATAACAGTTCCGACAGTCCTGCCAAGCGTCACTCATAGCAGCACCACCACCACCCCCACCGCCGCCGCCGCCGCCACCACCACCACCGCCGCCCCGGTTCCCGGTGCTCCGTTCTGTGCGGGCAAGCCAGACGGCCTCTATGGCAATGATAAGGACGTCAACTCCTTCTACCAGTGCGCCCATGGGATGACTTATACACACAAGTGTCCTGCCAACCTTGTTTTCAATGACATTTGCAAATGCTGTAATTGGGCCTAGGAGTTAACATTGATTACTGATTCGGCAATTATTTTGATGCTTGTGAGGGGAACACAACATTCTCTTGGTGGTGATTCGTGAATTCTGTGTATTTCGCCATTCAAATATGTCCCCCTTTTTAAAAACGTGTCTTAGCCTTTATTAAATACGATTAAGAATAAAGGTTTCAAATACATTTTTGCTTTAAGTTGTACTACTACACTGTTCTATTGATCCCTTTACCTGCTGTGATCCATTACAAATCAACACAAGACAAGGACACACAGACACAGGCGTGTTCAATGTCTTTTATCCTGGAAAATGAATCAGTAACTTGTACTGTACAGCTTGTAGAAAGCCGGTCATGTATGTATTAAAGTCCAAGTCCAGAGATCTTTTCTCTATTGGGATATCTTGGCATTACCTGAATATACAACTGCCTGGCAGTCTTTAATATAGTAAAACAGCTCCATTTAATTATTAGGTGATATAAAAAATAAAAAAGCTCAAAGTACGCTAGTTTTAATCATGTTCTTATCAATAATAAATGTGTTAAGATAATTAAATTATTAAAAAATAAACTGCCTATGCTCCTATTAATTGATATGCATGTAGCTTTTTGTATTCTATTTTGGACAATGCTTCATAACAACAATTGATCAGGGCTGAGTGATTTGCAATGATTCAATAACAAAGAGACAGGTCCTATGGGAGAAAATTATTTTGGCTTTAAGGAACTATGGGGAACACCTTGCCCATATGTTTGATACCAGTGTGGAAAGGAGCCGAGTTAACGGGGGCCCTGTCCCAGGGGATTCCCTTTGTCATTCAGAACACCTCCTGATAGTCTTCTGGTCAGACCCCTTATGGTTTTTAGTAGATCAGACATCACTAGGGTGACCGGAGACCTCTGAGACAGTTATTTATCCCTCTTTGGTCAATGACATCATTCTATTTCTCAGGTCACTTAGATTTTAAGGTTAAGTATAAAGTATATGGGTAGATAAATATATAAGGTAAATATTGTCACAATAAAGCTAAACCTTAGACGTTTCTGTATAAGTGGCCCCTCAGAGGGACGACTGGCTCAGGTCACCATGAGAGGGGGAGACGAGGAGGGTGTCCAAAGGAAGAAAGGCCCTCCTGCAGTCTGCCTGTCTCATGGTACCATCTCTAACTTAGAGGTTAGAGTTAACGAGTCAATACTCCAGTTAGAGTCAGACACTGCCAGCTTTATGAATGTACACAACAGACACATACAATGATATTGTTGTGAATTTCTTTAACGCATGTTTTATTGTTTCAACAGAATTGGTTACACAAGGCTCATCCCTTAAACACATGTGCTAAGTCATGTCTGTTTAAGATCAGGTTAATGAACAAGGTGACGAGTGGATTTTAATCCCAGAGTATTTCTCTACCGCACATAGGATATAACTGTATTGTTTAATATGCAACTTCTTCACAATGTAATGATTGAGATGTTTAAGTTCTAATTTCTTCACACTGTAATGATTGAGATGTTTAAGATGTAACTTCTTCACACTGTAATGATTGAGATGTTTAAGATGTAACTTCTTCACACTGTAATGATTGAGATGTTTAAGATGTAACTTCTTTACACTGTAATGATTAAGGTGTTTATGATGTAACTTATTTTTACTGTGATGTTGATATGTCTTTACATTGTAATATAATGGGATTACAGGGTGGGAAGATAAGTGTATGCTAAGTAATTGCGGAATAGGAGTGGGAGACACAAGAGGAGTCCAATGTGGTTCCGGAAGTAAAGAATCCCATTCATATTCTCCATTGAGGTTTTGAATAACAGCCATTATGTCGAGACATAATCGAGACATTTATTTTTTCCCTTGTTTTGTACCATTTCAAATAAATTACCTTTTTGATAAAAATGTAAATCTGTTTGACTCCCTTTATTGTTTGATGGTGTACGAGTCCACCATTACATCATTTGGGTTAGCAGGGAAGACCTATGACAACATGTTCTCTTGGAGGACTTCAAGAACTTCCTCCCTGAAGCTGTCACTGTGCTCCTGAACGAACAGGAGGTGCAAAAGCATGATGAGGCTTCCGTTCTTGCAGACAAGTTTGTGCTTGAGCATAAGCGTGTTCCTAGTAGCGGTTGGGTAAGCCAACATAATAGAACACGACATCCTCCTTAGAGTCAACCACAATCTGGAGGTGGAAATGAACCTCCGCGCTCATTCCCCCCTTCACTCTAGGCGTCCTCCCACCAACAGAGCAGAGGTAACTTGCAATTATTATAAGAAGGTAGGCCATATGAAATATGACTGTTTGGAGCTTCGTAAGAGAAAAGGCAATGTGAAAGGTTATGGCTTGGTGGCTTCTGGGGGAAGTGCCCTGCCTTCTTTGAATGATGCATTGAATGTTGTGCCTGAGGTTACTACTGAGGTGGATGAATGTTCAATTTACACGCCCTTTGTCACCAAAGGCTCTGTGTCTTTGCCTGATGGGCATTGTAGTGGGCCAGTACGCATAATGAGAGACAATGAGGTAGCTCAGTCATTTATGCCGTCTGCTATTTTTACCTCTGTCTGACAGTTCTTCGACTGGAACATGTTCTATTCTAAATTACTCCTTTTCGGGGGGGGACCGCCTTCCATACAGACATAACGCCACTCCGACATTGACATCTAATTGTCGTAGTGGCGGCCCTACCATTTCTTTCAAACGTCCCACCTCCGACAATTTCTGTTTCCATGGTCGGAGACTAGTGGCGGTACTTTGCTTTTTTTTTTCAAACGTCCCGCCATTCCGACATGAGGTCATTCATATAAATTGCATTACTATTATCATTGTACTTAAATTAATGAATATGATTATTTCTTAGTTTCATGCGCTGTAGTGTCCTACACTGACATTCGTCATTGGTGATTGGGACAGTCCCGATTTTGAGTTGTGTGTCGCGAGTCCCAGCAAAAGCCTGTCGGGACGCTATAATGTCCTGGGTTCCACCATCCACTATGAAATGTCCCCTTTTGTCCGCGATTACATAGCCAACGTGGTCTTATTATAGCCCGATCACTAACTAAAAAACACATCGAAAGATTTAAGTGTCCAGCATGTGATTTCAACAATGTGAGAGGGCATACGCAACAGGGATAATCGCACAGTGGAATGCTGCACGATTTATCTGCACAGTGGAAAGCGCTTGTCCACTGGGCGGACGAGCCCTGACCGGAGATGTTCGCTCATTTCAGAAGCAGAGAGATTGCAAGACAAAAATAAATGTATAATTTGCCGTGTGCTGCCTGGCACTAATGCTCCCGTTGAACAGATTTTTAGTCCATCATGAACAGACGAGATGAACCGCACCGTTCCCACCTTGAAGGCGTTGCTTATCACACGGGCCAATTTTGATGACACCTGTCCGCAATTCCACAGCAGCAGGCTGTCAGCAAACAAATCGATTTTGGAGCAAATTCACTCCTACAAATATGTGTAGGCTAATTTGAAGAGCGTTTGTCTCTGTGTTGAGGTCATGTTTTCGGAGCTCTACGAGGTTGACGTCTTACACACACACACGCACACACACACACACACACACACACACACACACACACACACACACACACACACACACACACACACACACACACACACACACACACACACACACACACACACACACACACACACACACACACACACACACACACACACAGTGTACTGTTTGTTGTGTAGAAGGTTTTCGTTCCAACAAGAGACTTTTTCCAACACTTTTGTACAGTTAGTGGTTCCTTGTAAGTTCAGGAAAGCTGTGCTAAACCTAGCACACAATGATCTAGCTGGACACACTGGGGGGCGGAAGACTTGTGACAGGATTGTGCATCGGTTCTTTCGGCCGAGGTTAAGGAAAGATGTTTCGGTTTATGTAAAATCTTGTCATGTGCCAAATAACTGGCAAACCTAACCAAAAGCACCTTTCACACCATTACAGCTGAACCTGCGGTGCCTAATCCTTTTGAACACCTCATAGTTGATTGTGTGGGTCCATTGCCTCACGCTAAGGCAGGACATCCTTTCCTACGGACAGTGATGTGTACATTTACAAGCTATCCTGCAGCGGATCCACTAAGGGAAATTACGACTAGGTCTGTGTTGAAGGCTCTTGCTAAATTTGTAACAACTTTTGGAATTCCAAAAGTCCTTCAAAGTGGCCGAGGGTCTTTTCTTTTGGTTGGTTTACTTGTTTGTTAGAGATTTGTAGCAAACCTCTCTTTTTAGTATGGGAAGTGTGACGACCCCCTTTATCTCCTTTTGGTCATAGCTGCCACTACAAGGGCAGGGCCAGGCCTCAGAGACATAATGACTTAATTGACCACACCTGAGCACTGAGGTTATATAAGCAGGTTTTCACTCTCCTTCAGTGGGGCACACTTGTTGATGCAGGCACTCTACTTTATTCTCTTTGAGTCTATATAGTCTCACATCTAACATAAAGACACATTCATCGCATCCACTCGCACACCAACCATATCCTTGCATTTAAAGATTATCCCTAGACATTTGTTTTGTACCAATTCAAATAAATTACCTTTTAGATTAAAAATGTAATTCAGTTTGACTCCCTTTATTATGTGATGGTGTACGAGTCCACCGTTACAATATATAAACACACATACAGAATCCCATTCACAAATATATATATACCGAGTTTAAACAGTACTTTACCTTTCTTGTTTAAGTTATTTATTTTGTTTAATTGATTATTGATGCTTTTTATTTGACTTAAGTGAGTCACTGATGCCTCCACACAGTGTCTCCTGACACAAAAGAATGCACAGCTGAGAATTAGAAGGTTGAAAGAGCATAAGCATTCATCAAATATTTGCTGCTCAGCAATTATCAAAACAAAGACCCGAATGGGCTTTTTGTTTTGATAATTGCTGTCAACTTCATGCGTTCAGTTGACGTGCCCTAGTAAGTATTTTCTTTACTAGGGCAGGGCAGGGGATATACCTCTTTGCATATAAGCTATAGGTTTAACGCGTCAAATGAACGCTGAAGTGGACGTGCCCTAGTAAAGTATTTTCTTTATTGGGGGAGGGCAGGGTATATAAGGGCCGGGCATTTGTGTCTTGTTAATTTTGTCTCGACCGAAATCCAAGCTATTTCTCTCCCGTTCACTTATTTTGAAAGTTGACTCTTTCACAACTCTGGCAACATCATGAACAAGCTACATCTACTAGCAGGTAACACTTTTCCTTAAATTAACAATAATTCAACATAAAATGTTGTTCAATTTGAACCTTAAACTGAATCTTTGCTTGAAGGTGTTTGCTTTGCCCTGGGCAGCGTGGGTGAGTTCAGAAATATCAAAACCGTATATTACATAACACTGTACAAGGTTGCCTGATGAATGTTAAAAGTTCATCTACTTTGATTACTGAACTCATCAACACAGTTTAATGGTAAACTATGTTTTTTCATGTTATTGTTGTCCAAGTCTCCTCTTCTAGACTAGGGTGCTACTTCACCAACTGGTCCCAGTACAGACCTGGTGCTGGGAAGTTCCTTCCTTCTGATGTAGACCCAAATCTGTGCACGCACCTGATTTATGCCTTTGCTGGTATGAACAATGCTAACGAGCTCGCTACTGTTGAATGGAATGACGAGGTGCTCTACAAATCCTTCAACAAGCTCAAAGAAAGGTGAGCTGCACTTCCAGGACAATCAGGAACCCTTGATTTTAACACCAAACACAACCGCCTACTTATTTGTGTGTTTGTTTAGGAATCCCCTCTTGAAGACACTGTTAGCCGTTGGAGGATGGAATTTCGGCACAGCAAAGTGAGATGGTTTATATTTATTATGTGTATAATTTCAATGCTTGTAGAAAATGCTTCTCTTCCGACTTCAGAGCATAATTTCTCATATTTGTTCAACAGGTTTACAAAGATGGTGGCGACGCCCGCTAGTAGAGGCACGTTCATCCAGTCCTCCATCAGCATGCTGAGACTACACGGGTTTGACGGACTGGATCTAGACTGGGAATACCCTGGAGCGAGGGGAAGCCCCGCGGAGGACAAGCACAGGTTTACACTGCTCTGCAAGGTTAGATCCAACGCACCTTATGGGTAATCTCCTCCCCAGGCGGTCACATTCACATATTTAACCAAGAAACAGAATGTAGAGCAAAACAGTTGCAGTATTTCTTGTATTACAGGCGCTAAAATGATTGATCGATTGGAAATATGATCTTACTTCTATAAAATAGCAGGCCTGTCGAACATGTTACTCGGACAAGTTGGTCAGGGCGCATATGCCAAGCAGCCTGCAGCTCACACAACCACACACATACAGCACGCGCAAACGCACACATACACCGCACGCACCGCATACACACACACACGAGCACGACGCAGACGTTTCAAGACAAAGGCAGTGCAGGACACCGCATACAAACACATCGCACACACATGCACACACGCAGGCACACACATGCAGGCGCAGACACACGCTGCACACACATGCGTGTGGACGCAGACGATGAAAGACAATGGCAAGATCGATCCCGCATCTCGCACTGTCTTGCGATATTGATTTCCCCTCCTCCCCCCTTCCGTCTGTTTTAACGGCTCCGCCGTCGACAAACTCTCCCAGATTAGACACTCTATAGACTGTAGAAATGCGATAAAAGAAGTGAAGAGACAATTTCTCACGTCGACAAGGCAACAGCAGGCCGTTCATTTTATCATAAAAAAAACTTTGCAGAGTAGACTTGGATGCAACAGCCTGTGTCATAGTGATCTGCCTTCTGCCTGCAGTTCTTTAGTTATGTTTCGCGGTGGCAAAATGCTTATCAATGGAAGATTTATGCTTAAGTTCCACCCCAATGTTAATATTTCCCCCCGCTTTCATGTAGAATACCAGGATACTGTTTGGACGCGCATATGCTGCATAAATGCTTGAATCGCTTGATCGTAGTAAACACGGAAATAAGGCGGTAGGTCGATGTCAGTTCAAAACGACGCCGCTGATTGGACAAATTTGCGGGAAAATTGCGGCAGTTGGTTAAAATTGCGACAGCGCCCTGAATTAACCGTGACTGGTTGATGTTGCGTTGAAGTTGCAAATCGCAACATCGCAAAATCCTGGAGGGTCAGTTATAGTGATGGGAAATTCGGCTCTTTTTAGTGTGCCGGATCTCTTGGAACGGCTCACCAACAAGAGCTGGCTCTTTCGGCTCCCAATCTGCTCTTCATATTACCCTTTACGTATACCTTTTATAATGGTGCCGTGCTGTAATTCCGACCGTCATACAGTCTTGGAATCATTTTTTGAGTGAGTGTTTTCCTGCTTGGAGGAACATACATAGGATTGAGAGCCTGTGTGAAACTTCTGAATCCCTTGTCCTCCACAATTGAGAACGGTTGGAATTGCTCCCGCGCCCCCTCCCTTCTAAGTTTGTTTCGTATAAGTTTGAGGATGTCTTTCGTTTCGTTTCGTTTATTCGGATCCCCATTAGCTGATGCCAAAGACACCAGCTACTCTTCCTGGGGTCCACACAAGAAAACAACGTACCAAACAACAGATAAAAAAGGAAAAGCATATAACAAAGAAGAAATCAACATACAAACAACAGATGAAAGAAAGGAAAAAAAAAGGATAAGTGAGTAGATAAATAAAAATTAGTACATACTAGTATCCAGTGCTAACAGCCATGAGGTGTTGCTTCACTTGTTTTTTTAATCCAGCTTTGTTCTGGGTTTTTGAGATGTGATCTGGAAGGGAGTTCCATTCTACCATAGCCCTGCATAATACTGTACGTTGTTTTGAGTTTGTTTTTATTGTTGGAATTGTGTAGTTACCACTGGTGGCATGTCTGGTGGGGTATGTGTGTACATTAGAGCTGAGTGTGAGCTGCCTAAACAAACAGTCGGGGGTTTTTAGTGTGTTAATTTTTTTAATGAAAGACAGAAGTGATGCTTTTAGCCTCTCATCAACTTTCAGCCAGAAGAGTCGGTCAGGCATGTTTTTTACGTTTGTTCTTGATGTGCACTTAAGGGCAAGCCTAGCTGCTCTGTTTTGTACCCGTTGAAGCTTCCCTAGATTTGTTTTTGTTGTACCTGACCAGACTACCGAGCAATAATCTAATTGTGACAATACAAGGGTCTGCAGAACCTGTTTGGACAGATGAGGTGTTAAAAAAGAAGAGCACCTTTTAACCACAGATATGTTTCTACCCATCTTTTGCACCAGTAGATCTATATGTCTTGACCATGATAGTTTAGAGTCTAAAGTTACACCCAGAAGCTTTGTTTCCTGTACTTGCTCAACAGCAACATTGTTCAGTACCAGGTTCAGCTGGTTTAGAGCTTAGTGAGTGCTTTGTCCCAAATACAATGCTCTTAGTCTTGGAAATGTTAAAGACCAGTTTGTTGACAGAGACCCATTTAAACACCATCTGCAACTCTTTGTTGAGTGCTGAGGTGATTTCTTTAACTGTTGGCGCAGACATATATAGTGTTGAATCATCTGCATACATAGACATACAGGCTTTTTTACAAACAAGTGGGAGATCTTTTGTAAAAATTGAGAAGAGCAATGGTCCTAATGAGGATCCCTGAGGAATTCCACATTGTAAATGTCTTGGGTTTGAGAGGCTTCCATTAAAGAAAACCTTTTGTTTCCTATTGGTTAGGTAACTTTCGATCCATGCTACGGCAGATGGAGTAAAGCCATAGCACTTGAGTTTTTTTTAATAGCAAGTTATGATCAATTACATCAAAGGCGGCCCTAAAATCCAGTAGCACTGCTCCTACAATATTTTGTTGATCAATATCTTTTAGCCAATCATCTGTCATTTGCGTGAGCGCTGTGGAGGTTGAGTGTCCCTCCCTGTAAGCATGCTGGTAAATGCTTGTCAAGTTGTTCATTGAGAAGTAGCATTGTATCTGATCAAATACAATTTTTTCCAACAGTTTGCTCATAACAGGTAATAAGCTGATTGGTCGACTGTTTGAGCCAGTAAAGGCGAGTGTTTTTCGGTAGTGGGATTACTTTAGCCTCTTTCCAGATTTGAGGGCACATATTACTGTCAAGACTCAGATTAAATATGTTGCATATTGGAGTGGCAATATGGTCCGCTACCATCCTCAGTAGCTTCCCATCCAGGTTATCAATACCAGGTGGTTTCTCATTATTGATAGACAATAGCAGTTTTTCCACTTCTTCTATAGTCACTTTACAAAATTCGAAAGAGCACTTCTTGTCATTCATTATTTTGTCTTGTATACATGAATACAGTGGCTCACAGTGTGGTGTTGGCATTTCCTGCATGAGTTTACAAACTTTGTTAGTAAAATAATCTTTAAAATAATTGGCAATATCTACAGGTTTAGTTAAATAAGTCCCTTCCACCTCAATGAAAGATGGAGTCGGGTTGCTCTTTCTGCCCATGATGTCATTTAGGGTGCTCCAGAGTTTCTTTCCATCATGTTTTATTTCATTAATCCTGGATTCATAAAATAATTTCTTCTTTTTGTTCAATTTAGTGACATAGTTCCTAAGTTTACAATATACTTGCCAGTCAGATGTGCAGCCTGACCTTTTTGCCACTCCTTTTGCATCACCTCTCTGAGCCATGCATTCTTTTAATTCATCATCGACCCAGGGAGCCCTAACAGCTCTAACAGTTAGCTTTCTGACAGGTGCGTGTTTATCCATAACTGGAACTAACAGTTCAGTGAAAACACTAAGCGCAGTATCTGGGTCTCTCTGTTTACTGACATCAGACCAACAAATCTTTCTGACATCATCCACATATGAGTCAAGACAGAAACCCCTGTACGATCTTTTATATACAATTTTTGGCCCAGCCATTGGTACTTTAGCCTTCCTAGATATGCCCACTAAATTATGATCACTGAAACCAATGGTGACAGATATGGCTTTTGAGCAGAGTTCAGCAGCATTGGTGTAAATGTGTTCAATGCATGTAGATGATACAGTTCCTGTCTTGTTAGTGAACACCCTGGTTGGTTGGTTAATAACCTGAACCAGATTGCAGGCACTGGTCATACTAAGAATTTTCTTTTTCAGAGGACAGCTTGATGCAAGAAAATTTATGTTCAGGTCTCCCAGGACATAGATTTCTCTTTGTTCATCGCACGCTCTATCAAACATTTCACACAGATTATTGAATGTTCTTGAATGTTGTTGCGGTCAAAAGCTGCTGCAAAATGAAAGGAGTTTCGGCCGAAGGTAGTCCTGGTGAGTGGGTTGATGAGTTTAATAAGCTCAGATGATCTTGTGCGGTAAGTGCTTCTAGTTGGAGAAGGGAGGAAAGGTAAGACGGAGTCTTGCCCAGGAGTGTCTTATAAATAAACTGGAGCCAATTTCAGAGTCGGCGGGTTTGGAGGGAGGGCCAGTCAACCGGTTTGAGAAGTTCACAGTGGTGTGCATTAAAGGGAGCATTGGTGGCAAAGCGTAAAGCTGAATGGTGAAGAACGTCCAGTTTGTGCAGCACTGTTTTTTTTGTCCCTCTCTGATAAGATGTTTATATCAATCATGTAAAGAAGTCCTTTGGTTTGTTCAGGAACTAATGGAGGCTTATGAAGCAGAGGCCACAGCCACAGGCCGTCCCAGACTGATGCTTACTGCTGCTGTAGCTGCTGGGAAAGATACAATTGATGGTGGATATGAAATAGCACAGATCTCGAAGTATAAACCCTTTATTTTCCTTGAAGATATTTCTCCTTGAAAGAGAATTCTGTGTGGCGAAATTAATGGGTCCTTTTTTTAATTTTTCAGGTACTTGGACTTCATCAATCTTATGACCTATGACTTTCATACTAGTGCGGAGAGCCAAGTAGCACATCAAGGCCCGCTGTACAAGGGGACGCATGAGACAGGAAAAGCTGCTCAGTTCAACACAGTAAGTGTAACATTGTCTGAATACATGTATCCCTACATTTTGACGCATCCTCACTATCTCTAAGCCGTGTTTGCTTTTTTCTGACAGGACTTTGTCATGAAGTACTGGCGGGATCAGGGAGCGCCTGCAGGCAAACTGAATTTGGGTCTGGCTACCTACGGCCGAGCCTTCCACCTGTCGTCTCCACTCAGTGAGTCCGGAGCCCCAGCCAACGGGCCCGCTGCTGCAGGCCCTTACACAAGAGAGGCTGGCTTCTGGTCTTACTATGAGGTACAGTTGGATGGATAGGATATCCAACCAGGAAATAAAGCATTTCCTGTGGATGCGATGTAATACAACTTACATTCATTTGATCATCTTAGAAAAGTGTTTGGTATGACGTTCCTCGCAATAAGCCAGGCAACTTTTCTCAAATCTAAACTTTTCTCAAATCTAAACAGATTAATTCAACTCATAGCAATTAACTGCATCTCCCCAAAGTCTGAATAACAAGCATGTAACATTGCTTTGTCTACTCACCGGACTGTTGACCAAACAATGGTACGAAGGAATCCCCCGGAAGGATTTCCAAACGACATCACTCCCTTCACAAAACCACAGTGTGGCACAAACCAATACAGGAGGGAGACTAAATTGACGCTCCAAACTCACTGCACAAACAAATTAATTCTAACGGTCGAGCCCCCATTTTGTTATGCACCTGGCCTAGGTGCGCCAGGCTACACAACAAAAAAGATGGGAGACAACAGTTTTCCAAACAAATTAAGTATTTATCAAATAAACCAATTGAAGTGTTCACATCATGATTCAAAATATGGGATGTGGAAGGCAGTAAATCAGTAGTGTGGAGTGTGTATGCATGAGTGGATTATATGTGTGTGGGTTGTTTCAACAGAAGTGTTGAGAGGTGTGCATGGCTAGGGAGCTGAATGGGGAATGAAAAGAACAGCGCCCGGTAAGGATTGGGGAAGCAGGCTTTTATAGGGCGTTGGCACCCGGGCCCAGGTGCACGCCAATTGCTCTTGATGGCCAATCAATTATGTCACTGCTCCCCAGCACTAGAAACAACTAGAAAACAGAATGAATAGGGGACAAAGCAAACAACAACAAACCACAACCAATAGCCTTAGAACCCAAGAGTGCAACAACAAACCACCATAATACACAATATACAGGGAACCGTCCCACTTGACACGTGGTTGTTCTTTTCTTTTAGATTTGCACTTTTATCCAGCAAGGTGTGGTCCGGTGGCTAGATGATCAGCAGGTTCCATACGCCACCAAAGGAGGGGAGTGGCTGGGATATGACAACAAGGACAGCTTCAAGAGCAAAGTAATGCTCTGTTAAATCTATCTATTAACTACTATTTAAAGTAGTGTAACAATATTTAAATAGCCAAAATGGGCATGACAATATCAAAACTGTTTATTTTTATTCAATAGGTAGAGTACCTCAAAACCAACAACTATGGAGGAGCGTTCGTTTGGGCTCTTGATCTAGATGATTTCTCAGGACAGTTCTGCAATGAGGGGAAATACCCTCTGATGAGCCACCTCCACGCTCTTCTGAATTCAGGTAAACACCCATCTCCACACTCCACCTTCACAGACATAACAATCAAAGCATCTTCGATAGGAGCTGAATGTTCCTTTTCTTGCCAGATGGGCCACTTCCCGTTCCCACTGCAGCGATAACAGTCCCGACTTCAGAGCCACACGTCACTCACAGCAGCACCACCGCTAGCCCCGTCGGTAACGCCTCGCTTAAGACTACGGCTGCTGCCACTGCTGCCCCCACCACCACCACCCCCACCACCTCCCCCACCACCACCACCTCCGCCCCTGTTCCCAGCACTGCGTTCTGTGCAGGCAAGCCAGACGGCCTCTATAGCAATGATAATGACGTCAACTCCTTCTACCAGTGCTCCCATGGGATGACTTATACACACAAGTGTCCTGCCAGCCTTGTCTTCAAGGACAGTTGCAAATGCTGTAATTGGGCCTAGGACCTAACATTGATATCTGGCATTTAATGTACGCACTTTTTGTATATCGCACTTAGTTATAGTACTTAGTTGTGTAGCATCTTATCCTAGCTATCTTTCTAGTCTACGGGGAATGGGTTAACTTAGAGATTTTTTGTGCTCTGCACTTGGTTCTGTGAACATCCTTACTGTACCGACAGAGAGATATTGTATCACCTTCTTAGCACAAGTATACTCATTGTAAGTCGCTTTGGATAAAAGTGTAATAACTGATTTGGCTCGAACTCGCTTATCCAAGTGCAATATCTGTTTACTTATTTACCAAGGAACTACATAATATGTAAAATTGTGAAGTTTCAAATGCAAATTATGGAAAATTATTTGAAGGTTTTGATGGGGAACACAATATTCACTTGTTGTTGATTGGTGATTTCTGTGTAATTCTCCATTCAAAAACGGGTCTTAGTCTTTATTAAATATGTTTTCAAATAAAGATTTCAAATACATTTTTACTTTGAGTTGTACTACTACACTGTTCTATTGACCCCTCTACCTGCTGTGATTCAATAAACGTCATACTTTAGAAAAAAAACGTGAGACAAGGACACACAGAAACATGCAAGCTCAATGTGTTTTATCCATGGAAAATGAAACTAGCTTGTACTGTTCAGCTTGTAATTAAATAATACATTGCAACACACCACCAGCCACACACACAAGGGTGTCTGTTTCAGAAAGCCTGACATGTAGTATGTATCAGAGTCCATGCACAGAGATCTTTTCTTTACTGTGATCTCCTGGCATTACCTGAATATCCAACTGCCTGGCTGTCTATAAAATAGAAAAACATTTAAGTATGAGGCAATATAAAAAAACTCAAAGTATGGATGTTTTAACCATGTTCTTATCAATAATAAATCTGTCAAGTAAATTCAATTGTTCAAAATAAACTGCAAACCATCCTTTTAATTGATATGTATGTAGCTATTTGTATTATATTTTGGACAAGGCTTTATAACAACAATTGATCAGGGCTGAGGGATTGGCAGTGATTCAATAACCAAGAGACGGGTCCCATGTAGTTAATGATTTGTGTCTTGTTTATTTTGTCTCATCCACAATCTAAGCTTATTCTCTCTAGTTCACTTATTTTGCAAGTTGACTCGTTCACAAGTCTGGCCACATCATGAACAATCTACATCTATTAGCAGGTAACCCTTTTCCTTAAATTAACAATAATAAGAGAACCTGGGTTTTGTCTGCAGCTCAATTTGAACCAAAAATAATCTTTGTTTGAAGGTGTTTGCTTTGCCCTGGGCAGCGTGGGTGAGTTCAGAAATATCAATACCATATACCACATAACACTATGGTTGTCTGATGAATGTCAACATTTCTGACATCGATTTTGATTACTGAACTAATCAACACGGATCAATGGTAAACTATGACTTTTCATGTTATTGTTGTCCAAGTCTCTTCTTCTAGACTAGGGTGCTACTTCACCAACTGGTCCCAGTACAGACCTGGTGCTGGGAAGTTCCTTCCTTCTGATGTAGACCCAAATCTGTGCACGCACCTGATTTATGCCTTTGCTGGTATAAACGATGCTAACGAGCTCGCTACTGTTGAATGGAATGACGAGGTGCTCTACAAATCCTTCAACGCGCTCAAAGAAAGGTGAGCTTCACTTCCAGGACAATCAGGAACCCTTGATTTTAACACCAAACACAATCGCCTACTTATTTGTGTGTTTGTTTAGGAATCCCCTCTTGAAGACACTGTTAGCCGTTGGAGGATGGAATTTTGGCTCAGCAAAGTGAGATGGTTTATATTTATTACCATGTGTATTTTAGTTCTTTAAGAGCAAGCATCTCTTCCGACTTCAGAGCATAATTTATCATATTTGTTCAACAGGTTTACAAAGATGGTGGCGACGCCCGCCAGTAGAGGCACGTTCATCCAGTCCTCCATCAGCATGCTGAGACTACACGGGTTTGACGGACTGGATCTAGACTGGGAATACCCTGGAGCGAGGGGAAGCCCCGCGGAGGACAAGCACAGGTTTACACTGCTCTGCAAGGTTAGATCCAACCCACCTTATGGGTAACCTCCTCCCCAGGCGGTCACATTCACGCCTGAACGCCGGAACAGAAGCCTGAGGACGGAGGGATGCAAATGAGGGTTACTGGTGTGAGAGAGGGCGGGAGAGATTATACCACCAGGTGTGAGCATGATTAGCCGTTACAAGCTGTTTTGAAAATCTGCCTCTTCTTATATCACAAGTGGGCATGTCCACCTAGATGTATGACAGATAGATGAGCAACGTTTGCTACAGTCCACTGGTTAGCCTGGTGGACTGATCTATCCAGCACACATCTAGGTGAACACGCCCACTTGTGATATCAGAAGAGGCAGATTTCCAAAAAGGCTTTAAACGGCTTATCACACTCACACCTGGGGATATGTCACCTTTAAAATATATTTTCAACCTTAGTTTGCAATACAGCACTCACCACATTTTCTGCATTCAATTAATTTTCTAGTTTTTATTCATTCTCCTTGTCTTAGTTGTTGTTATTCTTGTCTGGGCCTTATTGATTTCGGTCCAGGGACAATCAACTGGCGTAAACGTCTCATAGGAAATGGCGTTGCGGTAGACCGGGATAACGCAACAACTGAGGATCGTCTATCCGCCTAGCATTTGGCCCACTATCGAAATAAACAATGTTAATTTCAATCATGTCAAAAAGTGCTTTGGTTTGTTCAGGAACTAATGGAGGCTTATGAAGCAGAGGCCACAGCCACAGGCCGTCCCAGACGGATGCTTACTGCTGCTGTAGCTGCTGGGAAAGATACAATTGATGGTGGATATGAAATAGCAGAGATCTCGAGGTATATGAAGAGTAAGAAAGGGATTTAAGGGGAAGTAAAGGGTCTATAGATAAACCCTTTATTTTCCTTGAAAATATTTCCCCTTAAAAGAAAAGGCTATGTGGTGAAATTAATGGGTCTTCAATTGCTTTATTTTTTAAGGTACTTGGACTTCATCAACGTTATGACCTATGACTTTCATACTAGTGGGGAGAGCAAAGTAGCACATCAAAGCCCGCTGTACAAGGGGACGCATGAGACAGGAGAAGCTGCTCAATTCAACACAGTAAGTGTAACATTGACTGAATACATGTATCCCTGCACTTTGAGGCATCCTCACTATCTCCAAGCCGTGTTTGCTTTTCTCCGACAGGACTTTGCCATGAAGTACTGGCGGGATCAGGGAGCGCCTGCAGCCAAACTGAATTTGGGTCTGGCTACCTACGGCCGAGCCTTCCACCTGTCGTCTCCACTCAGTGAGTCCGGAGCCCCAGCCAACGGGCCCGCTGCTGCAGGCCCTTACACAAGAGAGGCTGGCTTCTGGTCTTACTATGAGGTACAGTTGGATGCATAGGATATCCAACCAGGAAATAAAGCATTTCCTGTAGATGCGGTGTAATACCACCTACATTCATTTGATCAGCTTAGAAAAGTGTTTCGTGTGACGTTCCTTAACTTTTTTTTTTCCTTAACTTTTTTTTTTTTAGATTTGCCCTTTTATCCAGCAAGGTGCGGTCCGGTGGCTAGATGATCAGCAGGTTCCATATGCCACCAAAGGAGCGGAGTGGGTCGGATATGACAATAAGGACAGCTTTGGGAGCAAAGTAATGATCTGTTCAATCTATCTATGACCCCTCTCTAGACTACCACGCTGTATATTATATAATTTAAGAGGTCCCCTTTTTACCACCAGTAATTGACAATTAGTAATATAATTTTTTCGTTTTGCCAAGGTCCAGTACCTAAAAGCCAATGGCTTTGGAGGGACGTTCATCTGGGCTCTAGATCTGGATGACTTCAAAGGAGAATTCTGCAGACAAGGAAACTACTCCTTGATCAGCTACCTGCGCTCTGTCTTGCATTCAGGTAACATATTCATATGTATTTAGTGTCATAATAGAATTTATGTTTTATTTGAATATTAAATAAATACAAAACAATTATTTTTCATTCAGATCCCACCCTTCTACCTACAAACGCCTCTCCACAACCCACTAGGGGACCCCCCGCAAGGCAACCCACTGCACAGGGACCCTCTGCAGGGGGGCCCACTAGGGGACCTCCCGCAAGGGGACCTACAGATGATTTCTGTTCTGGTAAACCAGGTGGACTGTACGTTAAGCCTGACGCCCCAGGGTCATTCTACAACTGTGCTAATGACATTACCTGGGTTCAGAACTGCCCTCAGGGCTTGGTCTTCAGAGGAGGTTGTAAATGCTGTGACTGGCCCTGAAGCAAAGTCCTTTCCAGCAGTCTGCCAATGTATTGTACCAACTGTTTAAACAATAATAAAATAAAGAGTTTAAGGCATGGCTTCATTTCATTTCATTCATTTATTAGTCGGCATGCTCTTGCCATAGCTGTTCATTTTCAGTGTATTAGAAAAAACAATTCACAGCTTACAAAATTAAGTGAAAAGGTAAAAGCATTCACAAGGCTATAAATCAGCATCAAGAATGAGGAAGGCTTAAAATTCCTGTGTGTAAACAATTTAACTCTTTTTATACTGTTATTATATTGGTTGAATAAAATACATTTTCTTAAGGTCAATTTCCAAATAAAATGACTAGCTTATTGACTCTGCTTAATGACTCAAGGAAATAGCTTACTTAGAATCAGAATAAAGTACCACAGAGTGAAATCATTTGGTATCATATTGCACAAGGCATGAAATGCATTTTGGGTCGACATGTAAGATCAATAACCAATGTATTTGCAACTTTCTGACAAGGTCTCATGCTAAACCATCACAGCAGAGCAAATTCAACACAATATTTTCACCACAAAATGTCACAATAAAAAATGAAGAAATATTCCCAGCAGTATTGTGCACATTCTGATAGCAAACGTTCCCATAGCAAACCATGTCCATCAGAACTCATGAACCCCACTGTGAGTTTCCGGCAGCTCCTTAACGTCACAGTTTTGAATCAAAGTGAAGTAAAATCCTACTATGTCCTCATAGTTTTTTTTGGATATTCTCTCATTGATGCCATGAATCCTGAGAATAAAAGGAGCTGGTTTGTTTCTGCCGTTACATTTATCAACGCTACAATGCGGCTTCAGCCAGATCTCACGAGAGAGCACTTACCTCTGAGCATCCCCTGCTTTAGCCCAGATCGGAATAAAGCGATAAATATCGGCGACCAGATCTTTGAAGTGACGACTGTCTGTGTTGGCTACACAGATACCTGGGAAACATATCACAGGTCTTAGGGTGGACTTTTTACATGAGACAGAGCAAGACAGCTTGCCAACAAGACAAGACACAACAACTTACCAAGGTCATGTGCCTTGTTGTTACGGCATATTTTAACTTGGTTTTTGCTAATGTGGTACAATTCCCAGACTTTTGGGACGCTGACATGATGTGTTTGACCTAATACATTGATGTTATATGTGAAACTGAAATTGAGTGCCTTTAGGTAGATGATACGTTGATTTTTCCTACCAGGCGCAACTGTTAGTTGTGGGAATACATCCAGTATGCTCTTCTTGATGATCTGAAAGCCATACGAGGTCTCACTGTAGGAGCTGACGGGCAGGGGGTCAAAGCCATCCACCACCTCTACCTTAACACGCTGGTCCCCTACCGTTGAATCAACCAGGTCCAGAACCTACAAAATCCCAAAAGTCTACATGAACTGAGCATACAGGACAGAATCAGAATGTGTCTTGTGATTTTTGGTTGCCAATACTTGGCTATATGGAGAGGACTCAAAATGTTACGCCGCCTCCTGCTACGCTGTCCAATACTCCCATCTAGTGGTCGCTTGACTCCACTTCCCCTCATTCTCCCGATACACCTGCATCAATCTCCACTCTCTCCACTCCCTACTTCAGCCGGCGCCAGTTCGTCGTTTACAACTTCCCAGTCAGTATCAGCGTTTTGCAAAAATCTGCTTGTTTTCCCTGTTCCTCCTAGTAACCCTTTTCCCTCTCCTTTAGTTCTCCGTCCGTCACCCTGCTTAGCTGTTGTCAAACCCTTGCCTGCTTGACTACCCGCCTGTCGCCGAGCCCTTGTCTGCCTGACTGCCTGCCTGCCGGTTAACAAACCCTTGCCTGTCCATCCATCGCTTGCCTAGCCCTGGCTAGTCAGTTACCCCTGTCCCAATAAACCCCATTTCTTTTTACTCCGCCTCCCTGTGTGGAGTGTTTGGGTCCCCTCATTCTGTCCCCCTAACACAAGAGAGTTGTTATCCAAAACCAACGTAATATACCGTTAACTACTACTATAACTTTGTTTCGCAACGTCTCGCATGAAAACCGCTTGGACAGTTTCCAATACAACAAAGTCTCTCAATGATAAATGGATGATAATGATAAATGATAAATCCTTTCACATTAATTGCTAAACAATGACCAAAAATACATAACTAGAAAGAGCTGCGTAGAACATCTGGGAGAAAGCTTGCAGGATACTCAAATAAACTTTACTTATTGCTCTGTGGGGTAAAGGGCAGGAACCCCTTCCAAGTGGGGGTGGTATAGAATATCACTAGATAAAACTACATATTATAAATACAAAAGAATGGAAAAAAATATATATTTTTTTAACTTACCTCTTGTAATGACTGAGCCGAATGGATCCGGAAATTGACATAGGCTTCAGCAACAGAAGGGAGCACGTTAACCTGGCAGGTGGAACAGAAGTTATACTCGCCATCATATGAATTCTCAAACAAATCGTCACCGTGAGTCATGTCATCATTCTCTTCATCTACCTTCACCCCAGCATTAAACATGGTCACAGCAGTGGTAGTCCTCGAAAAAGCATTGGTTTCGGGTTTTAACGCCAATAGTCTGCAAAGTAGACCATGCTCATTATTTATTGTTGTGCAAACGTCATGATGGGTATCGTACCTGAAGGACGCTTGCTGCTTGAGCCATTGGATTACCTGCCAACAATCGGTGCAAACAGCCACAGGTTCGATGCCAAAAAACGTATCGGGAAAATGAACTGAAAAAGAAGCACGTTGTACTTAGCAAGCACATCCCTGAAAGGGGGTTGATTTAAAAGCATTTAAAAAATGGCCTACGGGAAAAACTCTGAGACTTTTTTTTCTGTTTCTCCGGGTCAGCCAGGGGACTCGCGGCTAAACCGCCTCACCTTGTGGGCCAGGTGTTCAAATGTACCCCGCTCAGGGCCCTGGCCAAACAACATGGGCATGGGATTGTCCTCCAGCCTACGAGAAACACCATGATTAGCAGGCTTTGTAGTGTCTGTGTGACTCGACTAATGGAATTATCTTGATACCGCATTGTGAAAAACAAAAAGAATAAATATATGAAAGGACCCTTTACTCAGTACCTTTTGACGGCTGCAGCCAGAATACCAATGCTACTCTCTCTTGGAGGCATCGAGGAGTGACCCGGGGCGCTGGTCACACTGAGCTTTACAGTGGCACTGCCCTTCTCACTCACCCCTATTCTACAACAAAAAACATACAAGGCCAAAAGCATCACATATGCATGCATTTGGATGTGTTCTTGTGGAATGTGTTTGACGGTTCTCACAGCAGACCGATGGTGGTGTGGTGCCTCTTACAGAGCGGCGGGTCCATCGAGACCCTTCATGACTCCATCTATCACCAGTAGTCCCTCATCCAGGAGGAAGGACAGATGAACGTTGCGCTGCTTCAGCAACCGCACAATGTTCAAAGCCCCGTTCAAACCCGACACCTGTCAGAGTGCAGCGTTCCCATGGTAGAAAGAGACGAGAGCAAAACAATCAATTGACAGTTGGACATCATTCATTTCGTCCGAAAATTCTGTATCATAAACTATCTTTTTTTTTAATGAAAGATGCAAGTGTAACTCATCATACTTCTTCATCATGTCCAAGCCCAATGTAAAATCCTCTCTTTGGTCTGTAGCCTTTCAAGAGTAAATACTCCAGAGCCTGTAAAATACCCTGGGGACAACATATACATTTATTTATTATACATTAGTTACATTTTTATCACGAAGAGGGAGACGCATTTGAACTTGCTGCTGGTGAGAAAATAAACTAACTAGAAGAACTTGTCTGCCTGCTCCTCTGCATAGCCTCCCTCCTTACCCCCCACCGCCCCTCATCCCTTATTCTCCTAAAAACACCCGCTTACGAACTTATTGTAAGTTGTACATCCTGGTACAAAAAAATAGCACGTAGCGAAGTATAACATCTTATCCTAGCTATCTGTTGGATACAGATCTGTATCAAATTACGTTATGTCAGTTCGTTGGAATGCGTTAACCCAGAAATTGTAAGTGCTTGGTACTTCCTACCATCCTTACTGTATCGACAGTGATAAATGTTGTTTCTCTTCTGACAAATGTACCTATTACTGTAAGTCGCTTTGAATAAAAGCGTCTGCTAAATGCCCTACATGTAAGATACATACGTCTTCATTATGTCAACGATTCTCTTAACAATTTTGTCAAATAAGGTTATGTGTAGCTATAGCCACATATAGCCATATTGTATTGGGGAAAAAGAACACGATCAACCTCTCACCATCACACACTCCTTGTCGTCAAGGGTCCCTCTACCGTAGATGAAGTTGTCTATTTCTTTAGCAGAGAATGGAGGAGCGTCCCAGCCATCAGACTCTGAGGCAGGCACCACATCGATATGGGCCAGCAGCATGTAGGGGACCAGGTCAGGCTGTGAGCCCTGCACCGTGAACAGGTGGCTGTAGTCGGCCACCACCTCATGTTGAACCAGGCTTGAACTGAACACTGTTGGGAAAGCTGACAAGACAGTCAAAAAGATGCAATACAAATATCATAGGAAAAGAATGATAGGAACATTTCAGCCTCCAGAATAAATGGACAAATGCTCCGCAGTGGACCACTTAGTTTAAGACTATTTTAATAATGTGGTCTGTTGTTGTAAACCTACCTTTCCGTAATAGCCTGCTGAATTCATGAAGCGCGGTGGCGTTGATGTCTGTCGGCGAGTAGGAAACTGTGGGGATCCGGATAGCCTCTGTACAAACAACACGCTGTCAGCTGTCACCGATACTGTGGCCAATGCTTTAGATTATCTGATCAAATGTGACACGTTTTTGAACAGTGGAAAGACAATAGCACCTTTAAAATTCGTAAAAACCTCTTCTCTCTGGCGCTGGCTAATGTCAAATCGGATTTGGTTTGTCTTTTCCCAGTCGGCGAGTTGAAGTCCAACGTTGACATTTAGAGAAAAGGTCCTCAAAGTGGCTATAGTAAGGATTGATATAGTAATAAATAGTAATGCATACAATATACTTTTTACACAACGGAATAATCTTGACTTTGTTCCAGGAGCTGCCATGTTTCGCTGCCTTCGCTTCGACCTAGACGAGACTAGAGTTGTGAAGTTCACAAACGAACCGAATCTTTTGAACGGCTCTTTAACATGATGGGGACCGAGTCGCAGTGGTGAGCCGTTCGTTTTCTTTTTCGTTCTTTTTTTTTTTATCGCTATCACGCTCACATCATGCGCATACAAGCTCCTCGTCCTACTCCACTGAGAAGGAGAGCGTGCCACGCGTTTGTTTGTTCCACGGGAGAGGCAACTATGAGCCAAAGAAAGCGCAGCAGCATCTCTCTGTAAAAATATTGTTTACTAAGATTTGCACTAATGTTATAAAGGACAGTTCAGGGGGGTATACCACGAAGCTCGCTGAACATACCCAGGCTTTCTTGGGAAAACCTGTCTCGACAGAGCCGCAACTCGAGTTAAATGGTACCACAAAGCTCACTTTAGATTAAATTAGTTAAACCAGGTATTCCGCTTTAGGTTCAGTGCGGGTTCACGTGAAAGGGGCGTTTTTTGCGTCATTTTTCTCACCTTTATGATAGATCTAGCAGTCTATATGCGTATAAGTGAAAAGATTCTGCATAATGTCTATAAAATAACTATGCCAAATGCAGAATTGTTCGCCATTAATCCAAATAGAATGATGATGATTTAAAAATGCATAAGCAACGTCCATACTGCCTTATTCTATCATTTAGGGAATTCACTTTAAATCCACCCTATGTAAGAAATGTAGGCGTATAGCATGTTTTCAACCGTTAAGAGGTAGCGGCTGTAGCGTAGCCTAGTGGAGTTGTATAAGACCCAAACGCCAGCGACCGGGGTTCAAATTCGCCGGTCTGTCATCATGCAATTTACCCCCATAGATGTGGTGCCAGCACGGCCTTGAAAATATGGGTTCAAGTTTGAAATAAGCACAAAAATATAATTCCATAACTTTTAGTGAATAAGTATTCCATATGCATGAGAATTGGGACATTTTAAGCTTCACAGATATATTCGCATCACTTGGGAGTCTAACTCCCCGCGCAGAAATTCAAGACTGACGCGCTACCTCCACTCTAGCACTCTGTCACGGAGACGCAATGCGCAACAGTAAGCATTGTCTACATAAGGTCCAAAAGGACGATCAAATAACGAACACCCTCTGATGAGAATCTGTATCTCTCATGAAGAACCCCAATTTCGTTGTTTGCACAATGACAATAAAGTCTGAAATCTGAATATCGTCGGACAATGCCAAGGGATCGGTTCTGTCCCGTAAAACCCTCTGTCTCCGGCAGAGGCGTCGTCAGCCCCTTTTTACTGGGGCACGTGCCCCAGTAAAAGTCTCCAGTGCCCCAGTAAAAAATTATTAAATTAATCTGCAGAAGCGCCGCACTCGCTATGGAATCGACAGGATTCATCAAGTACATCTCCTGCTGCCTCGGGAGTCTTCAGTCGAGCCTGCCTCTTACCAGCCAATCAAAAAACGAAAGGGGCTACATAAAAGCCAATCAGAAAATAGCCCTATTGTATCTGGGTAAGATTTAACGCAACAACCAATGAAAAAAATCAGTTATTTACGGATTCGTCCACGTGACTCTTCTGAATGTTTCAGTGGTAAAGTGTGTAAAGTATGACCAAGTGTTTCTTTCTGTTCAATAGTCTAGATAGAACTTTATCAATCCCCTGTAGGAGAAATTTGTTAATAAAACAATAATGGTAAAAAAAATAAGGAATCTCCCACTTCCGGCTTCCATGAAAGAGAACCATACTAATTCACACAATAGCGTTGATGCAAATCCAGCATTAAAGGTTAATTTAAGGAAGTTCTCTCCAGTCACGCTGAAACTAGTTTGCTAGTAGTAGCGCTTTAATTTGCAGTGTAAGAGAATTCTGAGAAATCTGAATGCTGACAAAATTCTCAGAATTCTGACACTGCAATTTATTTGCACGCTACGACTAGTGAACTACTTTAAAAAAAACTCGACACTGCGACCAGGCGACAAATGACTGGTGAGAAGCTTCTTAAATTAACCTTTAATGCTAGATTTGCAGCACTTTAATTCCCGTCAACTTTGTTTTCTAACACCAGCATTTCCACAACTATGCTCATGTTCGTGACTGCTATAGGCCTACAAAACCATTTATAGTGCATCTATTTTTCTGCTGGGTAATGCAGCTTTAATTTGGGCTCTGATTCTGAATAAATGCCGCTGCTGAACTGTGTGAATAAATAAAGGGAACTGAAATCTAAAGAAGACACGTGGTTTTGATGTAGGCCTACCGTGAATTCCAGCTGAAAGTGGAACATTGCTGCCATCAGGGGAAATTAATGTAACCTAGGCATATTGTAAGTAGCTTTCAATTCCTTGTTTTTTTGTTGATCATGTTTCGTTGGAAACCACGGGAGCTGGAAACAGCCCAGAGTAAGTCATCTCCTTTTTTAACGTTACAACAAATTCACAACTTGTTTGACACAAACAATGACAACTTGATTGCTGTTAAAGAATGTTGCCCACATAATTAGCACCAGTTTTTCAATACTGAGCGTCTGTAGCCTGTAGTTTTATAGCACACACACACACACACACACACACACACACACACACACACACACACACACACACACACACACACACACACACACACACACCATGCGTGCACGCACACACGCGGAAAATGAATAATGAATGAAAAATTGTCTGTCTTCAAAACTTGAGGAAGTTTTAGTGGACAAAAACTTCCTTAACACAAAAAAGGAAATTATGGATATACAGGGTGTTTTTAACATATATGGATCCAACAATGTTCCCAACACTGACACAGATAATTCAGATCATTGCACTCACAATTCCTGTAAACAGTTGTAGTTGTGAGCGATCTTTCAGTGTGTCGAGAAGGCTCCACACCTGGCTTAGGTCAACCATGGGGCAAGGAAGGCTTCACCAACTTTCTCTTTTGTCCATTGAAAAGGAGCAACTATGCAAAGTGAGTCAAAGCCACGTTATTGACCGCTTTGCCACCATGAAGGCGCGGCGATACAGCTTAATAGTGAAAAAATAATCATTAAAAAAGGCTCTATGCAGTAGTGTATGGCCTTATTTAGTTTAATTTAAGAGCTTTGATGGTTCTATAACATTTTCCAGGTTGATTGGTGGCAATGAGCCACCTCACCTTAAGTCAGAAATTCTATTAGTTTTAAACCTTGTTTCTTGCCTTTTTAGTACATGTCGTTCTGGCAAAATTATGCTGTTTCCACACAGCTTCTAAATAAATATAGATGTGTAGACTTCTCCTGATAAAGAGGTGAAGGTCATAAAGAGACTTTTTGTTTATTTGTCAGTTACCTTATTTGTAAATCTTTGAGATGTGTATGTGTTTAAATAAATATAATTGTACGGTACTCATGAATCCATCTTTGCGTCTTTACCTTTACCAGTGCTTTAATATAGCCTACAATATGACAGTGACAATGATTTTGAAGCTTGTACATACCCTTCTGTATCCATCTATTTCATATTGTGCACACGTAAAAAAAAAAAATGTTGGCAGTTGGGGGCCTTTGCCCCAGTAAAATTCTAGGTCTAGCAACGCCCCTGGTCTCCGGAGAGACGCCTGTACGAGAAGTGCGCCAAGGTCCAAGGGAACAACCACAAATGGTGACGCCATTGTCAGAGGAGGGGCTAGGAAGCTGCGCACGCCGATTTAAGTAGCCGATCTCCGGCTAGAGTCTAGCCGGAGATAGCCGCTAGAGACTAAGCCGAAAAACTGCTCCCGACCAGGTTTGGTTGCGAGCATAAGTCACCATGGTGATACAGCGACGCTAAAAGAGATCGACTTTTTGTGGTACAACTAACCCAGGCTTTGAGCTCAACATACCTCGCTAACCCTCTAAGCGAGCTTCGTGGTACAGGGCCCAGGAGTCCTCTGCAGTGTTATACTTGAAAGAAACTTGTTTTGTAAAAGTTTGTCAATTTTAATATTTTCTTTGTTAATTATATTTTTGCAGGGAAGGTCATTGTTCATTGCCTACTTAGTTTTTACAATTTTACAATTAAAAAGGTGAACATGATGAACAAGTGAAAAGAGCTTTATTTACCCTTCGACACATTGTTTACAAAGATCCAAAAATAGTGATGTGTCAAAGCAGAGGGATATAGCACCACCTTGTGGAATGTGTACAATGAATGCAGATCAGACATTAATATCCATTAAAATCTATTCCTAAATTATAAACAATATTTAAAATATATCAAACTCAGCTATCCAATTTCTAAGTCTGAATAATTCAGATCCAAATCTTACCCTATCATTCCTCCCAGTGATTATTTCCTAGATAAAAAGGGTTACCACTAGGCTAGCTTCTTAAAAATAAATTAATGAGCCAGTCTTTTGAACGGCTCTATGAAAAGAACGGCTCCTCAAGATGCGGCTCCCTTCAAAGAGCCATAATACCATCTCCTCACGAGACGGATTTCCTACGGCGAGAAACTAGGACCAAAACAATAATTGTAAACATTCTAGTTACTAGCAGTATCGGAGTACACATGTGACAGAATAAATGAGAGATAATGAATTGACCCCGTAACCTAGGGAATTAATACTGAATTGTCTCATAAGCTTTAGCCGTACCCGAGTTGTTGTCCAAGTATCTATGACGCCTATTTTAAACTACTATAAAACTTTTTTTTTTTAATGCATTTCAAAAATCCCCCAAAAATGTTCAGACAAAACAAGCCTTTATGCAAAAACATCCTTTAATGAAAAGCAAGAATTCCAGACACATTTTAAAAAAGGCAGAATGGGCCGATTAACAATCACAGGTCCACGGGGGTGTCGGCCGGGTCCCCAGGGTGGGCCAGACCCACAGGGCCCTCCTCCTGGCTCTCTAGGGCCTCGCTCAGACCGTCCAAGAGAGGCAACAGCGGGTGGTACGGGTTCTCCTCCATGCAGGCGTACACCAGATAGAGCAGACAGGCAATGGCAAGGAAGACAAGGACCTGGGCGTAGACCGGAACTAGGCGAGCGTCCACCTCCCGGCGCTCGAGCGTCGTGGGACTGGTGGGCGGGGCGTCTGGGTACTTGTACAGGACGGGTCTCCCAGCGGCCCCCTTGATGGGCCTCCGACAGGTAGCGCTGCAGCACAGCCCATGTATATAGAGTTATACATGACGTACCATAATGATACCGTACATACAGGATGGTTAAGGGATCATGCCATGAATTTTCCAAAGTACACTGTTGAGAAAAACTGCTGCATAGGAATACTCTTAATGCTTTCTAAATTATTCAGTGCATATAGTGAAAATACAAACATTAATTTGATCTCTTAAAGTCTGAATTCAGTTGGTCCCTAAAGATTGGATGTTACTGAAATGCCTGAAAGCTGTATTGAGTTATGAGCCTTTTTAATTAAATTACTTCATCTAGTAATCCAATTACCGGTACACACCCAACTTCTTTACCTTTTCAACAACATTGAAGAAATAATAGATTTGGGAAAAAAAGTGTCACCAGTGCAAACACAATAATGCATGCCAGAAAAAATGCCGATTTTTTTTTAGATGAATATATATTTTCCATATGTTTCAATTGTAGAACTTACGTAATACCAGGGGGTATCGGTACCGCCGATGGATACAACCTGGTTGGAACAACAGTCAATCCCTCCTGGGGAAGCAAGAACACAAAATGTTTGTTTTAATTTTGAATCCACAGACACTAGTGTGAAGTACCGGACATCTCTAGGTCACCGGTGTCTAAGAGATAGAAGGCAAAGGCAGTGAAGTATAATGGAAAGGGGATGGACATTCCACGTAGGGACTTCATAAACCCACACACAGAATAAAAACACTGCTCCAATTTAAAAAAAGAACCATGTCCTCAGGAGTGCTACAGAACATCGAATTACAATAAGTCATAAAGTCACATATACATTTTATGTAATTGGCAGATTGTCCAAAAAAACAACGTCTAAATCACTGACCTAAAGTTATAGTTACCCACTACCAACTAAATGAAAGGAGGCAAGTGGACTTTGAACAAGAAGTCAAAGGATGAGGAAAGAAAGAGGACACATAACAATACAGTGTATGTGCCTCAACCGTCTGCTTGTAAGAGGCATTAGGGGTGTAGTAGGCAGATTCATTCTTCGGGGTGCACAGTTCCCACTTTGGCTGCTCCGGCTGTAAAGAGGAAAAGCATCACATGTGGTGCACCATCGTTCGGTTAATGTTGATGTTGTTTCTTCCCTCTCAACCCACTGCACTCAAATAAGCGGGCCGTGACCCATACAAATGCACCGACCACCACCACCAGAGGTCATGTAGAAGAGTGACTCCCAACCAATACCATAGCTATATGTCGATTGTTGCTGATGGATAAAGACCAGATGAAGAAATACCCCTCAACTGCTACAAATTTAACATCTAGGCCATTACAATATGACTATGATGATAAACGACCGGTCAATTGTGGTTTAGAGTGGCCCATACTGCTGGGGCTGTGAGGACATGGTTGGGTAGCACTAATTCAGATGATGCGTGTGCTGCACTGAGCCCGACTGACCGTAGCGACCTGGGACCAATCCCCCTGCCCTTTGCTCTCACTCCACCTCCTCCCGTCGGCTTGCGGCACCGGCGAGAAGCCCCTCTCCTCCTTCTGCGGTTTTAGTTGAATAATGCAATTCATATAAACGAAGATTTTATCATCATCATGATACATGCATCTTCATATCTCCATCTGTATACATCTATTTGCAAATATATACAGCTTTAATCAAAGCTGCACTTATCTACTCATAATGGAATAGATTGGGATTGTGGCAGCATGATCATTTGTCTTGGATGTGATCAATGGCACTGGTTTACACAATGACTTTCCTCCTTAACCATCTGAGTGATGCTGAAGGTATGGGAACTTGATGAGGTGTTGCTCTTCACTGACATGGATGCTGACGGAACCTGTGGACGTTGGCCAAAGTATTAAACGTCAGCAGGCCTATTTCAGGAATATTTAAGACCGGATATTTTTGATAATTTAGATAAAGGGTTCATATGAAGCAGAGAAGGAGGGAGATTCTGCATTACCGCTGGGATTAATCCTGTGTGCTCATCTACAGAGTATGTTTCACCAAGCACTGAGGGAAGGTGGGAGCTGAGGGCCCAACTCGCCTCTAACAGTGACTCTACTGCAATCTCCACAATCCTTCCGGAATGAGGTTCCAAGCTTTCAGGGGCCATGACACGCTAGGGTAATGACAACACACATACACATCTTCAACTGCATTTACTGTAAATAATTACCCATTGTGGGATCCAAGTTGATTCGATATAGTTTACCAGTCTTGGAGAGGGTAAAAAGTAATGTTTGTAAAAGTAATCCCCATTTGGACATGACAAATCCAACATTTGTCCACATGGGTGCGCTTTGATGCAGATACATATTTGGGAGTAGTAAGGGGTTAAGCACGCAACCTGTGCTGTGATCCGATATCCATACTTCCATGAGTACACTTAAACGTAGTACACTATTCGCACTCACTAAGTGCGCTGATTTTCAGATGTCAGTCTCGTTCCAAATCGAATACTCTGTGGTGCACTAACCGCAAACTACGATCGCAACTGCCGCCCCGGCTCCTCCCCCGCAATAAACATCCCACTTTGAACAGTGAACTCTTTGCACAAAGTAGTTATGAAAAGCTAGTAAAACTACAAAATGACTCCATTAATGCAGCCTATGTGGAAAATACAACGTCCTATTAAAGAAAATGCGCCGACGTTGGTTCAGCCTAGCTCCACTTCTTCCACTACGTAGCTAAGATGGCTGCCGTTGAGTACGAAAAGTGTACATCAATTAAAGGTTGGGTATGGAATTCGCTTTTTTGGCCATTTTTGCAAAATTACTTGAAATCCTTATCATAACCCACTTACAGCCACTGAGTTAGAAGTACTGACATGAAAATTAAACAAGTCAATCATCTGTGGAACGGGAAAAACTCCAGCCAATGATTTCCAGCCACCGCGTTGCATTGGACAGTAAGTACGTCAATCAAACGGTCGTACTGCACTCCCCCTCCCCCGCAACCCGCGCGCGACCCCTTCGTGCAGTACTCGTGACCCAGAGCTTGTGACCCAGAGCAAGCTCCTGTTTGTTGTTATCCTGCGGTAGCTACTGGAACTAGTTAATCCACATTTTGACCTAGCAGTAGAAGACAATTTCCATGGCAGACAAGACGCCACCATCCCCACCACCACCAGCAAAGAGAAGGAAAACCCTACGCTAGCCTGGCTCGCTCTCGCGCATCTGTGTTCGCGCTCGTGCATGATTGCGCGTCCAGGTACTTGGAATGGGTGGAGTCAGAGTCAGCGTTGAAGGAGAGGGGGTAGGACCATTTGAGTTGTGTATTTTCAAAATCTGCAGGCGTTTCGCAAATCCCATACCCAACCTTTAAGCAATAGATCACGACAGGCTGTGGTATGTGCTCATTATACCACTGTTAAGGGGCGTTGTCCGGCCCCGACGCGCAGCGGAGGGCCGGCGACCCCCTTCACAGTGGTATAATGAGCACATGCCACTGACTGAAGTGATCTATTGCTTTTATACAACGGTTACTGTTATGGTGAAACGAAAGTCATAGACACACTACATTTAAAAAGAAACCAAGAAAGTCAAAGTAGCCGTTTTATTAAAGAATACAAAAAAGTAGTCCCTCCTGGCTGCCGCTATGCAACACACTTTAGCGTCCCTCCGAGAGAAGGCTCCGATAGAGCGGTTCGCCGGCAATTTATCCTATGGAGCAGTTCACTCGCCGTGTGCCTAAGCTTTCGTTAGTCTCTCCATCGCCTTGCTCACTCCCGGAGTAACAACATTTACACCCTCTCCATCATCCAACATATGTTTTACTTTGTAACTGTTTCTACTTCCAGGCGCGGAGTGATATGCAAACTTTCACAAAATGATCGGACGTCATAGCAGTTATGTATACGCTCATTATACAACAGTTGGGAACCAATCAGATCGCTGGATTTAGGTCCCCCGTTGTATAATCTTCTATAATATGACATCAATCCACACTCCGCGGTTTGACAGTTTTGAGTATACCATCCGGGTTCTTTCAGTAGACCTCTTTTCTCCCCGATGTTAATCGGAACGCCCCTACGTACTCAAACTAAGTGCGGATAGTATGGATATTGGAACACAACTGAAACGCAGTGAAGTCACCTGTTTGTTGTTCTCAGGAGACAGTTCCAAAGTTAAAATGTCGTCTTGTCTTGAGTCATTTGAATCTGTATGGGCCATAGAAAAGTATATTGCTATAAAATAAACAATAAATACAACACTGTCAAAATTGATATTTTGGATAAGTTGGAAATAAACCGACTTTTTGTGGTCCCAGAGATTTCAGATGCCATTTTGGATGTCGTAGCCTTACCTGAATCCTCGTCCTGCCCCTCTTCGTCCCCCTCCTCCTCACTGTCAGAGTATGCGTTGGCGTCCCCCGCTCCGTTCACTGTGGGCTCCGATGGCATGTTGCTCTGAAGGATCTTCAAGAGTCGCCGCTCATACAAAGCCCTGGTGGATGCTACTCAAGTGTGAAACAAAAATAAGACATTTTGGCTTGTTTTACAAAGTTTGTTGGGTTCTTCCAATACTTTAACTGGCAGGTCTGTAGATGCACTAAAAAAATTTAGATGTACCGAAAATACGAGATACCAAATAAACTCTCTTAAAAGCTATTCCTTTGGATTTGACCACCTTCCTTGAAGAACTCAGCAAACCATAAAGTGAACTAACCAACAATGGGTCCAGCGTTGAGCCCATGCTTGAGAAGTGAGGCCTTGAGCTCGTCATCGGTCAGCCCATTGACGTCCAGCATATCCACCGCTGATGGCTTCTCCTCTGGCGTGTCCTCCTGGTGGCACGCAACAACATGTCCCTGATTCTACAGGATAGTAATAATGCCACAGCTTTGACTAAAATGGCAACAGATACCTCAGATCGGAAATACGGATGCAAGTTTGATCAGAGAAAATTCTTTGAGTAGAAATTCCCCAAATGTGGCAAACATTTTTCAGTCAGGTCAGTCTGATTTTCAGTCATCTGGGATCAGGAAGGAATTGGATTTTGTATCTGAGTGAGTCCGATTTGTGTGCATAAACAACCCCACGCAGGCAGCACCTCCACCTCTCAAACGTGGATCTATGCGAACACTACAAGCTGGTTGGTCACACTACTAGTGGATGAAACCATGGGAGACCAGGCTGAGCGGCCCAGATTAAACACGGAGCGCACATGCAGAGCCCCCAGCTGCTGACCTTGCAGAGTATCAGTTCCATGAAGGTATTCACGGCAGCTGAAAACAGTTGACTTGTCTTAGATAGTGTGCAGAGTTGGAGCCATTGAAAACATCGTATCCCAGGGCGGGTGAAAGTGTATTTTCAAACATATAATAGGAAATGCCATTTTATACTGTGTAAATAGCAATTGATGTATACAGTCTTAGCCATGTTTAGGTTAGCCAATCATTTCATTACCCGATATATTGCACGGACTGGGTAAATGAAAGAAAACATTGAGGGACGCAGTAGACTAGAATAAACAGTTCTGGCAAAAACAGGCCGAATGTATAGCAAACAATAAAAAAAAAAGTGAACACAACTCACAACAACTTGGTCCTCTTCGTCACTTGAGAAATCAGCAGCATTTTTTGCATCAATATGCTTCAAATATAAACCCACATACACATCCTTCTTGCTTTTTTCAGTTGGCAGTGTGACATTGTGGGCCACCAAATCTGACTTCAACCTGGACTTGGATAACTGAGCAGGGTCCTCCTCGAACACCGGCATGTCGAGAGCGACGCTGCGGCAGAACAGCGAGTGGAGCGACCCGGAGAAGCCCTGGGGTTCGGCTATTCTTACCCCGGTCTACGATGAAATCAGACGAACTGGTTGGGCAACACTGAGAATACTATTGCAGCAGCACACTGACCCAGAACAGGTGCTACTCTGCCTTGATTGACGGTTACGACCCCGACCAGACACACACACACACTGGGCCTTCAGCAACAGCTAGGTTAGGCCGCTCAAAACCACGACGTAGTTTACTGGCGCTGTTGACATTGGCTATGTACTTTAATCCAACTAGCTAACGTCAGCTGTGGACTAGCCAACGTAATAGGATGTAAATGACGTTAGAATGAGTTGGTAAACGTTAATATTCACAATGTTATTGCATAAAAAGCAAGTAAATTGGATCAGTTTGGCGTAGTTACCGTGTATCGACTCGGAGGTTGGACCTGATTGGTCGAACAGCAGATTGGCGGTAGGTGGCGGCGCGCCAAAAAAGTACTGCATAGTTATGATTGATGCTGCGCCACCTAGTGGAGAAGAAGAGAATGACATATGGGGGGGACAGGGTAAGACAACAACCCAAATTTATTGGGATTCCGGGCTGAAGAATATAGACGCAACAAATCGTCCAATAATAGTTTTTATGGTTGCTTCAAAAAAAGAACTTTGGGTTACAGCTGAACGAGTCATCTCAATGAAAACTTGTTTGAGGATGATAGACATTTCTTTGTAGGACAAAGGCCCTTTGATGTATATATTATATGAGTCAACCCTGAGTCTAAATATGCCTATGCCTAATCTTTTGCAATAACCCCTCTTTATTGCTTTCATTTACTTAATTTCCTATCACCGCTGCTGAACAAAAGCCATTATATCCAGTAATTAACATTTGCTTGTCCTTTACCACTAAAGTGCCAGCTGCCTGGTAGATGGGAAATGAGCGTTCTCATAGTTGCATAATGTCATGGTATTTGCGCCGAACTCTCAGGGGCATCAGAGCGGAGTTAATTAATGAAGCCAACGTGAAGAATGATGTTGTCCCTCACATAGCCTTTAGTCCCTTGTAGCCTAAACTATTTCCTCTTTTACTAATTTCTATAGCAGATTTAACCACAAACATCCAAATTATCACAAAGTATACAATACATATTATAATCACGGTTGCATGTTATTTACAACTAATACAAATAATCATACATTTGATTACATTTCCAACATAATATATTAAAAGTGAGATGAATGACAAACCGTCAACTTTTATTGTCACTAATCATTACTTTGGTGTAAGCCAACAAATAACCACATTTTATAGGATGTTGAAAACACAGATTTGGCTGCCCAGATACAGTCCCATAGAGTTCCTAGAGTCCAATGTCCACAAGGGTCCAAAGACTTTGAACATACAGTCACCCATTTTTTGACCCAGTAATTAGCCCGCCCCAGCAGCTATGGGTTCAGGATCAAGGCCTACTGGGGACATGTACGCTTGAAGCTCTGATAGGACTATGTGTTGGAGCTGGACTATATAATTCACTTTTTATTGGGAACAACGCAGTGCAAGGCAGCCATTGTCATCAGAAATAAGTAATATAAATAATGAGACATCTCATAATTGTTTGGGATACATTGGGGCTTGACATGTTTTTGGCCATGAAGCCGGAGTCAGAAAATGGATGGACATTAAGGCTTTGTGAATGAATAGGTCCAATTGCACCCTGAACATGCCGAAAATAATTTGTAGGAACCCTCCGAGCAAGCACAAACATCAAAGTACTCCTTACTGTGATACTGATTTGAGCAATTATGATGCATCCCAAAGAGGGATATGGCTTATAACCCCCTCCAGCCCCGTGTCCTGTCTGCACCCATCTTCTGTATCACTGTGTAGAAGGCGATCTGCAGCTTTCCCTTTATGTTGAAAGGTATGGATAATAGCCATAACGTCACACACTATGGCCCTTTGTACTGTTAAGAGAGCTACTTACACATCATTTTAGGCTTATGAGATTATTTTGATAACTCTCATTGACTCAGACTTCATATAAAACATCAGCAGTGCATGCATGAGAAGATCGCTGGCGATTCAATTCTGAAGGAAGCAAAGTCACGTGGACGGTCCCCAGAGCATCCAATGGCTTTGAACCCTACGTGATCCTCAAGAGCACAACTCACATAGGAATAGAAAGCCATAAGATGCACATGGGGTAAAGAGAGACATACTAGCACACCAATAAAACAGGCCAATTATTGTTTTCGCCTTGCAGTTTTCATACGATTGAAAGGAGTTTAAGGAAGCTCAGTCACCCCCAAACAAGATGAATCGAGCGGAAAATAAGCAGGTTTCAGACTGTGCTAAGGATTCAAAATTCATATCCGAATAAATAATTAATCATATGAAGCGGTATTCCATTGTGGCCTGGGAGGAATGAAAACCCCAGACTTCTTAGCATGAAATCAAACATTTTATTTTCACAGTATATATACGGAACCATCACCCTGACTTCGATTGGAAAACAATCCCAAAACCATTTGATTTTAAAAGCTGTCTCTGACCTAGAATCATAGCCGGTAAACATCCAGCATCTTCAGGGGAATAGAGCATCAGAATGTAGAAGACATAACACAAATACATCAAACTTCTGTCTACCAATCAACATAGCATGATTTATTTTAGTTTAAAATCCGACCCTTGGCATCTGCCTTCCTGTCATTCTTCTTCCACTGTGTAAATAATCAAAATATTAACAAGACTTTGGTATTGTAATCTTTGGATTTTGGTCTTGAAAGAAATATGTTCATTCAAATTCCTACGCCGTTATTTACAATGGATTCATAGGAACTGAAGACCTCAACTTATTTGAGTCCCAGAACACAGGGTGCTCTGTAGTCCCGCTCTGCTCACCCAGATGTCTGTTCATAAAATAGTTACCACAATTAAAAAAAAAAGGGGGGAAAAAGAAAACCAGATAGCTGTGGGCAGGAAGGAAACAAGCTACTATTGAAGACAGAGGAGGTATTTGTTGACACTGTATCGAGTGCAAAGCTGAGGTATTTGAGCTGAGAGGGGCCAGGTATTTGTCAGTCACTGTTTCTTGTGCTTTCGCTGTCTCAAGCTCAAACAACAAAAGCCCCATTGAAGCAGCGCGCTCTCTCTCTCTCTCTCTCTCTCTCTCTCTCTCTCTCTCTCTCTCTGACTCTCTCTCTTTTTATTTGAGTAAGCACACAAAGCTCCCTCTACAAGGCTGCCACCATCCACTCCGAAACACTGTATCTTCCTCTCATCCTTTCATCTACCTGTTTTCAGTTCATGAAACTCAAGGCGTTGGACCACACTTACAAGTTGTAAACGTGTAGGATTGGTAAAGTGTAATGTATAGAATCCAACCAAAGAGGTCTAAAACATTAAGTTAAAGCATTGTCTCATATAATTAGAAAGGGAGGGTAGGCTACTAGTAATACTATGGGTCCTTGAGTTTTGGATTGAAATTGATTCATTGCAAATCCATGTATGGCTGCATTTTTCTCTCGAAGGCATCACGGTATAGAGTGCATAGCTAATGAGTCAAGTGTACCAACCTCTTGCTGGTATGGATGCCGTATATACAGAGCCTTTGGTTGATAAGCCCCTCTGTAGCTGAGCTCAGGGGAGCACAGCTCGCATGCATGTCTCAGCATAAATTAGCAAGGCCCCCAGTGTCAGACGCTGGCCAGACAAGAAGGTGAATCTCAGCCACCGGGAGGATTAACTCTAATCCCAAACATCCTACATGCTCCCCCTGCTCCACTGGGAGCCTGTTTGACCAATCGACACTCTGCCAGATGTTTCTGTGCTTCTTAGGATTTTAAATATGTCCATCTTTGGTCTGTTCAAGCACTAGTTTGTGGTGTCTCGATCTTTCTCTTTCTGTCTCTTTCTATCTCTCTCTCCCTCTCTCTCTCTCTCTCTCTCTCTCTCTCTCTCTCTCTCTCTCTCTCTCTGTCTCTCTATCTCTGCCTTTCTGTATCTGTGGAAACTAGACACACAGACAATGTTCCTAGAGATTCTGTGGAGTTGAATCTCATGTGTCCTTTATCAGTTGTTAACAACGCATCAAAAGAC
>NC_079412.1:19170126-19317626 GCF_026213295.1 Gadus chalcogrammus
GAGGCTTCCAGAATTTCCTGATTGAAAAACGAAGAACATACTGTACTGTTGATATTTAGACAAATTCCTTTTGGTCTTCTGGGATAATGTTGGTCGAAAAATAGTAAGTAAAAAAATGAAATAAGTGACTTGATGTTGCTTCATCTCAGGGACAGGAAGTGAATGTTAATGAATGCCTTTTGTACAACAACAAGGTATTCATGTTTTCTGGGTTTAGTTTCCTAACCATATCTCTGGCCTAGCAAGAACAGATGCTGGCAAATCAGTTACACCGCTAAAGCCACTAGTAGCCAATGCCTTTTGCACAATCGTTTGACTTTACCTGTGGTTCCCTTATAGTGCTCCAAACAAAGTACCACATTCACAAGCCAAGTTTATTGACAATAAGTTAAGAAAATCTCCCACCAACTATGGAGATCACATCTCTGACATCTAAAATAATGGAGACATCTGGTATAGATTGAAAAGATGATTTCAAGAGAAATAAGTAATTGTTGAAATAAGTAATTGTTGCGTGAGCACGTCCAAAGTTCATCCCGCCGGAAGTGACCACTTGTCATACAAGTGGCCGATTTTTACTCATCCCTACAATGATTAAGGAGGCCAGGTAACATATAATCTGATTCATACTTTAATCAACATTGACACACATGTGTACTTTCAGCTAAATGTTCATCCCTTAACAGGGATTTCCCTGCAGTTGAAATTGTTATTATTTCACTTTTATTTAAAGAAACAGTTGCTGCTGGTACAGCCACATACAGTAAATATTCAGGGATCATTATAAAGAGAGGAAGAGATTGAGAGTTGTGTCTGTTCATTTGAAACATCTTTCTCTTTATGCCCCACTCTGTAAAGGCATATTTCACATATATATACAACCATATTGATATTTAACCATATGAAAGATCTTTGTCTTCATGCCCAATTCTGCATTGGCCTGTTGCACATTTATGCAACCATATTTGTATTTGACAAACTATGAGCTTAACATGGTAGCAGCACATACATCTGTATTGTCTCAGATAACATTGCACACCACAGATGATCTGTCATGTTCCGGTTGGTCATCAGCAATCATTGAACCAATTGAAGCAGCTTTATTTTTGTAAGGATTCTTCAACTTACCTATTAACCAGGGAGAGGGAGAGAAAACATCCTTTTCAGTTAGGCAAACCAGAGGGGAGGGAACTCAAACCTAAACACTTTAAAAGATATCAAACATGCAAAGCAAACCACTGGTCAGTGTGCAGGCATCCTCTGTAGCTAACAGTGTCGTGTTGAACACATTAAGTGGGGCAAAGTACTTATTTTGTTTCACCTAGATTTACCGAACAAACTCAAACTCAAATACTGTCAAAATAGTATTAGTAAGATGTTTATAGAGGAGCGGATTCTAACACTTTTTAAAAATAATGCCCATCACACCTTGACCTACTGGAGTGTGTTCTTTAGTTTCGGACTATGCATAGCCTTCCTGGGACCCACCATATTGGACCTGCAGTGTCAGACCAGCTCCACGCTCAGTGAGATCACCTGGGTGTTCTTTGCCCAGCAATTCTGCCTGCTGATCGGAAGCTCCATCGCGGGTGTGTTCAAGAAAACGTGAGTAAAGCATGAGCCTGAATGACAGGCCACATGGACCCCGACCATACTGAACCTGTTCACTAACTCATGGTAACCAATCCAATCTCCCTTTGAGACACAGTGGACAAAAAAAACACTTCTTATTGTTTGTTTTTTCGTTTGTCTGAAGGTTGTTCAGTGCCTTGTCAACCCTGTTTGTCTCTGCCGTGGTCATCTCGGTGGTATTTGCCATCATCCCCCTGTGCAATAATGTCCTGCTGCTGGCTATCGCCATGGCCGTGTCTGGCCTGGCAATGGGCCTCATCGACACCATCGCCAACATCCAGCTGGTCACCATCTACCAGAAGGACTCGGCCATGTTCCTGCAGGTGCTGTCCCACACACATGGATCATCATGAGCTCCCAACCATGCACCCAACGTTTAGACCGGTGTTGTCATTCTTTTTTAACCTTGATTTATCCAGGTCAAGCCTGGTTGAGGTTTTGAGATATTTTTTGAGATGGCCCGCCCCGCGTGTTTGTGTGTGTGTGTTTGTGTGTCACTCTGTTCGAGCCTGCACGAGAGTTCAATGTTGTCATTAGCTGTTACGTCTTTCTGACCAATCGCAGTTCAAGGCCCATCTGTGCTGTACCACTTCAGGAGGGGCCGCTCAGTTACTTCCCTCTAGACAAAATGGACTTGGTTGCGACGTTGACAGTTTGTGAGTGTCGCGGCTGTTGAGTGAGTGTGAAGTTGCGGGCGCACAGCTCAGGCTGCCGGACGGCGCTGCAAGGAACTTTTATAAACGCAATCTTGTTATCCCGCAGTAGTCAGCCCGACAGCCCCGAAACGTTAACGGCCCACCGGGAATTCTCCAGACTCTCCCGATTACCACTCCGCCACCATGTGTGTGTGTGTGTGTGTGTGTGTGTGTGTGTGTGTGTGTGTGTGTGTGTGTGTGTGTGTGTGTGTGTGTGTGTGTGTGTGGGTGTGTGTGTGTGTGTGTGTGTGTGTGTGTGTGTGTGTGTGGGTGTGTGTGTGTGTGTGTGTGTGTGTAGGCGTTATTCGATAGCCTGGTAATGTGTATAGGCATACGTACGGTAGGAATATTCATACTGGTTTAAATAATAAATGTTTTACGGTAGGCCTACCACTGTCATGCACCTACCCGATGTCAAGTGGACCGGGTTGAATTCACTGCGGGTCCCTCTTCTTATAATCATCTTACCAAATATATTTTATTACTCTCCTTCTCAACACTCTGATCTTACTAAATGGTTAGCAGCACGAAATCAAGGGATATTTAGAGTAGAAAAAATGTGCGATTACTCGCGAGGGAACTATGACATTAATGCGATTAATCGGGATTAAATATTTTAATCGCTTGACAGCACTAGTTTTTAGATAATTTCAACGTTCTTTGAGTAGAAAAGCGCTGATTATCATCATCATCATCATCAATAACAATCTCCACTGTTTCGTCCTCCTCCTTCTCCAGGCGCTTCACTTCTTCATCGGTTTCGGGGCCCTGGTGAGCCCCCTGATAGCGGACCCCTTCCTCTCGGAGAGCGGCTGTGGAAACCACACGGGCAACGCCACCCAGGCTATGATTCACCACCACAGGAACATGCTGAGGAACAGCCCCATGGCCTCGCACAGCTTCAACGAGAGCATCGGGGCCCCCGAAGGGCCTCACGGGGAGGAGTCCATCGTGCACTACGCCTTCTGGATCATGTCCGTAATTAATGTGAGTCGTTGCTCAGTATATGACCCCTGGCATTTATGAAATATGACAGTAGAATATGGTTCTGCTAGGATTGTATTTTGTAGAGTTTTTACTTTTCGTACATACCATAATTGAACACTGGTAGTGGTCAATAATAATGATGAACAAATCCCTATTCCTCGGTCGTATTTAGAATAGGAGACATTCAATGATTTGATTTAAGTGTGTTTTGTGTACCTGAACAAACCCTACCCAGCTGGCTCCATGGTGACGTTGTGCTAACATACCCCCCAGCTGCCCGTTCCCCTGGCCGTTCTGTTCCTGATGTACCGAGAGAGGCTGTTCCCCTGCAGCCCCAGCAGCCCTAGCCTGATGGACAAAGATGAACTGGCATTGGAGCACCAGCAGGGGGACACAGAGACACCGGAGGCTGGAGGTGAGGGGCCCAAATAACTGATTGACTACCGAGAAAGACGATAGTCAATGGATCTCCATGCTGGAGTTAATGGTACAGCAGAAGAGCAGGTGCATCAATGAGTACACAACCACTGGTGTTAATGCCCATGTAACAAGGTCCACCTAGGCCTGGTGCCCGAGTGTGTGTGGTGACGGCTGGTTTAACCTGCGCACACTGATTACTCAATGGGCAACAGGTGTGCAGCCTGCTGGGCCTGGGCCAGGTGAGGCGGCTTCAACCAGCCCTCATCCACACACCCAAAGCCAAGAAGACACCTGCTCAGATAAATGGGTGCAACTATTGTGATGGTTGTTATCATAATATTCTTATTCTAGTATTCTTAATCAAGGTATTATTTGTACTCTTCATATTGTTTGCATTATTTTTTATGTTTGCATTTTTACAGAAGTAGTTATCCTGGTATTTGTATTCATAGCAGTTGTCATATTGTTGTTTTCAGGAAAATGCACCATCCATTTTGTGCATTTGGTTATTTGTTCTATAATGTTTGTGTTCTGTTAAAGGTCACGGCAGTATCTTTAGCTGCTGTCAGAATGATAACCTACGTGGGCTGCCCGTGTCCTTCTTCATGATTCATATCATGGGGGGGCTGGTGCTCTTCATGACTGATGGCATTGTGGTGAGTTAATGGCACCAGTAATATTTTAACACTGCGGTGCGCAAAGTTCTGTCTGTGCTGCTGATAGTAAATAGGCACTCCAACAGACCCTCCCAAATGAACCAAACTTTCTCCGTCCCTGCCTCCCCCTACTGACGTCCCACCCTCTTCTTGATGGAATGACGCGTTTAATACATGCCGCAGAATGACCAGGGCTGATAGGATTAATACATGTCATGGCAGACAGCAGGGGGGACGAGAATCTTTAGAACCAACACAATAGGAGCGGATCTTATTGCCATGTTTGTTTTAGACAGACTTTGAGTACAACGTCTCAGTGTAGAGCTCGGGGCGCTCTTCTAAATCAAAACAGTAATAGGCCGGGTGAGTTTATGTGACCTAAACCCTCTGGCCACCCCACGAGGCCATTTCGATTGAATGGGCTGTATAAAAGAACCTCCGTATGGTGGGTATTGACGGTTGTTTAGTTGTCATTTTCACTTGTGTGGAAGGAGTTTCACCAAATGAAGACGTCTCCAAATTGCATAAATGTCCTGCTGCTAAAAGTGACATAAAGTGAGCATAAAGTGACCGTAACGTTACACTGTGCTGCTGCTGCGACACAACACTGCACAAATTCGCAGCATCACGACAATCCATAGTCTGAACGTCTCCAATGTACCTCTACCATTCATTAGCAATACCGTACGTCATAATAATATCACAATCATGCTAAAATCAAATATACTATGACAGTCATAGAACGGCGACGATGCCATGTTGAATCATTTCCATTCAGACATGAACACCAATATTGGAGAGGGTTGAACCGGGTTCCCGGCTCTGTGTTGCAGGGAGCCTACGCTGGATTTGTGTACACGTACGCCGTGGAGGAACCCATGTCGCTGCCCCACAAGACGGCCGGCTACCTGGCCAGCATATTCTGGGCCGCCATCACCGTGGGCCGCCTGGTCTCCATCCCACTCAACTACCGCTTCAAGCCTGTGAAGCTGCTCCTGGTTAACCTGGTAATGACGCCGCCGATACCGGCCCTCCGGGCTTCACGCTGTATCTGTGCCGTCACTACCACCACAACTGAGTCTATGGATGATCCTCCACTACAGCCGTTCCCAAACCCTCTCTAGGGGTCTGTCCCCGGGCCCCATTTCTTTAGTTCTGCATCTGTGTCGCCCACATATTGTTTAAACCCTGTGGACATTTCATAACACCAATGTCCAAGTGAACGTAGCGATGCAAATCATGCCACTCTCGTTTGGTGGACCAGACTAGTCTTAACCATTAGCCTGTCTGTTTGTATGTAATTTAAACTATAGGATTAGGATTAGCAAATACGATTTTTGGAGGCTCCATCAAATATCTACAGTGTGTCCCATGACTGACCTTTGCATACCAGAAGACCCAACCAATGTGGGGAAACTCTGTAGAATATCAGTCTTGAGTTCACCTTGGCTTTGGTTCACCAGACCATTCTCTCTGTGTCTCCGATCCCAGGTGGGCGTGATCGTGACCGTCCTGATGCTGTTAATCTTCTACACCAACCACATCTTCCTGTTCGTTGGGACCGGTTTTTGTGGTCTCTTCCTCAGCAGTATATTCCCTTGCATGCTGGCCTTTACTGAAGACGTTCTGGACTACCAAGGTGGAGCAAAACTGCAGATGTCCTTTGCATCGTTATTTTAAAGAATGACAATCAAGAACTGAGAGTTGGTCTTCTTCTGCTTTCAGGATGTGCAACAACTGTCCTGGTCACGAGCGCTGGGATGGGAGAGATGGTGATGACGCTGTTGGTTGGCATGGTAATGCTGGAGTATTTACTTTATATTTAATAGAAAAAGCAGGTCTATATAGATGGGTATATGCGTTGAAAGAGGTAGGCTACGTCAGGTGGTTTTGAACGTTGCCATGTACCCTACACCCCACAGATTATAGAGTCCCAGGGCAGCTACAGCTTCCTGGTGATTGGGTTGGTCGTGGCCTGCCTGGGCTTCATGGCCTTCATGGGCCTCATGTTCTTCAATCGCATGCACAGAAACTACCTCACAGGTACGTTCTTCCTCGTCGCTCACGCCGAATTTGAAATGTGATAACCCAACCCTGTTCAAATACTCAATCCGTTTTCTCCTTAAACGCAACAGGAACGGGGAAGAAGAGCGCCATGGTGGAGGTGACGGTGGCGAGGCAGAACGGAGACGTCGGCTCAGAGCAGAGGGGGGCAGAGGGCAGCTGAGGGCCACTGTGCTGTTCTGGCTGGTCATTTTGGTGCCAGAAGAGAAAATTACATATTTGTTCTCAGGATGTCAAAGCACTCCCAGCTCTTTAATGATCCTGTTGCAGCATTGACATTATGTGAAGTATAATGTTTTAGTTTGTAAGTGCATGTCTCTCGCTATTGTTTGGTTTGAATGAATGATCGTTAAGATGTTTGTAAAGAATTACTCACAAGATTGCAAACACTATTGCATTTTCATATTTTCTTTTCTTAATGTGAGACATTTGTGTACAAAGATGTGTTTGCCTCATTTTATTATAATCCAGTTTTGTAAGGATTAAGTACGACTAAGCGTGTACTGAGTCTTAGCCTAGAAAGTACATGTTTTTTGTCTAGAATTGAAATGCCTAGGCTACAGCATTACAGAGTGTGTGCTACTGTGAATACGTTTAAAACTTTAACTGTATGCATAACAAACCAACCAAAACTAAGAATCCTCAGGGCTGTTTTGGTTCATCCAGAGAGAGCAACGCTTTGGGAAATATATGCAGTTTTTCTCTACTGACCCACCAAAACCCTCTCGAATCTGGTTTGTTTTATGTAAAAAGATGTCAAGCACCAAGATAACACTGTTTATGTTTCACAGTCAAGTTTTCCAATTAAAATGTTGTTGCTCATGAACTCCATTAACAAAGGAAATTAATCCCATTTTATTAACATTACAAGTACACAAATGAGTGCATGTCTTATCTTGCTTTCCTATAAAGGTGCAATGTGTTGTCTTGACCCTGTGGTTGCGACAGCGAGTTAATATAAACTGACCAAGTAGTTAATGGTCATCTAAAATAAGGTTTTTCATATATATATATGATGAATAACTGTACTGTTACTATTGTATTGTGTACACAAATCCATGATGAAAGACCAAAAATGCAACATATGCAGTCTTAGGTTTTTATTTGTTTCCGAACTAACGTGTTCAAGGTGAAAGAGTCAGCGTTTTACAAAGTCATCAAACCGATGTGACAGAAACCTGATTAAATTCAGAATCACACACACACACATCAGAGACCTCACACCCGTAAGACCGTGATCCTCTCTGCCTTGGAACAGCTGCAGCTTGTCAACGTTTGACTGCAGGGTTGCTCTAGGCCCAGTTGCAGCAACTGCAGGAGGTGTCAAAGACCAGCCCATTGGTACAGTGCTGGAAGTATGTCTTGCCCATGCTGCACTGGTAGAATTGGTTCTTGTTGGTCGGGTCTGGGAACATTCCGTTGCCCTTGCCCACGCAGAAGGTGGCGCTCATGCCCTTGGTTCCAGGGTCAGAGCCGCCACCCGAGCTGCTTCCACCACCGGAGCTGCTTCCACCACCGGAGCTGCTTCCACCACCGGAGCTGCTTCCCCCGTCACTGGTCACACCTTTGATAGGTGGCAGGGGAGTCGCAGGGGCAGTGCAAGCTGCAGACAGATGCATAGAGACGTATTACAATGTAGGCCGTAGCTACAGCCCAATACAAAAGTGGTCATTGCTTTGCATTGTATTTTTGAGCGCATAACCACACACAACCTTCACATGCACTCACATGCGGACTCCAGGCCGAGGCCCTTCTTCAGCACGTTGATGAGGGGGTATTTCCCCTGGTTGCAGAAGGTTCCACTGTAGTCGTCCATGTCAAGGGTCCAGACCATGGCTCCGGCAAAGTTGTTCTTCTTCACCCAGTCAACCTAAAGACAGCCACAAGTAGGTGATGACCAGTTCTTCGACCCATAATCAAAAACATGGCGGTTATGTCTGCACTTCCATGTTGAAAGATGGAGACTTTGCTTCATTTAACCCCTATCATTTAAGGAGGACATCCATAAGGAACGTGAGAGTTCACCTATTAGCTATTGTTCCTGTCAGGAATGGACAACATTAAATCTGCAGCATTTGCTTTTCATCAAGACGACACTGATTATAATTGGAAGGAACAGCGTCCTGCCTACCTTAATCTGGAAGCTCTTCATGTTGTCATAGCCCACCCACTGGTTTCCTTTGTAGGCATAGGGCACATCCTGGACCGCGTTCCACACCTCAGTCCCTCCTTTCAGGAAGTCACAGATCTGGAAGATAATGAAAGAAAATGGTCAATTCATACATAATCACTCATCGTCATGTATTCCTGTTTGAAAAACATGTTATGTGAAGTATAGCAAGGAAAACCGACACAAAAACAACTGATCGCAAGTCCGCTGGCATGACAGGGCATCAGGATACGTTACAACACTTTGTTATAATGTGTTCAGCAGTACCTCAAAGTAAGCCAGCTCTCCGGCCTCTTGTGTGTACTTTCCAGGGGTTCCAGCTCCGGCAGTGGGGGCCCCAACACCGTGGTTGGCAGGGTTACGCAGGGTAAAGGTGTTGCCATAGGTGGGGAATCCGACCATCAGCTTGTCAGCTGGGGCTCCGTTGTCCTTCCAGTAGTTCATGGCGTAGTCCTGGAACAAAAGCAGGGCGATAGCTCAGTTTAGGAGCAACGCTTTGCAAAAACGATGTTTTGAGGCCTTCTTTTTTTTATATTGTGCATGTTGTGCAGGACAGTTAATCCATCCTGTTGGGTCCATGTTAGGATTCACAGGAGTATTTGGCGAGTCTGTCTTGACTTACGACGTTGAAGTAGATGAATCCACCGTGGTCCTCGGGGCCCTTGAACAGGGGACTGACCTCTCCGGTCATGGGGTCCCAGGAGCCATGGAAGTCGTAGGTCATGACGTTGATCATATCCAGGGCCCTGCTCAGCAAAGAAGTCATAAGGTTTGAGGCAACTGTTCGACCGCCCGACAAAGAAGAATACAATTTGGAATTGTATCTCCCACCAGGAGAAAAGGAGTTAAAATCGCGTTTTTTTTTACACCTGTTTAATAAGTTGAACTTACTGGCCCAGAGCCGGGATCTCATAGGCAGTTTCGATGTTGCCCTGGCCGGCAGCCACAGCGGCGGAGAGGAGGAGACGGGCCCTGCTGGTCTTCTTGGCCTCGGCCTCAAAGGCAGCTCTCATCTCCTGTGGGAGGAGGACAGGGGCCGTCAGATGCCCGAGGGCCAAACAGGAGGCCATGTTGTTGTGTTCATCTCACTGCTTTGACCAACAGGGCATTTCGTTTGATTTGCAGTATCAAAAAATTAGAGGATCAAAAAGAGGCGTTGATCAAATGAGTCCCAAGCGCCTTCGAAACACAGGCGACCTGCAAGAGACGGACGACTCACTTGAAGCAGAACCGAATAGTAGTGCTTGTCCTCTGGGGGGCTTCCTCTGAGGGCTGGGTACTCCCAGTCGATGTCAAGCCCGTCAAACTCATACTTCCTCAGGAACACCACGACAGAGTTGATAAAGGTTTGGCGATTGGTTGGACTGGCCACCATGGCTGAGAAGCTTTTTTTGAAAAGGGTTTGTGTTAGCACAAAAAATAGCCTAGTATGGAAATGGTAACTTTAAAGGAATTATGAAGATCAAACAGCTTTACCCTGCAGATCCGAAGTTCCATCCGCCCACAGACAGAAGAGTCTTCAACTCGCCGTTCCTGGAAGAAGAAAGTGGTTTAAGACCTGATGATTTCCCTTCATAATTCTCAACCATTGAAACAAGAAATTAAATCCCACAGGGTTGGAGGAAGAAACCGCTCAGACTCGGTGGTTCTGACTCACTGGTTCTTCAAGCCGTTGAACTGGCTGTACAGCTCCACGTCGTTCCACTCGTAGGTGGCCAGCATGTTGTTCTTCATCGTGGCGAAGGCGTACAGGAGATGGGTGCACAGGCAGGGGTCAATGTTGGTGGGCATGTAGATGGTGGGGGGGGGTCTGTACTGAGCCCAGTTGGTGAAGTAACATGACAGCTTGAAGGCAGATCCTGTGATAGAAGACCAATTTGCAGTTTCAAATAAATTCTCAAGGTCTCATCAAAGGCTCATCGAAGGTTCATATGCATGTAATACAATACTCAAATTACATCAAATGTAATTTAGGTCGGTCTTAGTCTACTGTTAATTGAGTGATATACCGTATATATATATATATATATATATATATATATATATATATATAGGTTATTGAGAGTTCTTACCAAGCTGTGCGTTGAACAAGAGGGCCAGAGCTGTGAAAGGAGAAGTATCGTTAATCCAAAGAAAGACAGAAAACTTTCTTTTATCACATTCATCATTTATGTAATAACTTTAAAATCATCAAAAACTCTTGACAGCCGTCTTTATTATACTATAATAAAAAGGAGGCTATCCCTTATACAGGGAAATAAACTCACCCGCCACAACCAGTAGTTTACCCATGATTGCCTCGTACTGGTCTGTCCCTGGGAGGCCATGCTTTTATACCCTAAAACTTTACATAAACCTACTCCAATGGTTTGTTTTCAAGAAAGAGTTTATTTGCTAAAGATAAGTTCACTACAGACTATCAAGCAAGTTGCATGCACGGAGCAGTGTGTGATTACTTATCAAGCTCACACATCTTTATGACTCATGTTGGGAATTTTACTAAAATGAATAGATTGATGGATTGGTTGTGGAATGACTTGATGTGGTTTCAGTTATTACAAGGCATTCATATTATATATCTTCATGACACTGCCCAACTACATATCGCTGTTTTGTATTGATTAGTCCTGCTCAGGATTAAAGTATAATATGACCTTTCAGTATTTTTATAGTATTGGTACTTCATGTGTTGGATTGTTCTGTGCGAGGTGGGCTACAGGATGACCTTGTGAAGGGTGTAACAGCACTCAAAACTAGATTAGGGATTGACCGTTCCTATGTACACCACAATATTGTTTTCTTCATTTATTTGGTTTTCTACAGACCTAAGTAAGTACATGTCTGTTTTTTTTTTACAATAATGCTCCAATTTCTAAACATTTCTCAACAGTGTTTTAATTAAACTATATAGTTAACACATGACGTAAAGGAAAGCTTTCCATTAGATCATATTAATATTAATATAAATATTACAAACCAATAGGCTACTGGTTAATATCAAATAATCTGAATGTGTCATACAACTGCTGACCGTTAAACTAAACTTTAATCAAACATGTTTAGTTGACAGAAACCAAAAGGCAAATTTAAAAGAGAAAATAATGCAAACTGCTTTCATTGGATATGTGTTAAGATTTGAATATACAGCAGAATTGCAAAAACTTATCTAATCGTTTTGCCCCCAGTGAAGTACCACAGTACCTTATCTCCATACATTTATGTAATATTTAATAAAGGGAGGTGTCAATGGAAAACATTGGTCAGGGCCAAGATGCAGCACAGCAGAAAAGGTTAAAGAAGTGATTGTTCTGTTTTCTTCTGCTGTTATAATTCCACTCAGGTATACCTATACCCTCCCTACCCTCTAGTATAGGAGGACGATCAAGTTCCATTTGAACATAGTATAGAGTCTATACTATGTTCAAATGGAACTTGATCGTCCTCCTAAACTAAAATAATATGTTATATATTCCCTAGTCTCCCTTTGAGAAGGTGAAACTTGTATTTCATTCAGATGACTTGTGAATATGTTTTAGATCAATAGCTGGCCAAACTAGGTCCACGTGTCAAAATGCAAAAATGTTTCCCAACCAAATGCGGCAAATGCCAATTATTTGCCACAAACAGTCCAAGGTGTAAACCGGTTGTGTTGCAGAATTTAAACTTAACACAAAAACATTACACTCCATAGTGTGAAAGATTGTTCAACAGCATATGGTGTTTTAATGGAGAGGCTATTAGAGTATATTAGCAATTATTAGCTGGAAAGTTGTTTAGAGACACGTGATGAATATCGACTTTGGACAACACTTGAGAACAACATACGTCAGAAAATAAAACAACAAATAAAAAAATAATTTATAGGTCATTATGCAATACATGCAAATTATATAAAGTGCATATCGAGCGTGATGTATTTGTTCACACAGCACGGACGGACACGCAGTGGTAAATGTCGGTATCTTGCGCCACCTAGTGTTAAATACAGAAATCAACTCATACACCATGGATGCGAAATATCCTTTTATCAGCCATATCCTGTCCCTGCGATCGATAAGTCATGTACGATTGTTCAATGTGCATGCATTCTGAACATTACAGCATTTCGTGGGTACCAGAGCTCTCATTTAAAAAAAAGTGATACACAAGTAACATTATGAGTGGAGTGCTAGGCCTTTTTCACTATATTCTCTAGTTATATTTCCCATCCAATCATCTCAAATCCTCGCTTTCTTTTTTCTTTTTACTTTCCATTAAATCTTAAAGTATATTATTAAAGCCAACACTTTCAGCCTACGTGAACTCAGCAAAACAACACAACAGCTCTCCAGCAGCAGTGAGAAAACTAGGAAGGGCAGAGTGGAGAAGGTGACGTCACCACTTGGAAGCTGAGCCCATTGTTGCCAGATTGGGCAATACTTCCTGCCCAATCTGGCAACACTGCTAGAACGCGCTGCAGCCAGGGTTGCCAGATTTGGCCGGAAATATTGACCAATCTGGCAACACTGGCTGAGCCCTCAGTACTGAACAGAGCTGCTCGTGCCAACGCCCGGCTTTACACGGGGCTTTAACAGAGACACAAACGGACTGTGGTAGGACCATCAAACTATTGACATATCTTCTCTAAAACGTTTACTATTTATTGGTCTGGAACAGTTCATCGTGTTTGTTGTCGGTGTTGTGAATCGGGAAACCACGTCGATTAACCGAGCTGTTAGCTGACTCAGGCGGGGCTTTACCGCTAGCTAGGTCGCTGACCAAAATGATTGTGACGGCTAGCATCGCTTTGACTCTTCGCTAACTCCCCACAACGATGACATGATAATGACTGTAACAACGATGTGGAAGGATGGTGTTGCTTAAAAAATCCGCTTTGCAACATCACAGAGCGATTGAGCCACTGCGTCTGTGAGTGGCTAGCTAGTGTCTCCAACTCGGAGCTATGTGGGGCCATCCTGTCGAGGCACTTCGTAGTCAATCGTCATCGTCAATACTGAATCGTTAGTTTCAATTCATTCATGAACGTGACTTGACACTACTATGACTTGGAGCTGAACTGTCTGCTGTCTTGCCAGGTGTCTGAACTCGAGTCGAACAACAGAGAGTCTAACAACAGAGAGATGCAGACCATCAAGTGTGTTGTTGTTGGGGATGGAGCGGTGGGAAAAACATGCCTATTGATCTCATACACCACCAACAAATTCCCCTCTGAATATGTGCCGACTGTAAGTACATTGCATAAATATTTATCAGTGGGTGATGCTCATGTTTTTGTGTGCAATGTAATGGCATTCAAAGAAGCATTTGCATTAATGTCCTCCTTTCTTGCACCACAGGTTTTTGACAACTATGCAGTAACTGTTATGATTGGGGGTGAACCGTACACCCTGGGTTTATTTGATACAGCAGGTAACCAAGCCTTCTTTCTTGTTATTGTTATGAACTGAACACAAGGATGGGGATTTTTCCTTGTATGAAACGGCTTGTCATTTTGTTCACAGGTCAGGAGGATTACGACAGGTTAAGGCCTTTAAGCTACCCGCAGACTGATGTCTTCCTAGTTTGTTTCTCGGTTGTTTCACCTTCTTCGTTTGAAAACGTAAAAGAAAAAGTGAGTAGATCTTACATATGTTTTTTAATGCCAAAGACATTTTGTTCTCTTACCATCTCTGCAATAACTACTGGATTTACACTTTATTATGACATTAAGAAATGTTTAAGACTATTTAATGTTATAGTTTAAATGATTATCGTCATCGTTTTAAACTATGCAATAAATATTTTGGAATGCTACACAATGTATTCACCAAAGGGACATGCAAAATTAAATACTAGTGCTGATGTGTCGTAAAATCAAATAAAATTAGACCCAGACTGTACTTTAATGGTTATCATTTAACTAAATTGCATTATCATTTTATATTAATGAATGGCACATGATTTATCAGATATTAAGATGTCTTTGGAAAAAAAATAAATATAGTCATTGGATTTGAAAACTGTGCCCATCATAGTTAACATGTTGGTCAGCCTGGTGCAGAAAATCTGTTAACATTATTCCAAATAATCATTGGAATGGATAATGATGGCATGGGGTACGATTTGAAGGCTCTGATGAACAACGTTTTGCCATTCTGTTTCACAGTGGGTCCCTGAGATAACTCACCACTGTCCCAAGACTCCCTTTCTGCTGGTGGGCACTCAGATCGACCTGAGGGATGACCCGTCCACCGTGGAGAAGCTCGCCAAGAACAAGCAGAAGCCCATCACCCCGGAGACGGCGGAGAAGCTTGCTCGCGACCTCAAGGCCGTCAAATACGTGGAGTGTTCCGCCCTGACGCAGGTAATACATTGCCCTGATTGGTTGTGTTGTGGGGCCGCCATGGCAAGCAAGTGCTGTGATCAAATCAACTCTCCTCTTTCTGACCTTTTTGCTAACTAACCTGACTTCCTCTAACCCTGGTGGTGTGCACCCCCCCTCTCTCTTTCTGCCCCTCCTCTTTATCTCTCTGTAGCGGGGACTGAAGAACGTATTTGATGAGGCTATCCTAGCTGCTTTAGAGCCCCCCGAAACTCAAAGAAAGAGAAAGTGCTGTCTTTTCTGATGTCTTCCGCCCTGAGGTTGCCTCTTGATTGTCTGCTGCTAGTTCATTGTATAAAAAAATGTGTATTTGCCACAAAAAACAACCCAATGCTCTTTCAACCCCCTTGCCCCCGCTGCCTGTTCCTGTCTTGCTTTGGATCGGCTTATTCTGACTTCTATTCTACTCTAGCTCGTGAAAGGTGCCAATCTTTCCTTTTGCGTTATAAACATAATATGCGGTTATTTTGACATTTCGTTATACTGTAAGTGTCCTACCGCTACTGTAATACACACTTAAATACAGTTGAGTGAGTATCATCGAGACCATGCATAACGTTTTTGAGTTTCATTTTTTATACCTGTCACTTTTCTTTTTGTATTTCATCTGCCCCTCTCATTACTAATACTATTTATTTGTGAGGGGAATCATGTGGAATTTAAATAAAGGAACATTTTGATTGCCCTGTTTCAGGTGTAGTCATATGTTAAATAATAAATAACCATGTTGCCAAACTGTCCATTTGCTCAGTAGCAATGTTTTTTGAACTTGCGTGTTTTACTTCCACAGAAAGGATTAAAGAATGTGTTTGATGAGGCCATACTGGCCGCTCTGGAACCCCCTGAACCTAAGAAAAGACGTAAATGTATACTACTTTGAAATCTCTCCGGGACTCTTCCACCTCCTAGCTTTCAAACCCAAAATGAAAAATGTTGAAAGAAATTCCAGAGCAAAACCCTCATTCTAATACGTTTATAGATTGAGTTGCAAGTCCTGATATGTTGGGGACTATATTATTCCATGATTGTTTTTATTTGAAGATTCAATACTGCGTTATATATGATAGACTTAACAGTTTTGTGATCCAAACACTGGATAGTATTTACTGAGCTTAGTGTGTTCAACATGAGGGCCGACGACATGTTAACCGGTGCACATTCACGGAGACTACACAACAGTGGAGACCCACTGTTATGTAAAAATGTGTTTACTCAAGAGCCATCATTACGCAAATACCACACATACAACAATGTTAATGACAGTTTGCCTGCAGTGTAGGCTCTTGGCTCCTGTCTCACACCTTATTTATAACCATGTTCTTTATCCTCGTCAAGAAAGGCCCTCATCGAATTCTAGTGCTCACTGCCACCATTCATCTATCAAAATTGTCATTATGTGTGTTACATTATTTTTACATTTATGAAATCCAACATTGTATCACTGTCCCATTGTGTGAAATGATCATACTAGAAATACCATAATTTAAAAGATGGCTCAAACTTAAAACTTACAAGAGTAGCACATATCTTGGTAACATCAGAGCTGATTATATTAACATTGCTAAATGTTGTTAAATATGAACTATTTGAAAGTTTACACATGAATGGAATATAGTTCATGTATTATTTGGCATGGTAATCGATGTCAGAGAGATAGCAGCCCTGATATCCAGTCAAAGGTGGCATCAAATCATGGGAAGTGAAGCTTCAAACGAGTGAACAAAAAATGTTTACCTTGCTGTACATATGACTGTTTGATTTTTATATTGTATCTAAATGACTACTGTAATCTGCTTGTGAACAACTGACCACAATAAAACCAGTATTACTTTAAACCCCCTTATGTGTTTGGTGACCGGTGACTATGACTCATGAACTTTAAAGCCTTAATAATGACCCTTGTCCAAAATGTGATTAATGTGAGGACTGATCACTGATGATACACACCAGTTGTAAGGATCACATTTTGCAGAAAGGGATTGTATTTGTTTAAAATTGTTTATTGTGAACAAAAGTGCAAAGCATAGCAGAAACATACACCAAAAAATGTTCAAATGGGAGTGATTTGTTTTTCTTAAATGGCTCTCGCTATCAACAAGTGTACCGTGTTTTACTATGAGATGGATCAATGAAACCAGTTACCTTAGGACAGTGGTTCTCAAACTATGGTATGCGTACTACCGCTATCAAGTGGTACGCAGAGGAATTAGAAAAAACATTAACATTGTTGAGAATAAAACATTTACATTGCCCAGCCTACTGAATTAATTCCCTTAATGCCTTTGAATATGTAATGTTCGTTTCCCTCGGTAAAGGGACATTAGCAGCTCCTATCGCCTATCGACGATCGGCAATTACTTCAGGGAGGACGTTCCTCCCCCAGCCTCCATTGACTCCTATTCATTTCCCCGAAAGTGTTGGCGGCCGGTGAACAACATGGGGTTCACACATGCGGCCGGGCTGCGGAGCCCGCGAGGAGGATTGATTTGATCTATAAATGAAGTCCCTCAATCTTAATTGTATTAACACCATGACCAACATTCTGAAACATCCATTAACATCCACATTTGCCTCAAACAATGTTAAGCTTACAGCCCATGCAAATTGTTGTTAAATAATGTTCTTGTTCTTTTAATTGTTTGTTACTCCGATCGTTCTGTTTGATATTGTGGAAAGGATGTTAGTGAATGATTCAGAGCATTATGCATTTTAAATGGCATCACCTTTGGTCTTGTGTCTTCATTTTTCCTAGAACAAATGTAGCTGAAAATAAACATAGCCAAATAACAACCAATAGCTTCAGTCATTGAAGGCAAAAATAGGCAAAATTCTATCCCCAGATTTTTTTAATTTAGTTTTACAAATCAAGAGTAGGCCTGATTTGACTAATTGGCTATGCATCCTTTCCTTCTGCCCTTGTAGTCCAAGACATGATGCCCACCAGCTTTCAAAGTACAATGCTGCCCCTGTGGATTAGTATCAATTCACATAACACCCTGAAACAACTTGAGTCTCACATACGTACGCCACTAACAGTGCAAGCAGGTCAATGGCATCCAAGCACGCAATCCATCCTCCCTCACTTTAAAAACCACCAGCTGCCACTGTACGAACAGAGATACATTTACCATGAGATCATGTTCTCACTTGCTGTGTGTGTATGTGTATGTGTTTCCGTGTCTCTGTTCCAGTGCTACCACTTTGTACAGCTGACAACAGCTAACAAAAAATAATATTTTTAAGAATAAATGTGCCTCCTGCATGAGATGTGCGCAGCTGAATAGGGCCACAGGCCTACGCAAATTCTGTATGTTGTTATATTTTATAACATCTGTCATAATCGTGGTAGTTGGGGAGACAAATATTTTCTGTGGTGGTATGCGGTATAAAAAGTTTGAGAACCACTGCCTTAGGAAGTCATATTATGGCTATATTCAGAGTATGTTCCATCAGATTGAATACCATCTGAGTGGCGGACTATATCAAGGAACGACAAATGAAATGGCTTGGGATCGTTGAGTTACAATACAATTGAGAAAAAATATTTTTTCTGCTCCGACTATAGATAAGTAATTCTTTCGAAACATTTTATTTTACTTGGACAAAATATGCATGTAATTTGCAGCAATTAGGTGCGAGTGCAAGTGTTAAACGATAGACAAACAGTAATTTAAAGAAAATAGACAATATACCACAATTTTGCATTTAAAGTGCCGCATGCTTACATATTACATTTAATTTATATTCAATGTTGAATCCTTGTTATCTATCCTCCGGTGGACCAATCTCAACACAGCTGTCCGTTACTCGAATTCCATACCATCCTTTCCAGTACTGCCTGTCATTTCCGCCGTGGACAAATTTAACATATCGCACCCCTTGTCCGTACTTCCTAAAGACATGGGTCATCTGAAACATAAGACGTTATTGTTTAAGAAGGTAAATGTTCTAGTTTCACATTTTAGATTATTTTATATATGATTCAGTCAATACATTCTGTCAATACCTTGTTCCATTTCTCATCGCTCCACTGCTCAAAGCTAACTTTCTTGGGAGAGAAGGCTTGAAGAGCGTCCTTCTTTTTGTCTAGTAGCTCCACCCGTATCTCGTACTCGCAAGCGCAGTCTTCTCGAGGGGCATACCTCGAACACAATTTTGAAGCACAACTTTATTTTTTAAATCAAAAACTGAATTGTGAGAAAGTGCATTGCCAAGTATTTGCGTAAAGTGCAGAAATACATCTAATGTAATTAATAAAGCTTGGTGAGTATCCGGTGTGATTTTTTATCAGTTATTTACATATTATGACACACACACACACACACACACACACACACACACACACACACACACACACACACACACACACACACACACACACACACACACACACACACACACACACACACACACACACACACACACACACACACACCACATTTATTAAAGTCTGTACCCGGTTTTGGGTAAATACGGCATGTTTATTAGTGACTTCAAACTGCTATAAATTGTCAATGTCATTATGCAGTTTCCACATTTTGAAGTTACTAATAAACGTACTAACAACAATAATAACTATATCCCCTATTAAGTTCATTTGAAATCTTTCTCACCAATCCGATATTCTGATATCTGGCTGGAACTTATCCATGATGTGGTGGTTGTACCCCTCCTTCCTCAGGTCAATCAGCTGAGACTTAATACATGGACTGAAGACAAAAGAGGATATGTTCACAAGATGTGCATTGTGAGTATCTTTTAGGTTGGCAGAATATGTTTACTCACCCATAAGAGCTAACAAAGGTTTGTGTTGTTCCCTCGTTTGGGTGGGGACTCCTCACTTCCTCTGTCACCCACCCATCTCCCTTATTGGACAGAATGTTCCAATATTTGAGGCCCTCTGAGGAAAGTAGAGGATTTAACCATTTATACTACAGATGAAAATAGGGGTGGGACGTTTAAAAAAAAAATCAAGGTTCGGTTCATACCACGGTTTTGTACCGAAACCTGATTTAGGTTTTGGTATGGTAGGTTTTTGGTTCAGACTACACAAAAAATATATGATGTATGATGCTTTAGGAAAGCAAGCGTTACTTAATCAAGTGGCTATAGAACCAACTGAGTGCCTTGATAACAGAAAAGCCTTGTGGTTATCAAAGGGCGGGAGTCTCACCTTCTGCCTTCGTGTTCTTGAGAAGATTCCGTTTGTCTTTCGACAGGAAGTAGAACATTTTCCAGCCTTTGACTACATCCTGCCCCGCTTCATCGCCGGGCTTGTAGCCCTCGCGCCGACACCGCTCCTTCCACAGGCACTCACTGTTGACCAATGCTCTCCATTCACGACAAACTAGTGGACAGACTCGCACCACCTGGTGGGCAGGGAGGTTCACGAAGATCTCCTGCAGCAGCTCCGGGGGAAGAGTCGTGTCGCCTGCAGACTGACAGCATCGACCGTGAGCCTCATTCACCCAGCAACCATCTTGGCTCAAACCGTTTAGAACCAAAATACCCACTACGTAAATGAGGGCCATAGAAACCGTGCATACATCATGATAGACTGACTCCCTGTTGCCGAACCCTCGCCTGCCTGACTACCGCTTGCTTCGCCCCATTTTGTCATCTACCCCGTGTCCCAATAAACCCTCTGTCCTTTTACCCCGTCTCTGCCTCCCTGTGTCCAGTGCCTGGGTCCCCTCGCCCCGCTCCTTAACAATGCAATTGTTTTTTGGAAAACTTGAAAATAATAAGACGATTAAAGTCCATTGTGGATTGTTTTAACCGAAATGTATTCAATAAAATTCTTTGAAATATTAATCTGCTGTCTTTTTGTTAAAGGTATAAAGGGATAAAGTAGGCTAAACTTAAGCAGGTTGCCCACGTTAAACTGCTATATGCATCAGGCTACATGTCATTGTAAAAATTGTAAATGCATATGACTCAGGCATGTCAGTTTCACGTAAGCCAGTGAGGCTATGATTAAGCTAATCAATATGGCGACACATTAGTGCCATAATTCACTAATGTGATAAAAGATGCATTCGGGCGTATTATATTATTCCACACGCGTAGATATTAACTGCGAGCGCGCAAATGATCTCTGCGCGCGCAAAACAGCCTCTCGCCCGCGCAAATTACCTCACCGCGCGCAAAACAGCCTCTCGCGAAAGATGTTTTTACGCTCTCGCTCGAATTTAATTTTGGCACTATGGGGTAGGGAACCAAGGCAGGGCAGGCTTTCCTATGATTGGCCGTTTCTGAAGCGCGATATTTGATTGACTGCCCTCCTCAGCCCTTCTCTCATTCAATTCTGAATTGCACAGTAAATGGCTGAAACGATAGTTACTTATTGTAACTCTAGATTCTATGAGTATAGGCGCAGCCTTTTAAGGCTATCGCTATAAGGTAAAAACATCTTCGCGAGAGGTTTTGCGCGCGCTGAGGTATTTTGCACGTGCGAGAGGCTGTTTTGCGCACGCGGAGGTAATTTGTGCTCGCGAGAGGCTGTTTTTCGTGCGCAGAGATAATTTGCGCCCTCGCAGTTAATATCTACGCGTGTGGAATAATATAATACGCCCGAATGCATCTTTTATCACATTAGTGAATTATGGCACTAATGTGTCCCCATACGAGAGTTGCATAACCGCTTAATCTGGGCTCCCGTCTTTCCCGTGCTGTTCGCCACAATACATTGCCATGAACTGTATTATGCATTGCGCGTTTAGTTTGCGTGTGTTTAAACTGATGGACGCACGCCCGACCGCATTCATTAATTCTTCTACGCACGCCCGCATTCATTCATTCATTTTAACTCAATCACGGTAAAATAATGTTTTCTCACGATCAAATACTCATCAATCCTAAAAGTTATAGGCTTGTACACGATGTCTGCGTCAAGAAAATATGTGTTTGCTGTACGGTGTTTGCAGATGCATTGACTTAAAAGTACGTACCGCTGTATCAGCTGTTCTTTCCCAAATAATTTACCAAGAATGTGTGACTAGGTAGATGAGAGAAGCAAAGTGTATGCTCGAGGTGAACATTATGCATGCACCCTTAAAATAGCATCTGAACAACGCACCACTGCCTTTAAATCAGTCTACTGTCGCATACGGTGAAGTTGCACACTTGTGTGTCTCTGGAAAGTAAGAGCTTCTTCGCTGCGTTGATACGCCGAATCAGCTGCTCTTTGTCACCGTTTATTTCATGTAGGCTACGCCGTCTTGGCCTCGCCTCATGGTGGCGTCCCAGCGTTACGCTGGTATTGGGAGTGACCGGATACTCCGTCTTTGGTTACAGTTCATAACCGGGGTCTGTAATATCCGGTCCACCATTTAGAATGAATCCTTGTCTCTTAAGAAACGCTTTGCGTTTATTGAAAGTTTGATTGCTTGTGTGGACTTTTAATCCAATGTCGCATACATACGTTCCAGGTTTACACATTCTGTGTGTTCACCGGCAACCAGAGCTTCTTCGTTCAATTAGATGCTCTGTTCATTGTTATGCCTGCCAGCGGTTCCTCTTACCGCCTCTCGTTTGGAGTGGACGTGAGGGGGGCCTTGCTGCTCGCCGCAGTTGGTGGCTTGGGCTTTTTCCTAGCTCCGCCCCCAGTGGCAGCGGACGTAGGAGAAGCCTTGTTGCTCTGCGGTTTTCATAGATTATGAAATAAGGGTTGAGTCAGAAGTTACAGACTCGCTTTAATCTCTTGATCCTCGCTTTGCGTGCTCTCAGGAGAATTTTGGGTTCTTGAGTCTGATGTGCCCTTTGACTTAGGTCTTTGTGACTGGGGTCCAGCAGGAGTACATTGATTGGGCTCCGCTCGCAGCTTCACCTTAGCCCATAAGGCGAAGCCTAGACTGCGTAGCCTGCATGAAATAGAACAACTAGTTCTATGATTGTAGGCATAGCCGTCTAGTTTCCCACCTGCTGTTCCCTCCAATTGCTGAAAAAATAGAGTGGAGGACAACGCTGCTCTGCGCCGCTTTAAATGCACGGCGCCGTGGGGAATGTGGGCGGTGCCCACGTTGATTGGTGCAAAGCTGAAATTTTCAGTGCGAGGACGAGCACTTCAAATACATGGTCTGCTATTTATATAGTCTATTTACAACACATACTTTTGTACGCTGCAAGCCATGCCTATTTACAACAGGAAATGTTCGATTAAACGTACAAACCGTACAAACACGGTTAGTAATCAGCCATAATCATAATCAGCCCTACTAGGGTTGGGCATAATCAGCAGGTCAGGCCCTTGCGGTGGACGAGGGTCCGCAAGGACGCGTAACCTCCTTTGTTGCGTGAACGTTGGACCATAATCAGCCCTAAATTAGTTGAATAGCGATGAATCTGCGACGCTACGTGAAGGCTGGGGGATCTGGAAAAGTGCGAACATGCATATCATATGCACAGGTTCGGGAACCAGTCTAGATACCAGAACCATTTAGTGGAGTCCACCTCTGCACATACCAGGGACGCAGGAAGTGGGGGTGTTTAGGCTGCTGCAGCACCCCCCCCCCTGGTGGCCCCTGGCTGTAACTGCAAGTGAGAAAGTTTTCTGAACAAATCAATTCTTTTTGAGTAAAATTTTATCATACAACATGATTTTTCATTAAATTATTGACATCCACCCTTTTTAGGATATTTATCATATTCTCATTTCCTTTTATTCAGAACATTGTCGGTGTAGGCACAACAAACTGGTGTAAAATGTTGCTTGCCATATTAATAGACACGTTGAATGTTATCGTTTTGATTTGTAAACTGGTTGGCAAAAAAAGAGCAAAGACGGACGGTTCACTTGACGGAGAAACCGTCACTTGCGTCACTTGAATGAAAATGAAGGCTTTCTTTTATCACTTTTGTCACTTTCCTTTGTAAACCTTTAGAAATAACCTCCTGAATCCTTGTTATAACGCTGTGTATAATCCCGGACCGCAACAACTTGTCGGCATGTTGTTAGTGTGTGAAATTCAGCACAGTATCAGCCGAGTTGACTCTAATTTCCACATTGTTTACTTGCTAACGTTTGTGAATAACAGTGGCTAGTTGGCAGAGTTAGTCTTTTTACACACCAGTAGAGTGTTTATCAGAGCGGAGCCCTGAATGTGACTTCACCCGTCATCTCGTCTCTGTAAACAATGGATGTTGCGCAGCATTTATTATGACGTCCCCCCCCCCCCCCCCCCCCCCACACACACACTTCCTGCGTCCCTGGCACATACGAATGTACGAATCAGATAGCTCAGAAACCATTTGACTCATAACGTCAACTGGTTTCTGAGGAGTCGTTATGAGTCATGTCAAGTTAAGTTAACAACCGATGTTCCTTTTCGTTTTCAGTTCTTACCATGCTAACATCAAATTTGACAGACTCTTAATACACATGCCTGGTGGTTCCTTGTCTATAAATAGTTTACTTACATTGGGGGTGCTTTGAGATGAACCCATTGCTGTGGAGTCAGACATCTGTCAGGGACATGGTCAGAGAACTGTCTAACCTCTGGGACGGAAATGTTGACACTTTGAATGTCTCACTATTCCCCTTTGCAAAAACCACAAGTCACTTCCGCTTGTATAGAAAATCTTGCATGCTGGGAAATGTATGCACTTTGAATTTAGCACACTTTCAAAGCGCTCCATTGACAAACCATACGTCAAACATGCAAGATGACAGACAGCAAGCCCGTTGGGAGGAGATGTCCTGCTCAGGTGCACCTCAATGCTCAGCTTAGATGCCGGAGTCGAGGATCGAACTAGCAACCTTGCAGTTGCAAGTCAACACACTAGGCCACCGTGGTGAAGTTAGTTTGAAGTTGGATATTCGACAGATATTCGGCCATTCATTTCCTATGGGAAATTGCTTTTTGCTCAATAGCTTCCGAGTTATAGGAGCCAGTGGCCCCAGACCAATGTTGACCTGTCCTACTATGTGGTACTAACAACACACACCTCACTAAAAATTAATATTTTGCTCCTCCTATTTTATTTAAATATTTTAAGAATCCCATTCATTTCCTATGGGAAATTGCTTTTTGCTCAATAGCTTCCGAGTTATAGGACCCAGAGGCCCCAGACCAATGTTGACCTGTCCTACTATGTGGTACTAACAACAGACACCTCACTAAAAATTAATATTTTGCTCCTCATATTTTATTTAAATATTTTAAGAATCCCATTCATTTCCTATGGGAAATTGCTTTTTGCTCAATAGCTTCCGAGTTATAGGACCCAGAGGCCCCAGACCAATGTTGACCTGTCCTACTATGTGGTACTAACAACACACACCTCACTAAAAATTAATATTTTGCTCCTCCTATTTTATTTAAATATTTTAAGAATCCCATTCATTTCCTATGGGAAATTGCATTTTGCTCAATAGCTTCCGAGTTATAGGACCCAGAGGCCCCAGACCAATGTTGACCTGTCCTACTATGTGGTACTAACAACACACACCTCACTAAAAATTAATATTCTGCACCTCCTATTTTATTTAAATATTTTAAGAATCCCATTCATTTCCTATGGAAGACGGCTTTTTGCTCAATAGCTTCCGAGGTATGGGACCATGAGGCCCCAGACCAATTTAGACCTGTTCTACTATGTGGTACTAACAACACACACCTCACTAAAAATTAATATTTTGCACCTCCTATTTAATTTAAATATTTTAAGAATCCCATTCATTTCCTATGGGAAATTGCTTTTTGCTCAATAGCTTCCGAGTTATAGGAGCCAGTGGCCCCAGACCAATGTTGACCTGTCCTACTATGTGGTACTAACAACACACACCTCACTAAAAATTAATATTTTGCTCCTCCTATTTTATTTAAATATTTTAAGAATCCCATTCAGTTCCTATGGGAAATTGCTTTTTGCTCAATAGCTTCCGAGTTATAGGACCCAGTGGCCCCAGACCAATGTTGACCTGTCCTACTATGTGGTACTAACAACACACACCTCACTAAAAATTAATATTCTGCACCTCCTATTTTATTTAAATATTTTAAGAATCCCATTCATTTCCTATGGAAGACGGCTTTTTGCTCAATAGCTTCCGAGTTATGGGACCATGAGGCCCCAGACCAATTTAGACCTGTTCTACTATGTGGTACTAACGACACACACCTCACTAAAAATTAATATTTTGCACCTCCTATTTTATTTAAATATTTTAAGAATCCCATTCATTTCCTATGGGAAATTGCTTTTTGCTCAATAGCTTCCGAGTTATGGGACCCAGGGGCCCCAGACCAATTTAGACCTGTTCTACTATGTGGTACTAACAACACACACCTCACTAAAAATTAATATTTTGCTCCTCCTATTTTATTTAAATATTTTAAGAATCCCATTCATTTCCTATGGAAGACGGCTTTTTGCTCAATAGCTTCCGAGTTATGGGACCCAGAGGCCCCAGACCAATTTAGACCTGTTCTACTATGTGGTACTAACAACACACACCTCACTAAAAAATAATATTTTGCTCCTCCTATTTTATTTAAATATTTTAAGAATCCCATTCATTTCCTATGGGAAATTGCTTTTTGCTCAATAGCTTCCGAGTTATAGGACCCAGAGGCCCCAGACCAATGTTGACCTGTTCTACTATGTGGTACTAACAACACACACCTCACTAAAAATTAATATTTTGCTCCTCCTATTTTATTTAAATATTTTTAGAATCCCATTCATTTCCTATGGAAGACGGCTTTTTGCTCAATAGCTTCCTAGTTATGGGACCCAGAGGCCCCAGACCAATTTAGACCTGTTCTACTATGTGGTACTAACAACACACACCTCACTAAAAATTAATATTTTGCTCCTCCTATTTTATTTAAATATTTTAAGAATCCCATTCATTTCCTATGGAAGACGGCTTTTTGCTCAATAGCTTCCTAGTTATGGGACCCAGAGGCCCCAGACCAATTTAGACCTGTTCTACTATGTGGTACTAACAACACACACCTCACTAAAAAATAATATTCTGCACCTCCTATTTTATTTAAATATTTTAAGAATCCCATTCATTTCCTATAGACGGCTTTTTGCTCAATAGCTTCCGAGTTATGGGAGCCAGTGGCCCCAGACCAATGTTGACCTGTCCTACTATGTGGTACTAACAACACACACCTCACTAAAAATTAATATTTTGCTCCTCCTATTTTATTTAAATATTTTAAGAATCCCATTAATTTCCTATGGAAGACGGCTTTTTGCTCAATAGCTTCCGAGTTATGTGACCCAGAGGCCCCAGACCAATTTAGACCTGTTCTACTATGTGGTGCTAACAACACACACCTCACTAAAAATTAATATTTTGCTCCTCCTATTTTATTTAAATATTTTAAGAATCCCATTCATTTCCTATGGAAGACGGCTTTTTGCTCAATAGCTTCCGAGTTATGGGACCCAGAGGCCCCAGACCAATTTAGACCTGTTCTATTATGTGGTACTAACAACACACACCTCACTAAAAATTAATATTTTGCTCCTCCTATTTTATTTAAATATTTTAAGAATCCCATTCATTTCCTATGGAAGACGGCTTTTTGCTCAATAGCTTCCGAGTTATGGGACCCAGAGGCCCCAGACCAATGTTGACCAATGTTGTATTAATTATGTCTAAACTGCAGGGAATAGATACATATTCCAAGGTGCCTTTCGAAGGAAACCTTGGAATATCTGCATGTCTATTTCCTAAACAGCGGACCCTATGACAAAAACAACATAATTGACGGCAGCTCCGTTGCCGCCCACGTGGTTTGGAGCCATGTAAGGAGCAGAGGGGGCTGACATAGCAACCATGAGAGTTACGTGACGTGGACGCAGGCCCATTGAAAAGAAAAGGCCAAAAAACCTAGGCATGGCACATGTTTACAGACGTTATTGTATTTAATTAATTAAATATTAAAATATATATTATATAAATAATTAAATATACAATTATTTTGTTATAATATTATAAGTAGACCATAGCTTTTATTCAATTGTCGTTATAACAAGATCTGTATCCGACCATTGACCATCGACTCGTAAATTCTATGAATTTAATTCATATTGACGTATGGCGATGGACCGTATGGCACTGTATCCCTTAAATCCCATTTTGAATTTAATAGACCATTCTCGTTGCTTCGAGGAAGTCTGGTGGTCTCCGTATATAATAAATAAATATATAAACATATTTATTTATTTATTCCAGCCCTTCTCAATGCTGCGGAACGCTCACTAAAATTTTTACGTAAACAATTTTAATAGTGTAACTATACATAAATATCTTACCCACCCAGAATAAAAAGTATTTCCGCCATTTTCACAGAAAAATATCCAAAAAAACATCCAATAGGAGAGATGCTCACAGCGTCTATTGGAGACGTAGTCGGGTTAATACAGGAGTGAATCGGCTGCTGGAGCACCCCATTTCCGTCTGCAGACTACGCCGAAGGGTACCTTTCCCGTCAGCCACCGATGTTCAAGTGCCTTGGCCAACAGTCGGTATTTGATGTTCTCGGAGTCAGGCTGTGTTGGTCTGCATTGGTCTGGGGTTTCTGGAGGAGCAAAATATTAATTTTTAGTGAGGTGTGTGTTGTTCGTACCACATAGTAGAACATGTCTAAATTGGTCTGGGGCCTCTGGGTCCCATAACTCAGAAGCTATTGAGCAAAAAGCCGTTTTCCATAGGAAATGAATGGGATTCTTAAAATATTTAAATAAAATAGGAGGAGCAAAATATTAATTTTTAGTGAGGTGTGTGTTGTTAGTACCACATAGTAGGACAGGTCAACATTGGTCTGGGGCCTCTGGGTCCTATAACTCGGAAGCTATTGAGCAAAATGCAATTTCCCATAGGAAATGAATGGGATTCTTAAAATATTTAAATAAAATAGGAGGAGCAAAATATTAATTTTTAGTGAGGTGTGTGTTGTTAGTACCACATAGTAGAACATGTCTAAATTGGTCTGGGCCTCTGGGTCCCATAACTCAGAAGCTATTGAGCAAAAAGCCGTTTTCCATAGGAAATGAATGGGATTCTTAAAATATTTAAATAAAATAGGAGGAGCAAAATATTATTTTTTAGTGAGGTGTGTGTTGTTAGTACCACATAGTAGGACAGGTCAACATTGGTCTGGGGCCTCTGGGTCCTATAACTCGGAAGCTATTGAGCAAAATGCAATTTCCCATAGGAAATGAATGGGATTCTTAAAATATTTAAATAAAATAGGAGGAGCAAAATATTAATTTTTAGTGAGGTGTGTGTTGTTAGTACCACATAGTAGGACAGGTCAACATTGGTCTGGGGCCACTGGCTCCTATAACTCGGAAGCTATTGAGCAAAAAGCAATTTCCCATTGGAAATGAATGGGATTCTTAAAATATTTAAATTAAATAGGAGGTGCAAAATATTAATTTTTAGTGAGGTGTGTGTTGTTAGTACCACATAGTAGAACAGGTGAACATTGGTCTGGGGCCTCTGGGTCCTATAACTCGGAAGCTATTGAGCAAAAAGCAATTTCCCATAGGAAATGATTGGGATTCTTAAAATATTTAAATAAAATAGGAGGAGCAAAATATTATTTTTTAGTGAGGTGTGTGTTGTTAGTACCACATAGTAGAACCGGTCTAAATTGGTCTGGGGCCTCTGGGTCCCATAACTCGGAAGCTATTGAGCAAAAAGCCGTCTTCCATAGGAAATGAATGGGATTCTTAAAATATTTAAATAAAATAGGAGGAGCAAAATATTAATTTTTAGTGAGGTGTGTGTTGTTAGTACCACATAGTAGAACAGGTCTAAATTGGTCTGGGGCCTCTGGGTCCCATAACTCGGAAGCTATTGAGCAAAAAGCCATCTTCCATAGGAAATGAATGGGATTCTTAAAATATTTAAATAAAATAGGAGGAGCAAAATATTAATTTTTAGTGAGGTGTGTGTTGTTAGTACCACATAGTAGGACAGGTCAACATTGGTCTGGGGCCTCTGGGTCCTATAACTCGGAAGCTATTGAGCAAAAAGCAATTTCCCATAGGAAATGAATGGGATTCTTAAAATATTTAAATAAAATAGGAGGAGCAAAATATTAATTTTTAGTGAGGTGTGTGTTGTTAGTACCACATAGTAGGACAGGTCAACATTGGTCTGGGGCCTCTGGGTCCTATAACTCGGAAGCTATTGAGCAAAAAGCAATTTCCCATAGGAAATGAATGGGATTCTTAAAATATTTAAATAAAATAGGAGGAGCAAAATATTATTTTTTAGTGAGGTGTGTGTTGTTAGTACCACATAGTAGGACAGGTCAACATTGGTCTGGGGCCTCTGGGTCCTATAACTCTGAAGCTATTGAGCAAAATGCAATTTCCCATAGGAAATGAATGGGATTCTTAAAATATTTAAATAAAATAGGAGGAGCAAAATATTAATTTTTAGTGAGGTGTGTGTTGTTAGTACCACATAGTAGAACAGGTCTAAATTGGTCTGGGGCCTCTGGGTCCCATAACTCGGAAGCTATTGAGCAAAAAGCCGTCTTCCATAGGAAATGAATGGGATTCTTAAAATATTTAAATAAAATAGGAGGAGCAAAATATTAATTTTTAGTGAGGTGTGTGTTGTTAGTACCACATAGTAGAACAGGTCTAAATTGGTCTGGGGCCTCTGGGTCCCATAACTCGGAAGCTATTGAGCAAAAAGCCGTCTTCCATAGGAAATTAATGGTATTCTTAAAATATTTAAATAAAATAGGAGGAGCAAAATATTAATTTTTAGTGAGGTGTGTGTTGTTAGTACCACATAGTAGGACAGGTCAACATTGGTCTGGGGCCTCTGGGTCCTCTAACTCGGAAGCTATTGAGCAAAAAGCAATTTCCCATAGGAAATGAATGGGATTCTTAAAATATTTAAATAAAATAGGAGGAGCAAAATATTAATTTTTAGTGAGGTGTGTGTTGTTAGTACCACATAGTAGGACAGGTCAACATTGGTCTGGGGCCTCTGGGTCCTATAACTCGGAAGCTATTGAGCAAAAAGCAATTTCCCATAGGAAATGAATGGGATTCTTAAAATATTTAAATAAAATAGGAGGAGCAAAATATTATTTTTTAGTGAGGTGTTGTTAGTACCACATAGTAGGACAGGTCAACATTGGTCTGGGGCCTCTGGGTCCTATAACTCGGAAGCTATTGAGCAAAAAGTAATTTTCCATAGGAAATGAATGGCCGAATATCCGTCGAATATCCAACTTCAAACTAACTTCACCACGGTCACTAGGCCTACCTCCTGAGCTAAGCCGACCCAAATCACATGCCTCTCGCATTTAATGATTTTCAATTCAATTATGCTCCAAGGCAGAATCCTCGCGTTCAATCTAAACAACTGCTGAACTTAGCCCAAAACCATTCTTACACCTAAAGTTATATTCACCTTTCTTTTGAAAGAAATCGGTTCGGAGTTGTTTTCCCTTAGCTTGCTTTTTTGTGACCCCGATTTCCAATCTTTGGGTAAAGACATGACTATGGTGCAGTCAGCAGTCACTCAACTCGCGATTAGCCGCGTTACTGATATGGGGCATCCTGGCGCAGTTGTGGAATAAACCATTTTTCGCCTTCTGTAAGGGATGACAGTGAGGCTGCAGATGAGAACAGGATGAAGGTGACTCCACAATGTCCACATACATGGTCACAACTCCTCAAGAGTAATGTTGGGTGAGGGACCGATGATTGGCAGGAAGGGGATACAACAGGTGAAGATGAAACATATTTACTGTCTGATCAACTTACAATAGGTCAGGCAGGGAGGGTGATAAGTGCAGGGCAGATATGTCATCATGTTAACTGTTTGATAAACTAATGGTGGGTGCAGGCAGCCAGGGCTCTGGCAGGGAGGAGAATGAAGTCAGAACAAGGCGAAACCATATAAATTGTTAGGGATGAATACATTCTTCATAGGGTTTCCCTAAACTCCCCTTGGTTAGGTAAAATCCGGTACTTACCCTACGACACAGGACTCATTATTATGAGTCTCTCTGGATAAAACATATTTTGTTAACTATCTGCAGGACAGAAACATTGAACATAATTTAGAATTCCTTATTAACTAAAACAGCATTAAGTCCATCTTCTATTTATCAAGTGGTGTTTTCATTTTTTGTGTAAAGCAAAAATGTAAGCTTCACGTTTGTATAATTTTTATAACGTAATTACAAAATCGAAGTTCAGAAATCGTTAAATCAAATTCATAGGGAACAATCTACCAATCTGCTTTTCGAAGCTTGCGGCAGGGCTCACACCTTTTAAAACATAAAAAAAAGAATATTTCAGGGGCATCTCAGGACCGCACAACAACCGCACAAACCCATTGATAGCAGTTTAATTACACCAACATGTATTTTCTCAAATACAAAAAAGGTTTTGAGACCCAATTAGAAACAGCATGTACAGGGACACATGGTATATTTTGATCATTATATTATTTGAGTACGGTTCTTATGCAAGCACTAAATGAAATGCGTCATTTTTTTGTATTTTTATTGGATAACACAACACTTTAACTTGAAACATGGGCTGGTGTATTTTAAAATATTTACTTTTCAGGTTTTCCAGGAGGGGAAGCCAATATAGAAATATAATATTCATTACAGAGTACATTACTGCTTTTCCAGAACACCTTGTCAGACCTTTAAAGTATACTACTTATACTTTAAGATCAGACTTATAGATTAATACAGTGAATGGTTAAGGCATTGTTGTAATCCAACCTCTTCTCATTATGGCAGATTGAATAGCACACATGAAGAGGCCAGAATGACTTGAGTAACCAAGACAACATGAGATTCACTTTTTAATATTATGGCAATATACCAATTTTAATTCATGTCTTCAATCACATAGGCACTGCAGTGTTGTTTACAGTACAGTACAATGCAACCTGACTGTACATCACGAGCCCTACCAGAAATACACAAGTACCGAGAAGCTTATTGATTTTGGTGTCGCCTTCGTATTTCCAGCAGGCCACAACTCCTGTCTGTGGAGTTACACTCAAGGCTGGCTGACTCCTCTCTGTATATTTCGAAGACCAGTTGAACAAAAAGGAAAAACGCACAAACTCTTAAGAAGTTCAATCCATTTTGTATCTTAAAAAAAGAAAAAAAAAGAACCAGAAAAAAGTTGTCTGGTTGAACGATGTCTCTTGTATATTTGAGGTCTCATGTGTCATTGTCGATCCTGTGAGCTGAAATTGAAAATAAATAAAAAATAAATCACTGTTAACATGAAACACAATTAGGGAGCAGAATAGGAATCTTATACTGCTGTATGCAACATCTGAGAGATACAATGAGGGAGAGAGCAGAAAGAGAGCAAGACCTTTGAAATCACAAGCCTAAAAAAACCTCCCTCCCTCCCTTCTCGTTTCCCAGCCATCTTGTTTCTGGTAATATGATAATGCTGTGTGAGCGCATGTGATTGACATGCAAGGTTTGCATTCCTGAAACCAATCAGAGCAGAGGTCCTGATTGGTTTAAAATGACCCAGGAGCAGTCAAAATCTAATTAGTCTCAAATACAGAGGTGAGTTAACCAGAACATACATCCTCACAGAGCATTTCATTCACTTACAGCGGACAGAAGTTGTTTCTCACAAATTACGTTCAAATTAAAGCTCTAAAATTGAACGGACAGCTCCTCTAACCAATATGTTTCAATTAACGAAAACATTTTCATCACAAGTTAAGAGATTTCTAATTGATATGTATTAATCTATGCCTAATAATGATACTTGGTAAAGTGAGACTTATTTGGGGGGATTTCACAATGCTATGAACTACATTACTGTTCAATACTGAAGTGCATTTCCCTCCGTACTGATAAACACACAAAGAAACCAAGCGGGTCAGACGGTGTCAGTTCAGCAGTGCTTCCCCAACCGTTGTGTCAGGGAGTGTCATCATGCCATCAGCTCTCTACCATAGGAGTGCAGTAAAGATGCTTACATTGCTTTGGTATCCTGAGTGGTTCAGTGTCCCCTGACAGGACCTGATGCATGACCCCCCGGAACTGGTAGAGCACCTTCAGGCACTTCTCCTCCCCCACGCAGGCGTCATAGAAGCCGGGCAGCCCTGACTGGAAAAGGCAACTCAAGGTCAACTGCCATTGGCACAGAGAAGCACCCTTTGACCTATGTTTACCAAACAACCCAATAAGTACTGGAAGATATTTTAGTTTGTTTTTTTTAGCAACTATTTCGGTGAAAACTGAGAAACATTAGGTAAGAATAATAATAATTGACGTAGAATCATTCGTAGATAATTTCACCTTAACCTCTAACATAACACACTCCTTAACACTAGGAAAATATGAATATTTTTCACAGTTTTCGCTCAGCAAAATCCCAAAAGAGATGCAATATACACATTTGACATATTTCCAAGCTGCAATGTGGATACAAATTCTTCTCAAACAAACATGCAGTGAACATGTTCCAACTTATTGTTCAAACATACATGCATTCTAGCCAGATAGTTCAGTGCATTGTGTCCATAGATAAATCCCAGAGGAATATGTCTCTCAAATGTCACAATCTAAATAGAAATATCTAAATGTCTGAGTTATTGGGTCGGACAGACATCGCCATATGTGCTGTGGAGTTATCAACTGCTGGAGTCCTTATAGCAACATCATAGATAGATTATGTTACAGATCTTCCAAATGCAAGAAAATCAAACTACCGTCTGTCTGCCTGCCCGTCTTTCATAAGCTCTCAAATAGGCTGAGCTGGGTTGTGGGTGTCCGGGCAGCCCTACCGCGCATGTAGCATAGGTAGTGGTGGGCTGATGTAGTGGCACTCCGATACGGTTTGGCCACGTGCGGAGGGTGCTCATGGTGGCCCTACCTTTGTGGCCTCAGTGAGGATGAGCTTTGAGTCTTTCACCAGGCACTGAAGAGGTACGGTCACATCGATGACCTTGGCCCTTTCGTGTTTCTTACTGTTGTCTGTGACAAACTTGCCATACCATGCGTTGAGAATGATTAGACCTAAAAAACAAAATAATGAGATTGACATTACAAAATAATCTGCTGGGTTTTACCCAACAGATACGAACAACAAAACGTGTTAATTATATACAAAATATAATGAAATCAAGTGTTCAATAGGCAAGTCTGTGGCCTTGAACAACTTTGAGCACAGCATGTAAACTGCATTATCTTTATACAGAACTAATTTAGTTGTACATTGGGAGGGACATTGATACCAGATGATTAGAACGGACGCGATAGAGCCAGGAATCTTTCACAGAAAAATCCTGACCAACTTTGTTCTTGGACTTGGCAAGGGTTCTAAAAGATCCAAGAGTACAACAAGAGTTTCAAAGTTCAGAGGTAAAAGTTGAGGATCAAGCACTTGATTAAGGGCAGGAGAAGCTTCATGTCTATTGTGAACAGAACAGGCAGCCATTGAGATGGGGAGCGAGGTGTGAGAACATGAAGCAGTATTCAGCACAAAAACCACTGAGTGAGATTTTGCCTGGTTTACCGTATTACTCGATGCGTTTAGTTGAGGAGTCATTTACCGAGCTCTTGCAAATGCATCAAAACCTGGAGTGCCAGTGATTGAAATCCTCAAGCAATTTGGACAAAGGCTTATTTTTTTACTCACAAGTTGCTTCATTTAATCAGTATGCAGCAAAGAATGAGAAAACACAATTAATGTCTAATTTGAGTACCTTAGGTACTACTGATTTTCATTAGAATAAGAGTACTACATTAACTCTGAGATGTCGGTGTGTGCTTGTCATTAGCTGCGACTTCACCAACTTGCAGGACATGTCCCTGCCTAAGGGTACCTGCGCGGACAACAATTACAGCAGTCACTGCAACCACCGCAGTGTATGACCAGTGGCACGCCAATTACCGCTCATTGTAATAGTGGCATCATAATTAGCACTTGCCTTAATAGGGTTACAAAGGTCATCTCTAAGACAGAGAGCCAATGTATGAGAATTATTTGTTTAAAGAGGAACGCATCAAACGGAGCGGTGAAAATACATGTACACATAAATAAATATCTGAATCGGCCGAATAGTTGAATCAAATAATAATGAAATACAAACATGTAATCAAATATGCAGACATAAAAACAATGCAATGCTTTCACAGCCAGGCGCACACAGCCCTTACCCATTCTGGACTCCTCAGCTTCAATAATCCTGCGCACAGACTCCTGCATCAGCAAGACCTTCATAGGAAAGCAATGGAGAGAGATAAATGTGGTTAGACTTCCCATGAGACTGAATTTACTGCAATTCTACCATCACCACTGTACTCATTACGCAGGCACTTTTATCAAGTGGTTTTTAAAAAATGTAATTCATTTACAGGTAAGGGGTAGGCCTCATGCTCAAGGATGCCTACAGGTAGACAACGGACATCAGGGAATCTAACACCGAACCTGTCGGCCACCATTATGGCTGGTAGCTACATCTGGCCAAATATAATACGACTGATGCAGCTTAACAAATGTCATGAGACAGACTAATATTTGGGATGTTTATGCACACCACACTGCGTCTACATGCTGGGAGCCCAAACGACCGCTAATTGCTGGGCTGTAGTGAACTCACAGAAGACTCCGCTTCTTGCCTCTTCCTGGCGATGTCAGTTGCAGAGCTCTCCCGCTGCTTCTCCAAGTCCCTGTTAAGTAGAGAAAGAAAAGAATATCCCTCCTCCTTAGATCACAGCTAGATGTTGGGCTGCCTGTGAACCTCTATTAAAACAAAAAAATACTTTGCTTTTGACAGGCTCAAAGTAGAGCTAATTCAGTCAACAGCAAGAGACGGCTTTGGTTTGAATGGGTTAATCAGTATTTGTATTGCACTGCAAGAGAGGAGGGGGGAAGAGCGTATGAGAGAGGGTGCTGGCTTACTGTTCCTTCTGAGAATGCAGGTAGGGTCTGATCACCAGCCGCTGAATGGCGAGGTAGAAGACGAGTGGTCCGACGGTAGCATAAAACACTGCGCTGGGCAGGAGCTGATCGGTCAGGTGGATGGGGAAGAAATAGGTCTGACTGGCTCTGTTCAGCCTGTGGGAAGAGACACACACAATGCAGCAAACAGAAACGCATTGGGAAGATATTCTGATTGGAGAGCGTCTTTTTCTAAACTTAACAAATTATTGATCCCATTCCTTTAATTCAGGTAAAATAGTTTGAAGGACGACTATAAACTAATGCAGTCAAATATGGAAAGAGGTTCAAATTGATCAGCATAATGGCATATTTAACACTCCTTTGATCTAAAGCAAATATATACCATTGTACTGCATTCCAACAATTGCTAATCTTCATCAGATAGAACACAGCAATAAGTGACATCTACAGTAATATCTGACATGAAGACAGCTCAGTGTTAAGTTATATGATCCATAATGAAGTGAGCTCAGATTTAAGTTTGATCTATGGTAACTTCTGACAGGGAGGGAGTGCAGTGTTAAATAACATCTGACTTGAAGAGGGCTTAGTTTGAAGTTGAATCTTTGGTAACATCAGACAGGAAGAGAGCTCAGTGCGGTTGTGCTCACTTGATCTTGAGGGAGACACCGTGGGGGACTCCAACGCTGACCGTGGCCCCCAGGACGCTGTGTCGGCTGATCTTCCTCTCCGCACCGTACTCCACCATAGTCCCGAAGAAGCCCGATCTGACCCAAAGAAAAGAAGCTCAACCTCCACGCTCCAAATTTGTCCTCTCAAATCATCTCCAACGTACTCAATGAGAACAAAGAATCGGGATGCTTTGAAAATGAATGAATGATGACTATTTACATTAGTTAGGCTTTAATTAGAGCCTTTATGTCACACACAGTATTAAAGATGGATGACAAGAGTGCATAGAGTAGATGTTACTTGTTGTGAGAACATACTTTATGGAGCCTTTTATTTTGGTCTGGTCTTCATCCTGGAATTTGTACTGATAGCTCGTCATCACAAAGCAGTGAGGGATGCCAAGCTGCAAAAAATAAGTATAATCATTATTCGAAAGGCAGGAAGGCGATGTAACCATATCTAGTATGTGATCAATCCTCCTAGTTTGACTGAACTGCTGCATGATGCAATTGGGGGGTTTAATATAGTAAAGGCTGACATCCAAACACTGACCTGCAAGGCAAAGGTGAAATGGCTGGTTTTGGTGTCTCTGACAATGCTGGTGTTCATGGAGGACTGGGTTCCCCAGCGCCACTGTAGGTAGCCCATGGTGTTCTTGTCCAGATGACGGGCCAGAACAGTGGTCGCCCCGGGTCGCACGCCCCGGGACGAGAACTGAAGGCCACACTGAGCAGTCGCGAAGCTAGCGGAGGGAAGACATGAGCTTTCAAAATGTATGCTTGAGTATAACTTTTAGCTAATTGTCCACTTCTACTGCTTCTGCACGAACCATCGTGGTGTCAGGTTTCTAAAGAGTTTCATCCCAAGGAGAGGTCCATGGGTGTCTCCAGCGCCAAATTCCAGCTGTGTACACATAAACAATCATTAGACCTTTGCGAAGAATCTATCACTTCATGAATGGTGGAAGAATTTAACAATTCTAATTAATCTCACATTATCTCCCAACAGTTACAAGCATTTACAGTACAGGTGTCATTTGATGTGCATAGTTGTGAGGAGCACGGTCCTAGTATCATTTATCATAATACAGCTCCAATGACAGTCATTCGTGTTGAAGCTTTGTGGATAAACTTGAAGATGGACAGTTCGGATTGCTCCCAACAATCAGAAACGACTTTCACTTAATGAAATGCAATGAATGAATGAAATCAAGGGAGAGAGCAGAGGAGAGAGCACCCAAATGAATCTTGCAGAGAAGAGGAATAAAGTAATTAAAGTCACAAAACAAGTGTCAAGTCAGAGTTAACATGTACGTCAGGAATAAAAACTTCAGATGTGAGACGACAGCTAAGCACACAAACTTTGTTAAAGATAGAAAGGCTCGCCAATAATGGTGATAAGTCAAGTTGACACTCAAGAGCATGTTCTGACCTCTCCCCAGCCCTTGGCTGAAGTGACTCTTCTCAAGGCCAAGTTAATGTTACCCCCTCCAGTTCCATTTTGTGTTGACAAGGAGCCAGACAAAATAGCAGTGTCTGTTGTTGTAAGAGGTGCCTACAAGAAAGAACAAAAAGCCACCAGTTATAAATTGCCTTCTAACAAAGTTGTCTCAGACAACTTCTGGGCTACACATGTTTTCTGTACTAATACAATTTGATCTGTTGGCTACAAACCATTACCTCTATAGATTGCGATATGTGCATTTTGTTGATCTCCACTTGCGGGTAACTTCCGCTGACCACATCCTCATAGTCTTCATCGTATCGGTCAAAGAGGTCTGTGGCATCGATGCCTACACTGATCAATCCCTATAAGAACAACAAATCAATTAAAACATTTTTTTATGTTAATAATATACATTGAAGCGATGAACCCGCCTCCTGCCCTCATCCCACCTTTGGATTAGTCCTTTGTTGAAGCCTCCTCTCCTCTCGCTCTTTGTGAAGGCGCTCGTACTCCTCGCGGATCTCTACAGGTGTTCTTTTCCTCTCCACAACCTGCACATGTGGAAATGTGTCAATGGAGACCTTCAGAGCTCAGCCACAACCATGACAGACAATGTTCTGGGAGTGTCTGATTGTTGATGATGGTACAAAAGTTTGATGTTGTAACACACAGTTGGTGGACATAATTAACGTTTTGCAGTACAAATCAACCCAATGCCTGCTGTTTCTCCATAATATTCTACAATGCGTTTCTCATTCTGCAGTGAGAGGCATCTCTTCCTGAGAATAGATGCTTACCTCCCATCCTTCCACATCCAGTCCTCTCTTTCCATAGATATCGTATATTGCCCGCGCCTGAGGGTCGCTGAGTACTACAGAGTAATACAGATAACCAGCAATTATTTAAAAGGGCAGCAGATTTACAAAGAACAATTTCAGATGCGTTATTGTTACAGGTGGTAACGCAGGGCTCCAGACTAACTTTTTCCTTGGGTGCACTGGTGCGCCTAAAGTTTTAATTTGGGTACACCAGCACGCATTTATGGTGCACCCAAGTTTTGAGTTGTTGACGGGGGGGGGGGGGGGGGGGCGTTGAACCGTGCCTGCCTTGCGCTGAGTTGTTGACGGGGGGTGGGGGGGGGCGTTGGACCGTGCCTGCCTTGCGCTGAGTTGTTGACGAGGGGGGGGGGGGGGGGGGGGCAACCGGGCAACTGCACCGGTTGCACTGTCGATATTTACTAATATTTTGACCATTAAATAAATGCCTTAAATAAATGCCGAATCTGTATCTCTCATAAAGAATATCGTCAGACAATGCTAAGGGATCGGTTCTGTCCCGAAAAACCCTCTGTCTCCGGAGAGACGCCTGTACGATAAGTGCGCCGTGGTCCATGAGAACACCCACAAATGGTGACGCCATTATCGGAGGAGAGGCTAGGAAGCTGCGCACGCCGATATAAGTAGCCGATCTCCGGGTAGACTCGCTGAAAAGCTGCTCCCGACCAGGTTTGGTTGCGAGCGTAAGTCACCAATGGTGATACAGCGACGCTTAAAGAGATCAACTTTCATGGTACAGCTAACCCAGGCTTTCAGCTCAACATACCTCGCTAACCCTCTAATCGAGCTTCGTAGTACAAGCCCCTGGATTGGGCTTCGCGGGTTTATTTACCGGCGTTGCTATCGTTACCGGTCTTGCGTGTTCCAACGGTTTATTAGGTATCTAATAAATCGCTGTCTAATCAATACTTCATTCACTGCCTCTTCTGTGGTTATTACAATATTATGAATAGACTGCTCTGTAAAAAAATAAAATAATTATAATTATACCAGATACATTTTCAGTCGCACCGGTGCGCCCAAATAAAATATTTGGTCGCACTACCCCGAATTCTAGGCGCATGTGCGCCCAAATTAGGCGCACTCTGGAGCCCTAACGGGTTATTCATAAACTTGCCTTACCTTCATAAGCTTGGTGTACAAGGTTAAAGAGCTGTTCGGCTTGTAGTTTCAGCTCAGGGTCCCGGTGCTTGTCAGGGTGGTAAATCATACATAGCCTTCTGTATGCTGCCTTCAGCTCATCCTGTGTTGCCTGAAATAATGACATTTAGCAAATTTACAAATTGGTACATGTAAGAGGTAAATAAGAGGAAGTCCTTAAGAACTCATGGCAATGTGAACTAATTATAATACAATTAGAGTGGTTGAGGCAAGAATACAGTCCATAACTCCATGATGGTGAATCTGATTGGGTGTCCTACAGTGTGTTACATAGGAGATAATGCTGTCAAAGTTAATAGACAAGTGAAAACCTTAATGGGAACGGTTCAGGAACATGTTCAGGATTGTGTTAAATGTGTTGCTAACTGATAACTGCGCTGATTACTGAACCCTTTGATTGGAAAATAGCGAGGTAAACATCATTGACAGACATAATTCATACATTGACATCCTTCACTGTGCTAGGGAAAATAAAACTCTAGCCCGATATGTTACCCACACTTGTTATTGCACTATGTCACTGGGTCATATTAGCGAGTCCATTGAAAACAGTGAGATAGAATGACATTATGTTGGGCCCACCACAGCTCAACAAATAAACAAAACTACTCTGGTCACCAGGAGTATCAACATTACATAGAAGGTAACAGTAGTAGTAACGCAACAGTTAACTTGGGTTAATATCGTTACAAGGGCGGCAGTATGTACAGCATATATGGTATGTGACCATGAATCGTAGTATAGTACATTAATCAGTAATAGTTAATACAAATAAGACATTACAAATCGTATAGAATACGGCATGGCGTTATGAGTGTCTCGTTTTTACTCAAATAAAGTTAATGAACACCAGGCCCCACTTAGTTAGTCATTTCGAGTGCAAGGGAAAGCAGTGAGCTGGGGGATGGTGGATGTAATGCCCCCGAAGTGTCTCCGTTCTCTGCTGAACATATGCTCTCGGCATATTGTCTATACGTGTGAAAGACTGCCGGGAAAAACTGAATTTACAGCAAGAGCTTATAAGAGATACGAATACTTAAAGCAAACGAAACAAAATAAAAATAGTCTACAATTGAATGTATGCGTCTGCCAGATAGTATATGACATACAGGGAGACCAGAGCACAACTCTGAACTGTCAGAGAAAAAAAAAATCAATGTCGAGGGTCACTTGTTAGCACACGGCTAACGTTAGCTCAAACTGGACGCATGTGGAGCCAATTCCGGACGCTTAACTCTCCTAAAAGGTTAACATATGCAAGAACAAACAGTTTTTGTAACAGACAATCGCATACTCTACCTCTCTCCTGACGTTTAGCAGCGAATAGTAATCATCATTGTCAATCTCATCATCTTCCAAGGCGGACGCCATGTTTACAACCTGTCATGCCTTCCTCGAATAGTCAGGGTGTGGGGGCTCCACGGTCGCCCCCTTGTGGTTTGGATGACTACCAACATTTATTTTGACAACAAATTTATAAATTGCTGCGATTATGCTGAAAATGTAAATTCAAAGTGTCAAATGCAAGAATTATTTTACATTAATATGTTCTCGTCAGGAGAAGGCCTATGTCATTGGGACTCTTATGGATCGTAAATGTGTAGAAAGTGGATTTCTTATTTCTTATATATGGTTCAATTATAAAGTCCTGAAAATCACTTTTCCTTGAAAATCACTTGATCGCTAAACTACACAGATAAGACTTTGGCACAGGCCATTGACGCGCAACAAATATAACCCAGAATATTACATAGTTGCATTAACGAACTACATTCATGCAACGAATACCTTGAATATTTAACATAATCAATTCCACATTTGTAAATTAAAGTACATTTAACCTATTGCATTACGGCCAACGCATAATCACCGTCTTTGTTATTTTAATGAGCGCCTTCACTCGGTGCGCCTGCGTCATACGGTCCTGCCCTCAGAAGGGGAACTGTTCATTCAGCACCACCAAGTATCCAACACAGCCTCCACACCGCAATGAGTTGGAGCCTTCGTCTGCCCTCTCCGACATCTTATGGCTTATTGCCCCTTATGATCCGCTCCCCTATGGCTCCAAACATGGAAAAAAATATGCATTTGTAATCTAGACCTTTTTTTGTATTCGTACTTCTACAGTTACTTAGTCTTTTTCATCCCTGGACACAACAATGCAGAGTTAGAATTAGGATATTGAGTGCATATATATATCCTTGATATGGCAAAGCCATATCATATATATTATACTACAATAGATGGTTTATTAAGCATATATAGGGAGATACCATGTACTATCAGTAGTAGGGTACTGAGGTGTCTTTATGCCGTTGTTTAATAGTTTCATATGAGATGTGATTTTTTTTCACGCTGTCACAAGTCCAGCTTTTCATTGTCACTCATTTACTCCCAGCCAATGGTAAGTGTGCATTTGGTTGGACTCGCCGCTGCTTCTCGAGTCCCTCCTCGTGCTCAACTCGCTGTGCACGCGCGTGGTACCCGCGGTCGTGAGGAGGAGGACGATGTTGCGCGTGAAGGGGAAATGGCTGCCGAAAACAAGCCGGAAGGTAAGAGAAATATAATAGGATTCAATTTAACACAATGACTGTTATATGATGTAGAACAGTTCCAAGTCATGGGAAATGAACAAACATGTAAAGATAAGTGAAGGTTTTTGTCCAATACCGCTCCGGTATTTTCTTCCGTAAAAAGGCAGCTAAACGTGGAGACGTTACCTAGCCGGCTAATATTAGCTTGCATTCTAGCCAGCTACTATTCCCATCGTAGCCCACACACGGGGACAAATAGTCAGGGTGATCAAAGTACCATGTCGTCACTGAACTGAGCTGAGCCCTCTGCGAGATAACCAACAATTGAACGAGTTAACAACATTACTAAGTAAATGACAACATGTCATCTCCATCGACCCAACTTCTTTCATACCCATGGCTCTCAGAAGCGGGTTGTATTTTTAGTTACCCCGTCAATAGGCTCGATGTCGGCGCGGTTTAATTATAGTTTGTTTTGTTGGCATTAAGTCGCTGGTTATATTCGATAATATTCACTCCGTTTTAAACCCAACAATGCATCATGAAATAGAAATGTTGTTATATACTTGTAAGCGTTTATGTGGATTTATTTTTTGGGACAGTTTCCCCAGCGAAGTAGCGCGACAGATCTCAACGTTTATGTTTTAAAACTACCGGTTAATACCGCGATGCATGCCCTCAAAAACTAGCGTCAAGCGCTTCGATAGCGGGTTGTTTCACGCTTCTGGGATGGGATGCCTCCACACCATGGAGCGGCGGAGGAGGAGAGGATGGAGTTGGATTTCCAAGCGCGCGCCTGGAGCCCACATTACATTAGACTACTTTACTGGTGGAAAACGTTCCTATTTTACCTATTGGATGTGGCGACACGCTAAACAAGATGTATAAATCTAAACCTCAGCAGGGTGGCAAATTAATTATAATAATTTACATGGAAAAAAATGTAGCGAATAAGGACGAGAGGACGTTAATTAGGAGAATATCATTTTCGACATTTCCATGTTTGATGACAAAACTTTCTGAGTAAATGATGGACTCGAATACAGTAGGCCTAACGGGGTTTGAGATGTTTCCGTTTCACTCATCTCTGTCTGTAATATATTATTGATGCAGCGCCATTAAAGACAATGTTTTCTCAAACCTTTGGACAAAACGGATCTATTGATATAGTCGCCCATTGGACTTTGCTAGGTTTATCTTGGTGTTTCCTAAGGTAGTAAAAAACTTTTTGGGGAGTGACCCTTCATTTGTTAGATTTTAATTTTTTCTAAACGGAATGGTTAAACGTGATATTTGAAGCAGGCTTCATCAAATTCATTTTTTATTTATGTTGGAATGTTTGTCCACTTATTCAAACGTATGCATATTTGTATCCGTCTTATTTTTGCTAACACATTTGAGGTGAGGCCATACCCTTAGCCAAATTGACCATTTATGAAAACAGAAGAGTTATGTCGAAAGAAAAAGTCCACAAATAAATATGGCATTATATTAACCCTGTTCTTTTACAATCCAAAAATGTATGTACATCGTTATGAACTGAAAAAATTGGTAGATGTGTTTCATCTTAATATGTAAGGTCAACAATATTGATTTATAAAAAATAATGATCGCTGGACATGTTTTTAGGGCGTCAGTGTGCCAGCCTTTGAACAAATCTCCACTAGGAGGTGGTATTGAGCTTTAAAAGTTGGGTTCTTAACACTTATTTGTTTGCAGGATCTGTCTGTATGACAAAACATGAAGACATCTGGTTTTATGAAAGTAATGACTTTGCTGTGGCGTATAAGCCCAATGCATTCATCCATATTGCTGGACTTAACAAATAGGCAGACACTTAATCATTCCTGTGCTTCTCTGTCAAAGCCTTCATTGAAACGACTGACTTGAAACTCCCACTGGTGAACAGGTTAAGTTATTTTTGGTGTTCCTCTGAGGTCGGTCAGTAAGGAGGTGTGGGAGGAGGATAGGAGAAGCTCGTACGTTCACATCCTTGCAATGATGTCACACACAAAACAGGCCTGCGAATATAGAGCGTGCTAGGATGGGTCCTTAGTTATGACTCCAATCTGCTTTAGCATTGGTTACAGATAAAATAGTACATTTGTAAGTAAAACTTAATTCCACTGATAATAGTTAAGACAATTTCCCTGTGGGCCGGGACGCCACATATAGATCCGAACAGCCTCTACTTAACCTTTTTGTCCTTGAGCTATGGGAGCCGGTGCGCGGGCTGCACTGTGTACAGCAATCATTCTCGGTTGTTTGGCAGGTCTTATGATGGCCCATAACAAACCTGGGTCACTTCTTGTGTTAAGCCCAGGGGGCATGACCCAGTCTCGCTTAGTGGTATAATGTTTACATCCTGGGGTACTTTTCTCCCGCCTAAATGATTGTCAGGCCTCCAGAGGACTTATTTTTTTCCCCACACTCATAAAAGCCGGTGTGGAGCTGCTAGTAGAAGAACAAGTCCTGCAGGGCATTGGGATGGCAGGTTTGATCTGTCTTGTACAGAGTCTGCTTTGGGTAGAGCCACTATACAGGCAAGGGTTTTTATGAAGAATTGGGAGCTTCAACTTTTTTAGGACGAGACCTAAATTGGGAAATATTTAGCTCAGTGTGGGGACTCGGATCATTTGTAAACAAGGCCTGCTAGTGCTTGTGTTATTTTGGGAGCCATTATAAACAGGATTTTGGTTTCAAAATATACTCTCCTTAACTCGATTATTTGTTCTGTGAGCCTTTATAAAACAGCTTTACTTCGAAAGAAGCAGAAATAGAAAGCGAAACTCAGTACAGCTCTCATACATGTGAGTTTAGAAGGTTTGCTGCTACCCACTATATTATAACCGGGCCACAAACAATCAGACTTCTGCTGACAGCATAAACCCCCCAAAATATACTTTTGTTTTTCTTGCTCTATCAATTCAGCTAATGCCATTACCTCACAAAGCCTATTTCTTTTATTTACAAGTTAGTGGAGCATAAGAAGTTTTTTAAGATTGTATCATTTCATTCAAAGTTTAAGGTGAAGCAGCAACAAATCATCAAGTAAGCATACAGTCCGCCATTAACTCGCAAAAGTGCTTGTACAGCAATGTTATAATAATAATAGAAAAACAATAAAAACGCTCTCCACTCTTTAGTCAAGAAGTAAAAATGTAACCTCGCCGTGCTCTCACTCAGATGTCTCACTCCTCCACTTTTATGTGAATCCTGCTGCAGATTCTTCTTTTGTCTGCCGCTAATTCAATTAGTGAGGTATGGATAGATGGGCCGCAGGTCCAGCCTGTGGTCGCTGAGACGTATCCTTCCTAATGCCTTGTCTCTAACAGACCCTTACGGGCTGCCTTGCATGGCCTGCTCCCATTGATCCCATCGATTCATCCAGTTTACTACTGATGTGATGTGGAATGTTATTGACCCTAATCAAATGGAGCCACAGCAGCATTTGAGGCTGATTGCGGGCCCTATTGCCTGTCGATAGGGACCCCTTCCGAACTCGTGTGATAAATGCATGCCTTGGAACAAGTGATGAATTAATCACCTGATGACTTGATGACTTAAAGTGATAAAGTGATACATTTATAATTATTGTTATTGTTATTGTTGTTACTATTATTAATTACTATATTGTTTGTTTTAAACTATTGCTAGATTTTCGTGTTTCTGTGTGTTGTGTGTTGATTGCAACTGTAATCTAAATGTGCTGTCCCCACTGTGTGCAGATATGTTTGCATGGTGGAGGGCAGCAAAGAATTCATAGGGACAGGAGAAAGTTTATTTTGCTCCATGCTATATACTTCTCTCTTTGCTCCCCTGAAGGATTGAAGAAAGTTCGAAATCCGGATCGAATGTACAGAACAGCAGTGTGTTATGCTGGCCATGGTCCACCTAAGAGTATCAGTGATGACACAGAGATGAACAGTAAGAGCTATTCATACCTGCATCGTTCCTACAAGAGGCCACTAGCTGGCCACTGTGTTATGACTTCATCTGTTTATCCATTAACCTTTTCATTCCATCCTCCTATTCACAAGACCTCGTATCTACCACACACACATCCCATCCCGTGCTCTCCTCCATCTCCTCATCCTCTCCACCCCCTCCCTCCAGGTGCTCCTCGTGCAGGAGTGCGTGCTGTTGATTCAAGTGTGTGCTTTACAGGATCATGTCCTCAAAGCTGTAGTGTTGTTGTTAACTAGGAGTGATTGTTTCAGGTTGAGGCCAGGGATCAGGACCCGAGCAAACCCCTCAGAGAGAATGGCAGCATGTTGAGCCATTCATTATTATAGCCATTAATACATGGGCCTCGTCCACACTGCTCCCCAGACCAACATGCCTGGGAAGGTAAACCCACGTTAACAACTTGACTGCTGAAGTTTCACAGAAACAGAAGTCAAAGTTACGTTGGTTACACTACTATGGCAAGATACAATTTGCCACTCGGTTTCTGGGGCTGTGCTCCATGGGAATAACAGGCAGGGTGCAGAGTACAAAGACACCCTGTCGTCCTAGCTGGGATTTCTCTTCACTTCTGAAGCCCAACTTCAATATCAATGGAATTATACACGCTGATAAACCAGGAATATTTACAAGCAGAAAAACAAACAAAGCGAGGCCAAAAAATATGGGCTGGAGTCTTGGGTTGACACAAGGTTGATTTATCCTGTCCCCTGTAAAGCAGAGTGGTTCTCAGGGGACAGCACTGACGACTGAATGCCTAATGAGCACCCCACGTTCAGTCTCAAAAACCAAGTTGATCTAAATGTCATGGTAATTGTAGGGTAATAGTCATGTTTCGTGTGTCGGTTCTAAATTGAAGGTGTGAAGTCAGCCACCGCCCCCTTGTTACACCTCTTGCTGGATATCAGTCACGAAAAGCGCTCCTCCAAGCCATGGTGTGTCCCAAAGATAATGTTGTGATAGGAGCACGGATTTAGCAGCAGGGGGCCAAGTGCATGTGCAGATCAAGCAGACCAGTATGGAAACGGTGGGTGGGGACACTGAAGATAGACTTTTCCATTACTGCTTCATGTGTGACAGCAGTGACTTACAATAGTTTTTGCCCAGTCCTGCTTTTCCCCCCTCTATGTTATTGCATGGTGCTACAAAATGCTATCCTGGTGTCAGGCACCCCATTTAATGTATTGTGCCTCCAGGGTTTTTTTGGTTCAACAGTGTACTCCGCTACTGCGTGCAGCAGCTGAAACAGCCAGGTAAACCATTGATCTGAGTAATCATCTGAGTAATTGTTCGAGTAGTTATGATAAGGATAAAAGGCTCCGGCGAAGCCCCCCGAAGCTGTGTTCTTTCCTCGCTGTTTGTGTGTGTGATTGTGTGTGTGTGTGTGTGTGTGTGTGTGTGTGTGTGTGTGTGTGTGTGTGTGTGTGTGTGTGTGTGTGTGTGTGTGTGTGTGTGTGTGTGTGTGTGTGTGTGTGTGTGTGTGTGTGTGTGTGTGTGTGTGTGCTGTAAGCAAACGCGAGGGAGAAAAGGGAGTCAGACAGAGAGAGACAGAGAGAGAAAAGGGGGGAGAGAGAGACAGACTCACCTCTGCTCTCCTTGAGATGGGATTTTCATGGATGGTTGAGCTCGGCAAGGGCTGAGAACACATAAAGAGTATTTTTCAGTTTGTTGTAGGCAGTTAACCGTGTATGCATGTTTGTTGAACTTCCAGTAATAGGCCTGCGCTTTTATTTTTTATTTTTCTTTCAGCTGCGTGACTTGTTGACGGTTTCTCTGTGTCGCACTATTGTCCGAGCCTAGTGGAATCACGGCTCTCCATTGCCACTTAGCAAATGTACACATTAATAATATGAAATATTAATAGTGAGAAGTATAACATGAAGGCTATAGTATGCTGTCGAGAATGTATGTATATGTATGATAGAGCATGATAGTAGGGACATTATCATTGCAGAAATAAACTCGACAAACTACAACCATCGATTGCCTTAACATCCACTGTCTCCTTCTGTGTAGAAAGTCAAACACTCTGCCTCTGCTGGAAGCAAAGGCATGGTCTCTTTGTAGTTATTCCGTAACATAGCAACGCCATGGTGAACACTTTTTGGCTTGTGGGCGGCTGGAAATTTCGCTGTACGTAAGAGTGTTGTGGAGCAGGCTACAGGCCAAATGATAAAGATAATTGGTTTCCCTGTTGTCTAGTAAAACATACTATTTTAAGTCTATACACATTTCTCTCCCTATCTCCATCAAGAACCATAAGACTACACGGCAAGTAGCTTGTGGAGCTTTGACCAATTTCCTAAACTGCCAACAGAATATGACAACGTTTAATTTGCTTTCGAGGCTACGCTTTTGTCTAATCAAAATCTTCTAGGTTTAACAAAATGTGTTTCCCTGCTCTGGTTTGAATGACCACTTACGACTCTTGTACCAATCGAAAAATGCAATCTAGATATTTTAAACACAGGCAAAATATAAGTAGTATAATTTTTATTCTTAAGTATATTGTTCAAGCATATTCAGGATATGTATTAACTGATATTGTATACAGTAGAACAGTCTCAGTCCAAGCTACATTGACTACTGCTTCCACACATTCAGAAGTAGATTGAATGATTTGATAGCATGTCATTAGTCAACCTTGGCTGATAGAATGCCTCTTTCCCTCACATTGGCTATGGCCCTGTTTTAGTTTTTCATTGGAGACATTGTACTAACCATTCTTCCTTGTCCTGGGTGGCATGCAATACTGTGCATTATCTCCGAGGGTTGATTCTGAAAGCTAGTCATCACTGTTGACTCAATATGATTGAGTCATCTTGATATTTCATGAAAGATATTTCACTAAGCTGATTCTATCACATGCTGTTCATTGGTCTTATCTGGCTAAGACCTATGTATCTGTTTATGTGGTACAATGTTTATTTACATGATTTAATGGATTCTGTACGACATACTATTCGCTAATACAGATCTTGCTATGGTAGGCTGTCTGCTGGTTACCTGTGTGTGTGTGCGCTGTTTTGTGTGTGTGTGTGTGTGTGTGTGTGTGTGTGTGTGTGTGTGTGTGTGTGTGTGTGTGTGTGTGTGTGTGTGTGTGTGTGTGTGTGTGTGTGTGTGTGTGTGTGTGTGTGTGTGTGTGTGTGTGTGTGTGTGTGTGTGTGTGTGTTGTGTGCAGTACAGATGCAGTGCAGATGCAGTCCCTCTTTGTTCGATTTGATTCTCTCTCTTGCTCAGGCTATACCCATATTTACCACTTTATTTACTAGTCTAGATATCCCCACAATTGAACTGGGGCTCAAAACAACGATTTTAAAGTAATGTCTAAATCTGAGTTGTTTAGATGACATTGTATTCAAACTATACTCCTTGGAATTGATAAAGCCACCAGTCACTTTAACGGGCGATTGCTTAATGTTGGCTTTCAATTTATGCTCAAAGTGGGCACAGATTAGAAAGAAAAACCGTCACTCCTGGAACGCTCAGAGACAGAGACGGAGGAGAGAGGGTTTTGCGTCGAGCGTTGGATTATTGATTAAAGATTTGTTTTTGTCAGCCATTCCAGTCTCATGACCCTGACTCTTGTCTCCTGGGTGGGGCTGGACCAAGCTAGCATGACAGATAACCTTAAATTCCTCCCAAGTGATTACTTCACGACCGGGATCAGTGATAATCTTAACATCGTACACACACAACACGCACAGACCGACAGGCAGACAAACACACACACAGACACACATATATATCTCAGAATCTATTTTTATAAAAATCTTTCTTGTAACTCTTCTATTGAAGATTGTTTTGGAAACAAAGCTGCTCTGTGTGTGTAGCCTTTTATACGTAGTCCCCTTCATCAAGATGGGGAGTATAATTGGCTGCATTGTGGTCCAGCTCAGCTCAGCACATCCTCTCAGTGTAACAAGCTCTGTTTCAGCCTGTCTTGCACTTTGTTATTTTACAACCAACGAGTCGTTTCCGTTTGTTTGTTTCTTGGATAATGCACAAGTGGTCATTAAATATAGTGTTCGGCCCCTAAATATTGTGCCGCGTCGGATTACATGGGAAATCTAAAGAACATGGCACAATGCAGAGTTAAGTTGAGTGAGTTTTAAGCTTTGATCTGCTCCCAGGGTAGGAAAAGAATGTGTTTTTAAGCTCATTGATTAACGAGGAACTGGTTTGCTTAGAAGAAGCTTATCTATATGCTGTAAATCTATTCTGAATCTGGCATCCAAGCTACTCCCATGTGGGTTGATTTTAGCTGACGCATGAACTAAAAGTGGATCTCCATGCCACAGCAGACAAATCTTTTATTAGTAAGCTGCAGTCTGCCTAAAATCCACTGTCAGAGAAACCCTCTTTCTCGCTCACATCTGTGGGAAGGGCTGACAACAGAAAGAAGACAAAATGTGTACTGATGAAATCCAAGGGGTGAACAAATAGCAGATCAAAGACAAGACAATTTTCTTTAATATTGTGTAATGCTGTGGACACAAAGCATAATTCAAACAGCAGTTCATGCTGAGTCTTCATGCCTGAGGAGCGTTATTATGAAAAGGCCTTGTTTTGTTGCAGAATAGTTCTGGACTCTCTACTCCATTGTCAAATTGAGCACAGAAGACAATCATTTGGTGGATACCTCAGGTTCAGTAGCCATGCTTGAAAGAATCTGGAAGAAAAACTAATGTCTCAAACAGTTGGCTGATAAGATAGGAATTGCATCCCTTAAGTTCTTTGTGTTCAAACGTAATGACGATTTCTTAGTGACCCATATCCATCAAAGCAGACATAGTGAATTATTATGTAATAATTCATATAATGATAAATATAAATGTTAATGTCATATTTCTTCAATTCACAAAACAACAGAACACAACCAACAACCTTTGTTCTTGCCAGTGCCAAGAAATCGACTAACTTGTTTTAACAAAGGACGTTTAACAAAAATAATTTAATTGATCAGATTAATGCAAATGTACCTTCTTCCTGGTTTTAAATGTCTGTGGGAGATACAAACCAAATAGAAATCAAAGGCTGTCATATCCAAATGGTAATTTCTCATCTATATTTTAAGATATGTAAATGCATAAATGTGTATAAATACCAACCACAATACTTATTAATAATATCAAAAAACATTGAAACACATGGGAAGACGTGTCAGAGGGCTACCATATCATGTCGGCTCGGCTGTGAGACCTTTCCCGGAGAGCTGGGGCGGATGCGAGAGGAAGTGTGAAAAATGTCTCTCTTATGTCTCTCCACCTTGGGAAATTAACATGATATCTAGCCGTGTGTCTTTCAGAGTATCTCGATAAGAATTAGTTGTAGAATTGAAAACAAGGAAATAAGATATTGGTGCTTCCTATTCCAAGGGTTCTAAAGCAAGCCAATTTATCCATGACCGCTTTACATATTTTTCTTGTCCTTCCTTCTTCTTTATTTGGTGAGCCGGCACATTTACCTTCAGATGTTTCCATTACGGTTCAGCTGACTGGAAAATGTGTGATGTGCACAAAGTGCACAGTTCACTCTGGCCTGGTCTTGATGATGTCATCTAAGGGTGTGTCACAGTGCATCATTGATCCCTGGCAGCAGAAGCGTTGGCAGCCATGCCTGCCATTGATCACAGGGAGCAAGTCACCAGAGCACACTTTGTGTGGAGTGAGAAAAGGCCAACGTTTTCTACCCAGTCACTCTGGAATCACTGTAAAACTGTGTGGAGCTTCACTGTAACGCTGCGCATCCCCAGTTGACTCTACAGATGAAAAGAAACACACTAGAAGGGACTCTGTATCAACAGTTTGTATGTTTACTACTACTGTTCATTAATACATCGACCTGTACTTTCTGCCGCTCATTTGACAACCATCCTTTTCACGGCACATCTCTGATCGTTCAGCTGCTGTGAGTTTCTCCAGATCTGACAGTGACACCACTTTGGGTGTTCCTCGCAGCAGATGCTGCATGCGATTGTTAATTGGGCGCAGCAAATGATTACAGATACCTGTTCCTGCTCATATAAAAAGGAGTTTACACAAGCAGAATCGCAGGTACAGATGGATACAGCAAACGCTACAGAGCTACAAACCTATTCCTGCATCCCTCGGGGAGCGATACGGTGAGCAGTGCTCTGTAGCAACAGCCCCTGATGTTCCACCTCACACATTACAATCGGAGGCTGCTCGCCAAGCCTTCCTCTAAGGACCGCCTGGATTCCTTTCCATACATTTGCCGATGCGGAGGCAGCCTCAGTGGTGTAGCACCCTCCTGTTGTTGTGATGCACAGTGAGCAATGGTGAATGTGCAATGTCCTCCCAAACAAACTTTCTGGAATTCCTTTGACTTTGTCTGTAGAGGAGTGTTTTGCTTCAGAGGAACACGTTCATTTTCTTCACATCCTCTGCAGAGATTTGTAGCTAGCAGTGATTTACAAGCTCATTGCCATTCAACGTCATATTTCTTATTGCGTTAGCTTCAAACCAACACATGGCAGGCAGGAAGGGAGATCAGCGTAATAGATTATTTGTTCTGTGTGTAGTGTGTAATAACTGTCAATGTGCAACACCTAGTTGTTACATAGGAGGCCACAGAGCCGCTCATACTGCCGTACCGCTGAGTTATATCTCATGTTAAAGGCTGTCTCTCTGTACGATCTGGACAGTTCTGCTCGTGTTCAATGGCCAGAGGAACCCTGACACATTCTTCTCTTGAGTAGTATAGTTAAATTGTCATCATCTTCGCAAAGGTTCGCCTGTCATGTCATTGAGATTTGCTGGCCAATGCTTCACCTCCATTTTTACTCCATTGTGTGACTCGCAGACTGGTGTGAATGTCCTCCCCCTGCTTTCATCTGCCCAAACAATTCATTTAATTCATGATATTGTAAAACCCACGCGACATGTTTTGTCATCTGATTCTGCATATTTTAATGGTATTCCGATGATAATAAAAAAAAGGCTCATGTGCAATTGCTTATAACCATGTATGATGGCAACGGTAGCCTATTTGTTTGCATGTTCTTTGTAAAACATACAGGTCAGACAGTTATCACTTGCAGATGCTGGTGTGGTCATTTAATAATAATAAATAATAACTAATAATAAATAGACAAATTATATCAAGCATTACATAAATGACGAAAGGGTGAGCTGATACAAAAAGAAAAGACAAACAATGTAGTTGTTGGTGAAATGATTCCCTTTAATTCTGAGCAGACTGATGAAGGCACACTACGGACCATGTGCTAAATATGTTTTCTTTCTTCTGTTGTGTGTGTGTCTTCTCCTCCTCGTCTAGATGAACATGGACATTTGAAAATATACCTGCCCAAAAAGCTGCTTGAATGTCTACCCAAATGCTCCTCGCTGCCAAAGGAGAGACATCGCTGGAACACTAATGAGGTGAGGCTGCCGTCCCTTATCCACGACGTTCCCCTCCATCCATCACGTTACCCACGCAGCCGTCCGCGAGACACATTGATCTTTCCGCTCTGGTTTTTTCTTTTTTTCTGAGACAGACAGATTCCTAAGCAATGACAACATTCTCTTAGGGATATAGGCTCATATTGTTGGGCTTCTCGACGCACACCTTATCGGAGATTGCCAAATATCCACTTAGCATTGGCATCAAGGAGCATATTAGCTCAGTCGCATACAATCCAGCAGTCTCAATAATTCCACGTTGTCGTTGAATGGGCCCTCTGTGTTCTAGTGTAATTGCATGCTATTACTACCGTATTCATTAATATTTTTTGGGTTGATTTTGTTTTGTTGACATTACTGTCCAGATTTAGAAATGCATATATTAGGCAATCATATTATGTGAATCATTTTAAACCATTAGGAGGATTGTACTTACCAAGCACTTCCTCTGATTTCTCTTTCACTGATAATTGGCTCCACCTGGAAGGTTGACATTTTGCCATATTAAACCGTTCCTGAACACAGACAGAAATATATAAAGCATCCTTACTTGTTCTCTTGCTGCACACATGAAATGATACAGCTTTGCAACACCTTGGGTCATGTTTTGTAATGTTTATTGTGATATTGTCACCCTTTTGAATTTTCCTTGTTAGAATTAGAAATCCCTGCTACTCTGAACTTATAATTGTACAGGTGTTTTTTGTCATTATTTCTTCATTTATTCAATATATCTTCCTTAGTGGGAAGATCAATGGATCTCATAGCCCATAGGAAATTGAAAAGATATCTCACTGAGTCATGAGAAATTGATAATCACCAAGTGTAATTGGAAGTGATTAGACCCCAATATACTACAAGTTGATTCAAGTTAGTTTTACTTAACGTTGGGTATAAAAAACAATATGCTAAAACCACCCATCCATTCTTTTGATTAACAAATTGTTACTTATAAATTGCACTAATCTGCATTGATTCAAGTAAGTTGGCTCTGAACTAGAGACAAAATGCTTACTTTACTTAGAATAAATTGGTGAAAATGCTTTCATAGTATGCATGTATTGACTGTGAATGTTAGGCAATATTGTAAAGCGCTTTGAGTGGCCACTGGTTAGAGAAGCGCGATATAAATGCAGTCCATTGACCATTTACTTGCCCTAGCTATTTTAGATAGGTTATGCTTTCGAAGATTAACACAATAAATAAGAAATTGAGAAATCAGCCCATTGACTATGAATACAGCATGTACACTGTGTGTCTCCATCTGCCTCGTGTGTGCTCCCTCGCCCTAGACTAGTTATTAAAAAATGTAAAACGCCACTGTGTTTTTAATTGGCTGATGTTGTAACTTGTGCCTTGTTTGACCTGCATTGTACGGCTAGCAGTCTAAATTAATTAACACATTTTTGTAATTGATCGAAAAATATATAAGCCTAAGCACTTGTTTGGGATAAATGCTGTCGACTACAGCTGCTGGCACCCCTCGTCATGTATAAAGGAAAATGAATAGTTTCAGCACAAGCGGTGGCACTGGTTGAAGAAGCACTATTTGGTGTACACATTTCAGGCCTCATATGGAAGTTGGGGATTGATGGGTTGCTCGAATTCCTTTTCAAAAGTGAGCGGAAGGAGCATTGAAGTATGTTGTCGTTATGCATTCCAAAAGTGATTTCTGGGCTGCAAAGTAACCTTTCCTAAAATTGAGGACATTTCGTCTTATGCGCCCCGTGCATACCAGTGTGTCCGCTCCTCATTGGTGGCAGCCGGGCAGCCGGGGAGGCATCATAACGTCTCTTGTCGCCTCGATTGTGTGACTCTCAGTGAAAGTGACACCTCATCAATTGTGTGCATATTTCGGGCGCTGGTTCGGCATCCTTAATGCAATCTTGTTGTTCTTCCACCCTGTACAAGCAAAAGGATCTCAATAAAGTGAGGGACGCTGATGACTGGAACAATATCGAAACGGCGTGACACAGGCAATGCTCATTTTGTTCTTGCACCATTCCACTAAAAAAGATTCCACCGGCTATAGATATTATAGAGATCCTTTTTTGGCCTTAAAGCAAGACATCTATAACATTATACATTCAAGAAACCAAGGGTATTTCTCCCCCTCGACTATAGCCTTGTGAAGCTTGAACAATATTTCTGTCAATTCATGAGGCAGTTTTTGTCAGCCTCATTCATGAAGAGATGCACATTTAATTTCCCTTTAGGTGGAAAAGGTTGGGGCTACAACTTGCCTTTCAGAATCTTTAAGCTGGTGCATAGGGGGTTGCAGTTATGCTGGGGCAGTGAGGTGAATCCTATGGCAAACTATTCATTTCGGCTCCCCTGTGTACATTTATGAGGAGTAAGTGTACTGGAATACATTTCAAGCATTTACTGGAAAATTAGATAAACCAATCTGATCAAAATGCAGAGGCAGAAGGAAGGAATAGGCATGGCGTAACAGACTCGGGAGCTGTCTGTGAGGTAGGGATATGCTATCAGCCTTAACATTTTCCCTGGAAGATTAACAAGAAGCATGGCACTGCTTGACAATTTGCTTGGTAAACACGCCTAAGTCTGAGAGAAAATTGGGGATTGTGTAAAGAAATACAGAAGAAAAACCACGTCTCAAATTTGTCTGTTGTTTTTGTCTGTTAGGAATTCATGATATCTTTGGTCTTTGAGACGGTGTTGGAGTAGCAGTTACAAAACACTGCAGTGGAAGATCATGAATACATCTCAGCGTCCCTGCCTGCTGTACCTGGCTTGTGCGGGTTGTTCCTCAGCCCTTATTGTGCTCCTGGCGTTGGGGGGGATGAGCCAACCAGGAACAAATCCTTCCTAGATCCCTTCCAGGTTTGCAACCGACCGCTATTGTCTGGAGGCGTCTCTGGCACGGTGACCTCTATTTTAGCAGACATTTCTGTTGAGATTTAAATCTTTTTAAGAAGGACACCTCACGCGGGAGGGGCTTTAGGCCTACATTCTCTTCAAGATGAAACCCGCCTGATGTTTGGTTACCCTGGCATGAAAGATGCAGAGCTCCAGAGCCAATGTCTCTGCCCAGTACTATTTCTGAGATATGTTTCTGCGCCTATACTTTACCTCAGAGCTCTGCCTTAGGGCATTCATTAAAGTAACATGCAGGCTTTGCTCTTAAATTCCTCCAAGAAAAAAAACAACATTGTAGATTAGCCACCACATTGCAGACATAAAACCATGAAATTAACCTGCTTACAATTGAAAGGTGTGATTTAAAGTCATTAAAAAATCCAGGGTACACCACATACGCAAAAGCCGGTTGAGATTCATTGAGTCTTTCAGCCCTAAAAAAGCTGAGACAGGGGAGTATATCTGGTAGGCCTGGCAAGCGGGGGACAAGAGTCCTAAGCTGAAGTGACACCCTCAGCCCTTAATGAACGGTACAGGACTCTGGGTACTACCCTCAGCTTAGAAGGACTCTTTCTGAACTTGCGCCGAACCAAGGGAGACAAGAGAGCATCGGCTAAGGCCTCCATCGGCTTGCTACACATTTAATGCAGCTGTCGTCAGGAATAATCCTCTCTGCTGTGCCGACGGCACAGCATGGGGCCCCACATACAATATGCTGCCACTCAGGACTAAGCAGGAGTGCCTCGTGAACGCGCTCTCTGGGTTTAGTCAAAACGGAGTCAGGATTTACATGCAGCAGTGGTCAGAATCCATAGCTAATTAATTGAAATACATAATGGAGAATAATCTATGCCAATACGAGATGCTACCATGGGGGGGGTGACGGGGGGGGACATTGATATGTGCTGGCGTCTTTATCTCGGAACTAAAACAACATTTTTGTTAAATCCTTCGCATTATGATGTCCCACTATTTTCCAATTGTTGTTCTTATTTGACGTGGGACTTTCCCTTGATAAATGATAAATATTTGAATAAAATAATAAAATACAATATATTTTCTTTTTATATGGCAATTATTTGAAACCATTTTTGTTATGTATCAAGAGATTTCATACACTAAATACATACTTTAAATGTATTTTTTACATTTAAAGTGATATTTAAAGTAGATCTCCTTTTAGAGGAGTATTCTACATGAATGAATAGACAATCTCAATCATCTGTAGATAATGCTGTTAGTAGCCTATTTGTATGACATGCTTGTATTCTTGGATACTGCTACCCCTAGTGCTCTTGAAGATGGCATTTTGGGCTTTCTCATTTGAAGGCTGGAGAAGCCCCCTCAGAATATCTTGACCTCATTAGAGCACTGGCGGGATTAGGGCTAGCTCCTATGGATTAGGAAATCTCTTATTAGGTTGATTGGGCTGCCCTAGTCAAAGCACTAGGTGTCTGACACATTTTCATACTTGTCTGCAACTGCACAAATACATTTTGTGTCAATGTTATTTCCATGCACGACAGTGCTTTGAGAACTCACCTAATCGAATGCAAGGTCATGCCTGATTAAATGTTTATCTTCATTTGAGCTCTTTGCCTGGCACTGCCTCTCTAGGGAGTGTAATTAAAATGACTCCCTCCAATTGCAAATGTTTACAGAAATGTTCATTAGATCCTGTGGGGCAATCAGTGGAAATAAAAGGTCATGTTTTTCTGTTGGTCTGTTTGATTGTCGTGGTTATTTAAATGTTTTTAATATTTTATCTTTCACCTTATTAGTTTTCACCTAGGTAGGTGTAATGGTTCTGTGCTAGCAGGGATGCAGGACAGAATGTGAATGGTCCCAGTTAGAACAGGGTTGTGCGTAGTAGGTATTTTTTCTCAACCAGAGATTAAGAGAAAATAACATTTAAAGCCAATGGGGGTTTCTGTTATTTTAACCAATGTTGGGATTTGATCTATATTAGCTTTTTATTAAACTGCCCCGTTATGGTTTAGAATAGATGGCTGAAGCCCAGCACAATTTATTCTGGCTACTTAAAAAAACTATTTTCATCCATAGCGTTTCAGCAAGACAGTAAACCCTCACTTTCTCTTGTTCTTTTTTTTCAAAAACGTTTAATTGAAGGAGTTTATGTGGGGCAATGTTGTGCAATCACATCATTGCTTCAGCATCATGATATCCACTACGGCACTTTTTTATCATTATATTTGGCTGGGGAAATTAGAAAATAGCAAGATAAAGAATTGGCTGAGTGTCTGTGGTTGGCTGGCCGCATAGTATCTCCCTCCAAGTTTGATAGCTTTGCTGATTGCTAGTGTTGTTGCTCACTGTGAAGAGTCGATTGTATGGCCATGGTGTAGCGAGGCAGTTGTAATAGGAACCCACCAGTTGGGTCATTCAAAGGGTCCTGCACACTACAGGGACCTTTTGCTTTTTTCCCTTGGATGTGCACATCAAGGCAGGGGTCCACGGTATCAGTATGTCCTGAGTATGAAGCCCGCGCTGACCTCTATTGTAGCAGATACAGGTCACTCCACCTCCTGTGGGAAGACTCTAAATTGAACCCAGCTTGCATCTTCGATTTCCTCCCCAACTCTCGCTCCCTACTCTCGTTTCCCTCCTTTACTCTTATCTCCTGTCCTTCCCTTTTCCCTCATGTGTTCACTGAGCTGCAAAGCTATTCAGGTGTTGACGAATAGTTTCCTACTTCTTTTTGCACTAAATTGCTGGTTCAGGATTTCCTGTGCAGAACCGTATGAAATGGGCTTTAAAATTATTTACTAGATAAAAGGGAATAAGTTCTACATTTCTGTCACAGTTCTGTGACGTGTTTGTATTTCTCCATAAACTTGAACTTTGCTCTGTGCTTTCTAAGTCGACAGATTTATTTAGAGTTATTTTGTATGACTTACCTATTATTATTTGTGCGGTTTAAATCTTGTGTGCGCAAGGTCAAACAAATGCGGGCAGGCGGAATCACAACATGTATCAATTTTGTTTTATCAAGAGAACAAGTGAGCATGAGAGGGACTGAGAGGGAGACGTTCACCATTCCTCTGGGGATATATCTTTTTTTAGTCTATCAAAGAAACACATTTCCACAGTACAAAATATAACATGAAAAGGCGATGTAGTTGAGGTCGGAAGACACTTCATCTGGTTCCGGATGGAGGAGGAGGCTGGGCTGAGTAAGAGTGGATGCTTTACAGAAGTTACCAGGAAACCCCTTTGACGCTCTCCTTCGGCACAGTTGGACGCCTGGCGTCGGGTAATCAGTGGAAGACTGCTTGGGCTCTTTCTCTTCATGGCATCCTTCCTGCGAGCCACACTATTTTTCTATTTCTCTCCATATCACTCTCTGCTTCCCTGCCTTTCTTGTTGTGCATCAGCCTTTGATCTCCAAAGGTCCTTGAGAATGAGGACCCAGGAACAACAGCAGGATAGTATTCTCTCTGGGACAGCTTGGATGCCAGCCCATCGTGCTCCTTTTCCTTCTGATGGACAGCTCCAGACATGGCAGTGCCTCTGAAGCACTGCTACGCCAGGCTTTTGTCCGATTAAACCCTATCTTATTGTCAAAGGGTAGAAACTAGAACTGGAACTAATATTGACCTTTTTGGGGTGGGTTGGAGTGTCTTGCATGTTTCCAATTTTTTTTTCCACATGGTACATTTTCCTCCAAAAACCAAAGAGGTAGTTAAACTGAGGGTGGCCGTTCCCTCAAGGTAGGGGCAGAGTAGACCCCTGTCGCAATGAAGTTATACTCTAGCCATGATTTTCACAGCATTCTCACATCATGTGTTGAGTGTTTATAAAATGTGCAGACCCAGAACCTCAGCATTTGGCAGGTTGACAAGTCCTTGGACATGAAGCTGACTCTGCTGTCATCTTCTCCTCTAGGAAACCTGGCAATTTTGGTTCACAATGCATCTCCTTTGGCTTTCATGTTCTTTTGTAAAACAAACCCTTGCATTGGTCTGGTGATGGGAAAGACAAGAAGAGCTTTAAATCTGAGATGTATTCTCTAATGTTAGCAGGCTACCTCTTGCAGGTGCTACAACGATACATTTTTATGTCCCCTGAGGCAATTTTTGCACAATCCTGGCATAACATTCTCCTCCATATTATTAGAGTTTCCATACAGGCTGTGTGGCTGTGTGGCAGACACGGACACCCTCCTCAATTGACAACAAAAGTCAAATTGACACTATGATAGATTGCTAATAGGAATTTTGTGCCGCTGAACATGACAAATGGGTCGACATACGTAACTAACATTATTGTTTCTCTCATAAGTGTTTTTCTTTCAATGGCAGGGGGATTCCTAAACATGGAAATATGCTGTGCATCAGACAAATACACAGTGTTTCCCCCAGCACACAACAATAGGGCCCCGCCTTGACTACCAATATATATATATATATATATATATATATATATATATATATATATATATATATATTCTTTTATAAATATTTTTTAATTATTATGCATTAACAAAGTAGAAAACTCTCTTAGGGAATGAAAACATAAAGATAAATAATGCATTAGTAACAGGGGAATGAAATTGAAACGACCCCCCCCATCCTTAATTCGGGCGCCCAAACTCGCCCAAATCAAGGATGAGTGAGAGTCGACGTACTGAACATTTATTCCATGTCAAATAAGTCGTCGTTGTGGCAGCATTTAGTGAAAAGGAAGACAAAAAGTGTTGGAATTCTGTGAACAGTTTTTCATGTTGTAATGGAGCTCTTTGAATTTTTGAGTTTAACACCCGATAGGCTGTGAGTTTGAACGTATCAGACATGGCACTGTGGCACCCATCACACCGTCGCCCATTGGGACCCATTATATTAAACACAGAACAAAACCTCGAATCAAAACTTCTGACGTGTTGTCATTCTGCTATGTTATATGGCGCTCCCTGGCTCGTCCGGTGTGACTCGCTATACATTAAAGCTCAACCATGATTAAAGTTATAGTTATGTTTTCACTGTCAAAGTTATGTTTTTCACTACCAAAGTAGCCATTGCTAGCAACTCAGATAGATCCTCGTCTAGTAGGGATAACCTGCTCTCTTGGATGCATGTCCTTGAGCCTTTGGGCACTGGGGCTTCGTGTGAAATCCCCCTTTCTTTGAAATGTTTACACATCAATAAAACTGGCTCAATTTAGAGATAAGCTGACAAGGACATAATCACCCATCCCAACGGTCCCACATCTGGGAGCTAACCGGTTCTTAAAACCTTTTGAGTGCTGGTAAAACTCTCAAGTTCTTTGTAGGCTTGTGTTCTGAAGGTTGTGTTATGGGATGGGTCATTTATTCTGTTATTGTTCAATGATCCTCTCATCTTGAGTAGCTGGTTGGACTGAAATTACAGAGTCCAGGTTGCTTTATTTCTTTGCTTTGTTGTGTTTCCTTAGTGGCTAAGGCTGCTTCTTGCCTACAGGCAGAATCTCATACGTGCAACCAATAAATTATGTTCAATATAAGGCGGTAGTATCTTAAATAGTTAAAGGGTTTAATGAATGTATATTGATTTATGATACAGGTAGCAGACATTGGACATGGATATGATGAATGGCATCACAGTGGTGAAAGTGGTTATAATTTAAAGGTTTCATTTCCTTAAAACCTTTCTTTATAACCCCTAAAAAGCCATCTTTTACCTGATCTGTGGGGCCTATTTTGGAGCATTTTCCGGAAGGATGGCTGAGTTTATGGAGACGCTGAAGGAGGGCTGCATGCTAACTGTTTACAAACGGGTACCAAGGAATGGCAGGGATGGAACAATCTGTATTCTGTTTGTTAGTGTGCCATCTGATAGTTTGATGGGATGGGAAACTGGGAAGCTGTTGGGTGTGTACCATGCCCCCTTGTTAGAGATTTAAAACATTTAAAATGTTGAGAATGCTCAGAACCTCATTTTGTCAGGTGTAGTGTGGAATATTTAAACCAGTTATATAGTGAGTTAAAGGTTTTCTTATTTTGACATTCCCTGTGTGCTGGCACTGTGTTGCAGGTTTGGAAGCTGTTTGCCTATAATGCTGTTTTGTATGCTTTATAATGGTTTTCAAAATCATTGCATTTATACTTATCCATTTTGATTTTTTTTACCACTGCAGTACTTTAATATATTAAGCTGGTTTTAATCCCCTGTATCCCCTTGCTTGTGAAGCACTGAACCTTAAACTATTTCAAATGCATGTACATTACAGATAACCAATCCGTCTGACACAGCACTCTGATTGCGATGTGCTGAGCTGTGACTTTTGAAACCATGTCTGTACAGTGACATTAGTTTATACTGTATCGTCTCACCAGGAACAATAACAAAGTGTCATTTGCTCTGACGTTATTGTTTTGAAAAAGTGTATTTATTTGTCTTCCATACCTTTCCATTAACAAAACTCCTCAAGTGAAAAACTGGCTGTGCAAGACAATGATTGTATACTAATATAATATTATATAATATTAATCATGCTATACTATCTAATCGTATTCAGTTTTAGAGAACTGGGTTTGTTTTGGTGGCTAACATTAGAAGCCTGCATTGCATGCTTTCTAGCATGAACCAAAAGGTTGGAGTTGTCAACCCAGTGTATTTCAGCAATTCATTTTGGCATTTCCTCCACCATTTCTCCCTCCTAATTCCACACCCTTCCTCCGTGTCTCCCACTCTGTCCTTTAGCAGAACCTTGAAGCACTATTGAAATTCTGCACTGCCTTTTGAAATCACTGTTGATGAGGCAACGTGAACCCACACTGGCTCTGCTGTGTTCCCTCTCCAGGACATTTTTCAAAGTCATGTTTATATAATTAGCAAGAAGTCAAAGTGCTTTGACGGTATCCAACAATGGATATGCTTAGCAGTCTCGTCTGGAATCAAAGCATGAATGGTTTGGCTGGATGCTAGTTGTCCTTTTTACAAGACTAAATGCTGGTAACCGTTTTCCCTGCTCCCCCATTATTAGTGCTGAGTTTCCATTGGATGCACCTAATGATGCATGACAACCAGATGCACAATGTGAATACATCCAAGTTGCGTGTTCTGAATTCTGAAGTAGGCTATGTTGGTATACGCCTTGGTAATCCATATAGGCTACCCTAAGATGATGAAAACAGCCAGATCTAACAGGAACAATGCCTTTTCCTGATTAAAATGACTAACAAGCTGTCTTTCATCATGTTGCGGTTATGCCTACGTTATGCCTTCCTCTATATATGCATATACTAAGTCCTCAGTACTTGCACTAAGGAATCGACATTAGCATTAACATTCTACTACAATAAATGTATCACAGCATGTGCTTGAAATGGTAATTAATTTGAAAAATGTAATACATATTCATGATCACGAATAGATACTTTTTTATTTTGATGATCCAGTTTTGGGTGAACTCATTATGATCAGACCCTACATTTTAGCCTGATGTTAGCATAGATAGGGATGTGTTTCCTTGTTAGTTTCGTTTTTATTCATGTTTGAGGGGGATATGTGTGTGTTAGGTTTGAGAAAGAGAATTATTGAGAGCAGGCTGACAAACCTCTATTATCCAACTGCCTTGGTTTGAAGCCACGTGACTCAGATGGCAGACTTGTCGATAGAGAGAAGAGCAGCACAAACTTAATTAACTGGGAAATGTGATTAATTTAAAGGCCTAATTTAATGGAACAATGGACGTTAAAAGAAAGCATTTGTCATAAATATTTGAGAACAGAAGTGTCTTATGTTGTATTCTGTTGTTCTGTTATCCTATTTTCTGTGGTTTTATTAGTCCTTTTGGATTTATACTGGGACCATAGACCGTTTAGGGTTTGGACCTATCTTCAGTTTTTTTTTTTTAAAAGACCCAACATTTAGGAAGGAGCAGTTACATAATAATAATAATAATAATAATGATAATAATAATATATTTGTAGAGCACTTTACATTCAGAAATCTCAAAGTGCTACAGAGTTTAAGAGAGAGGAAAAAAAATAAAACAGGTTGTTTAAACATATAATGCATAAACAGTAAAAGGGAAATTAGCAAAAGGCTTTTTAAAAAGATAATTCGTAAGTTTTTTTTAAAAAACAGCTTTAGTCTGTGGGGCATCACATCATCAACATCAACATCACATTACATCGGATAGATATATCTCTTTTTTTTATCTGTATTATCTGACTATCTTTTATTATGGACAACTAATTGCACATTCAAATCTTTATCCGATTTATTTAGAAGAATAAGTAGCTAGATTAGTTGTATGTTAGTTCTAACCCCTGTAGTTAGGTACATTTATTTAAAACAATAACTTATATTCAAGTAAAAAAAATATTATATATTTTTTTGTCATACTTCCCTCCCCCTCCCTTTTCCCTCCCTGGGAAAAAGAGGCAAATGTGATCCTGATTTGAGTCTTTTCCTGCCAACTCTGCGGCTATCTTGAGATGATTTTCCTTCACCCCAAAGGCAGCCAGACACAAATCTTCATTAAATGTGGGTTGATAAACCATTAATCCATTTGAACACTGTTCTTTTCCCCATTAATTCTTCTCCACCCACATAGTACGTCAAATAAAGAAAGAGACTCCTCCTGAGTATTTGTTGACCAACAGCATTAATCCACTACCTCTGTTGTTTGGATATATGCTGGGTTCCTCATTTAAGATCAGTCTTTTTATGTCTGTGTCTTTGCCTCCAGACCTCCAGTAACTCTCAAGTAGATCATATAGCCAGATTTAAAGTATAATCTATAAAATGCTATATACATTGACCATGAATGTAAGCGATATATTCCAGTAAGACTTTCATTTCACAATCTGTGAATGTGTGCATCAGTGTGTGTGTGTGTGTGTGTGTGTGTGTGTGTGTGTGTGTGTGTGTGTGTGTGTGTGTGTGTGTGTGTGTGTGTGTGTGTGTGTGTGTGTGTGTGTGTGTGTGTGTGTGTGTGTGTGTGAGTGACTACGTGTGTGATTTATTTTTGGGTCGGTCGGTGTCTGTGTGTTAAGCTGTTCCATTATTGCCATTCATGTAGTGTTGGGGTTAGGTCAATATTATATTAGCGCTGCCATTGCATTTTCCAGAACCACATGAATAATGTAAAAGTTGGATATCCCCTCCAAAAATCCAGACCATTATCACTCTATACCCTTGCTAGGTGCACAAGACAATTCCACAATTTCCATTCACAGATTTGATTTACCTTATTGCATGGTTCCTCCAAATAGCAGCATAACCATGTTGCCACCAGAGACACAAGCCTTTAGGTGAACAAAAGCCCTTATTGTGACCTTGTTGGAGACAATCAATGGCCTTTATCTCCTCCAATGCATAATAAATCCTTCCAAAGGGTTGGTCTTCACATCTCTATAATGTATTGACCTGCATCACCAACATTTATCAGCTAGTCTCCCTTTCTAAATTATTTAGCTTTGAGCTTAGACCGCACTTAGTCAGTGGCAGTCTTGCTCCAAGCGCAAGATCAGGCCCAGAACCTTGGAATGAGAGATACCATGTAAGAGAATATAACTTTATTGCCCCTATAGTAACATTAATTTATCTTTTAGTATCTCTTTGCAAGACACACAAAATGCACACAAAACACTCCAAGTTAAGTGGAGATGTTTGAGCACAAGGTCAGGGTCAATGCAGAACAAAGCCGGTATTGACTCTGAAGTTTTAGTCGGAGTTAGTGATGTAATGGCAGTCACCACCCAGTGCCCAGTAGCTCTCAGCTAAAGAAACAGCCCACGGGTGGAAGCCAGGACAATCGATTTAGGCTTTTGATTGGCCTTCTCTTATCTGAAGACCAAACTGCCACCCGTCAGACAAACAGTTTTTCTGCTTGAAGATAAGGTAGCCTGTTCGGATGACAGCTGTTCCTATATCAGACAGATTTATTTTTGTATTCCACATTTACGTTTGTGGTGCTCAATCGCTCACTCGGCGGCTCTTCTTCTGAGCCCGCGGTGTTAACCTCTTGAATCAACATGAGAGTTGAGAGAGGAAAACATTACGAAGGGAAGGAAAGCGGCGCTCATTTAGAAGAGCAAACTATAGATTTCTGCTTAGAAAGTGCCAAGCAGTATACCTGAAGGCTGTCTGATGTAAAGAAATCAAATAATTAAATAAGGAACAAATTAGAGTTTTAATTTAATATCTTGAGGGGGCATAAATGTATAGTTAATAGTTCGACCTTAAGGTTTTTTATTAAGTCAACCATACTCTGATGATTTTCAGATCCAAGAAACAAATCAAAACGTGTACATGTACAATGTAGAATTGGCTTTGTAGAAAAAACACTATCCAATTCTGGAATCTGGAGTTGGTCTTCCAGCTGAAGTTTGAATTTATTTATGCATTTTTCTTTCGGTCTACTTCTGTTTTCCCCCTTGCTTCTGTATGTTAGCTGTGAACAAAAATGTGGGAGGGTTATTGATGCTGATGACAGCGGATTGCCATACCCATGGCTGACAAGGGGAAGGGAAGCACCCAGGCTGAACTTATCTCATATCTCTATTTTACTAAAGCATACATGAAAGAAGATGTTTTGATTGGCTCATCAAAGCAGCTTATAGCTTCTTGCGGTTATAAAAAACCCCACCTGGAAACCTAATAGATAATTCTGTCAGCAGAGTGAGCATTGAGCTATCTATGCATAATGTAGTCGTAAATAATGTTTATGTAAACATCTGCTTGTGGTTGCTCTTTTTTTTTATTCTTGATTTGATTTATTTATCCTTCCTTGCTTGCATGTATTATCTTTGGCTATTAATGGGCTGATTCGGGAAACAAAAGATTTATCTCCTTATCTTTGTATATCCTTGAGTATCAAAACCCCAGATTGGCTGCTTTTCCCCAAAATAAATGGGGAGAGTTTATATTAATTATTGCGGACTCCAATAATAAACCCACATTTAAATTTCTTCTGACGATTAGACTTTACATGTTCTAACTTGATCAAAATTATGTTCAGAAGAAAAGCATAAAAGAGTTCTTAAGAATTGTAATACTTATAACGGTGAAATTACTTTTGTTGTTATTAAGTTTAAACTTCAATATCACAAACTCTATTATATCAAACGTAAGACTTTGAGATGACATTGAATCCTACCCCCGGGTTTACCATGTAACTACTTATTCATAAAGCAAATCTCCACCCAGTTCAAATCCACATGAAGGCTGTCATTCTGCAGTGTGATGATATGTCTCTGGTTGTGTATAATTCCAGACAACCCATCGACAACAAATCCTTTTAAATTAACATTCAAAATGTAGGGCGAGCCATTGACATTGTGTCTTCTGCGCCACTTTGTTATCCTTTCCAAACATTGCATCACACTGTATAAGCCAATTACCACAAGTATATTATTGATTGAAGTTAATACGATACGATTGAAGATGTCACGGTTTTCCACTGGAAGTGGTCGGGTGTTTGATGAAAAAATAACTCATTCCTGAATGTAGATTGCGTCGCCGATGTGTCACCGAAGGGACGCATAATCGAGTGTACTAAGAAGTGAACTGCAGAGGGCTCCCCCTGCCTCGACCCACAAACCAGCCGGCCCAACCTGTTTGCACACAAACCTACTATCCACCGCTGGCGTGCTGCTGCTGACGTGAAGGCTTTTCCAGTGAGTGAGCAGGGCTGCCAATATCATCTGGGCTGATGGCGGAGGAGTGGGGAGACGGGGGGGGGGGGGATATGGCGGATCTCTGCCTCTCTATAAATACCCCTGTCACGCTTCTATCAAATGAGCCCGGTGCACTAAAGGGCCGGCGTTAGCGCCGGGGGTGTTTTTCACGCACGTCTGCAAAGGTCCAGGGGGTCTGGAAAGGTCAGCGTTGCGCTCAATAGCACATTCATATGAGCGGGTTTGTGTATTGACGTTTATCATGATGGGTGTCGCAGATAAAAAGTATCATTAGAATTAATTATCCAGAGGGTTATTGGATGAGGCTGTGAAATCGCCACTTTCAACCGCTGCTAGATTGATCTTACTCTGCGGCGCCACGGACAACGGAAGGAGGATTTATTTAGACCTAAACAAAACTGTGAAAATATATTGTATGCATATCGACCCAAGCAGAGCCCTAGGTTCCTGCACCTCAGCATAAATACCATATATAGTATTTATTCTCTGTGGTAATCTAATGAATCCATAAGATATTATTTTAAAGGCCACTGGTATTTTACGATGCATTTTCCAACTTCAATTAGGTGTTTAGTAATCGACTTCAGGAGAAAATATCCTTAAGGGTCTTTGTAATGAATATAGTTTGAGCATTTCTGCATTTGATGTGTTTCACTCTGAGAAACTTGTTTCGGCCGTAAAAAAGAAAGAGGGAAATGCTCCCGGGAGTGTTCAGCATCGGGATTCCCAGATTTAAAAGGAAAACCTTCTGGCCTTGCGCCAGTCCTTGCCACTCCTCCCTCCGCCGCCGCTGATGAAGTTTCCAGGGCGACGATGATAATCCTGACACTGCATCCTCCTAAGTCAGCCAGCCATGCAGTGCAGATATGGACGTGTCCCTGGCAGATTGGGAGGTAGATTTTCCGTCCACACCCCCTGTGGTGGCGGATGCCTCTGGGGAACAGCCATGTAAATAATGAATGCCTGGGGGTGTGAAACATGCACAGATAACCTTCAAGACAGGCGCGGATCAGTGCCTTCACATTAGCTGATAGGATTAAGGGTAAAGTCTACAGAAACCTCTTCATAAGAAAACACAAATCTAACCACAGCAGCTTGGGCGGGTTACATGCTTGCTTAGTGTGCGTCTGTTGGGCTGGTGGAGGTAATCATAAGGTAATAGCTCAGCAATCTGACGTCGGTTGTGACGGGACTTGCCGTCATTATCTTTCTTCAGCAAATAGCTTTTGATAAGCAGTCTGAAAATTATACAATTTGATCCAAAATAAAAGTCGCAGAAATCCCAAATTGCAGAAATGTATTAAAAATCCACTTCTTTTTTCAAAATGCTACATTTCAACCTTTCTGATGATTGATAACACCTTGAGTATTTCCAGAGAGTGCTTGATCACTTGCTTTATTCCACAGTGTGTTATATTTAATCAGCTGGCCAACAAGCTCTTGCTTAAATGCCATGGAAGATTGTGATATGTCTCACATGCTTGACGGTTACTGCTCTCAATATCCAAATAAACAAAACCTATTAGTGAGCACAATATGACTCTCATGCCTCCCAGATGCATGAGGAGACCCATTCATCCAGCATATGCTGTTGAGAGGAGAACACGTCGGGAACAAAACCAGTCCCACTTTATAGTCCCATCTGTCAACAGAGGAGTGATGCACAGCCCATAAGAGAGATGCTCTTTTCTTGTGCTCTTTCAAGTCGTCTCTCGCTGTGCCTCAGAACGCAAGTCCCCTGCAAGAAGTCCCCCCTCCATTCTCTCATCTCCTCCATGCTGGACGCCCTGCTCTCTGTCACTCTAGTACCAGAGCCGGCGCAGCTCTGTAGGGCTCTGAGTGAGCGGTGTTAGTACTGTGCTGGACGAAAACCTCCAAGAGACCAAATAAGATGCACCAGAAAATGACCCTCTCCCTGGGAGACAAGGCAGCATTGTATTGGCTCTGATGAATAGCTTGTGGTAGTAATGATGAATCTGAGCATCAGGCCCTTTTCTCTTTTTATTCTTTGTTTTGTTTACATTAAAGTCATAATTTATAAAACCAGAGCAATTAGCTTGAACAGCTGTAACACAATGACCCCTATTCATCATGGCTATTGGGTCCTGCCTGTTTGTATAATGTATATTGGTCTCTCTCTGTCCCTCTCACACTCACCCTTTCCTCTCCTCTCTCTAGGTTGCTCTCTCTCACTCTCTCATACACACCCTATCTCTTTCTTTCTGACATTTCTATTTATTTTTCACATTAGGATTTATCTGGGGATCTCTACACAATACAAACACCAGCTATTCTTACAGCGGAAACAGAACAGTGTGTGTTGATACGTGTTGTCCGAGAATGAAGCGTGAAGGTCAGAAACGGATGATGTCCATCTGCCTATGTTACTTATTATACCCCCTCAAGCTCAGTGTAGCGAGAGAGAGAGAGAGAGAGAGAGAGAGAGAGAGAGAGAGAGAGAGAGAGAGAGAGAGAGAGAGAGAGAGAGAGAGAGAGAGAGAGAGAGAGAGAGAGAGAGAGAGAGAGAGAGAGAGAGAGAGAGAGAGAGAGAGAGAGAGAGAGAGAGAGAGAGAGAGAGAGAGAGAGAGAGAGAGACTTCAGGCTGGACCTGAAGGTTATTCAGACCCAAGATTAGACACAGGGAGAAGTTTAATCCCCGTTCCACAGTGGGGTGTACTAAAGGGCTAAACAGATACACAGGTAGACAAAGCAGCGGAGAGAGTTGAGATAATTGAAGGCTGCTAAGAAATGTGCATTTCTATCCTGAGGGCAAGACAAACCTGCTTTGTAGTATTTCTTCATTGCGTTATGTGAATGTGAGGAGGTTTATTGGCACATGTTTTGCTTATTGCTACCCTGGCTTGGAATTTGTAAGTATAACATTGAAAGCCAACAAAATACCAGTGGGTAAATTAGCCTACTTCGATGTATAATGACACGATTTATAAGCTGCTCCAGTTCCATGATTAAGTAATGGTTTGAACTGTTGGCTCTGCCATCATGTTTTCTAATTTACCCTCTATTAGCTTTCGTTATACCATTTTTCAGGAGAAAATATTATATTTTAGCTTGTTAAGCGAAACTAGTGCATTGATAAATCGTCTTGCTAAACATAGCAGTGGAAGCTTTCACAAAGACGCATAGGAAAGGAAAGATAAGTGATTGTCTAGCCTTAATCGTTCTTGACATCCCCCCCGCTGTCTCTACAAGGTGTCGTTGTCTTTGACTGTCCTAGCTGCCCTTAGCAGGAAAACAACCAAAGTCAAATTGAATCCAGAAAGGGGGGATTCTAAAGGGAAAGATAAGGGGGCAGATATGCCTTAATCATCATTTGCTCTTGATTAGAAAATCAATGGCCTTTGATGCCAGAGTGCATGTCTGCCTTTGGAGTTAAGAGTGTGACAATGATGGTGTGGACTGGGAAATTGGCCTTTTAAAGGGCTGCTATCTCTTTGTTGTTCTTTAATGCAGTGAAAAGTCCCCTTCTATCTCATAATGTCTGCCTGTCAAAGAAATTACTTTTTCCTTCCCTTCTGTGTGAAACTTTGTTAAAGAAATGCTTGGAAGCTCAGAAAGCTGCAGGAATTTCATAGTTTATAGGGCTGACTTCCGAGTATTTCCTTGATTTACGTAACAGATGAGAAATAAAGTTGTCACTCAAGTCTCAGTGGCAGTTTTTGAGATATGCCGAAGAGAGAGCATCTTTGATGCCTTTCCAGGCACGGCTGTCTGAAACGTTTTAAAGCTGTGTTTGCCAGGTTATACTGTTGATACAAAGCAGTTGATAAAGAACCTATGCACCTGAGAACTCATGTATATATAATAAATAATGATTTCCACAGCTCGGCTACAGTTACACTGGTGTTTCAGTTTATTTGATGAACCTTATCCAGCTCATGTTTCATCATATTAACGGATTCTGTCATTTTTATTGTATGATCACGTTAATATTTACACATTCATTATCAAGTAAAAAGAATAGTTTTCCACATGGACTCACTTTATCTCAGACCGTGCTTGAACCAACAGTGTGTCACGTGTGCATGTCATGCTTCCTTTCTCCTGTTTACAGTAGCAGATTAAGGGCACACATGCTTTCTCTGGCTCATCAATATGCAGACGGTGATGAGTTTTAAGCCAGGTGTACCAGCCATCTTCCTCTCGCTCGCCTCTCCTCGTTCTTTGTCTGTGTGCCCATTCTGTTGTACTTCCTGTTTTGTTTTTTTAACAGCTCTGCATATCGATCCTGTTTTATCGCCACTGGCACCCCCGCGCAATAAGCCTGCAGGAATATGGATGAGAATTGTTCGGCAGGGGGATGCTCTGCTGATTAATATGCCCTGCATGAGGATATGATTGAAATTCATACTTATGTGCCTCATGTGCACACTGATTTCAGTGCGGGGGCCACTTGTGTAATGTAATGAGGGATATTCCGTAGAATGGAGGTGAAGAAGAGTCCCTAACTGCTATGTGAAAACCAAGAAGTCATGGTAGTCGTTTGTCCTTGCCCAGCCCCACCTCAGCAATGTCCCCCCCCCCCGCCATCCCCATTGCTCAGTTTGAAGCAGTGTGCATAATCTATTGATTGCGATTCAAATGTCGGACTGACAACTCCTAATCATTGTCACGGTATAAGGGATTGCCATCTCCGAATGGAAATGTCAGGCTCCAGCCCCTGACCCCGTGGTTATTCCTGTATGAGCGAACATGTGTACATGTCTACCTGAGACCCGCTGGTTTGACTCCCTGGAGTGACATAAGCCAAGAGCAGTGGACCCAAAGAGGGGCTCAACAGATTGGATTTCACTGGACTCTGTCCGGTTGTCCACATTCACCTGAACAATTATGTTGATTTATTTGACACTCATAATAAAATAAAACTGGCAACAAAAAAGGTGCAACGCAATAATTCGAGCCCTATTATATTGTGTCATTCCGTATCAGGGGAGTGGATGTGATTGCTAGTCTACGGACGCACCAGAAGGGAACACTCCTCAGTCAGGAAGTGAAGTGTCCAGCGTTCTGGAAGATTCACAGATTGTTTTTTTTGTTTTCGGTTCTTGACGGCGGGCTGAAGTGACATTCAGATAATGTCAGCTCTCTGTTGTTTTGTATGTATGATGACCGTCCACGCTCCTCCCCCTAATGAGATTCCCTCTCCAGCTGTTCAAGACAGGACCAAGTAATAGGCCACCTCCAGTTCTATTTGACTTCCCTGGCTAAACGCAATCAATTCACACTGAAGCCTGGCGCGCTCCCCAGCCCAGCCACGGCGCACCTTCATCACAACCGCTGCATTATTAAAGAGAAGCCGAGCAGCGAGGTTATAGTTGGCTGCGTCTGCGCAGAGTCACTGTAGCGCCGCTGCCCTTGACATGTTCCCGTTGGTTTTGCCACAGAATAAAAGCATCATTTTAACATAATTAAATAGCCATAGCAACCGACCCCCGCCACCAGTATCTGTCACACGCAGTTGTTGAGAGTGAAGTAGGGGCCCAGCCTATCCCCGGGGAATAGGTCCATCAATCAAGCCCAGGTGATATTTCTTTCATTTCTACCTGTTACAGCCCTGTTTCTTGTTGCCCGATGGATGGGATTAGTGATTGAACAGTAAAACACAGCGGGCCACCCCCATGTTAGCCACTCAGACGCCTAGATGTGAAAACCGGGTCCTCCTAACAAGCGGCCATGTTCCTTCTCTACACCGCCATGTCGAACAAGGAGATACATGCTCATTTGTGCGTTCTTGTGTTCCGCCTGGTTCAGCCCTGTTTGTGTTGATGCCGTTCTATTTGGATATAAACGCACACAATACGGTCATCAGATGACACAGAACATTATGAAGACATAAACACTTGAGGTATCTGACCCGTGTAAGTGTTTGCCGTTGAACGGTCAACTGGAGTTAGTTATTTCTTACCTCCTTATTATAACAGCCCTATCTGAATATTGTTATGTTCTCGATAATTGCGTCATGGTTGCATGGTTATGGTGCGATGCTGCATTTGGAGTGTAGATTTTGCCAGGCAGTTATGGCATGGTCGTCTAGAGTAGCCCTATTTGGTGTTTGTTGCTCGTTGCGAGAATACCTATTGGCACTCGTCTCTAATCCATGGAGCACACTGAGCTCACAGCATGGCAGTGTGTTCCACAGTGGCAGTCCTGCTGGGTGCCGGTAATGATTGCAGGTGTGTTTGGAAGCCACTTGTTGGCTTGACGAGACACAAACAATCACACAAACACACACACACACACACACACACACACACACACACACACACACACACACACACACACACACACACACACACACACACACACACACACACACACACACACACACACACACACACACACACACACACACACACACACACACACACAAACAAACAAACAGTGTGCACATACACGTATTCACACATTCAAACTCATATTTACACAGCAAACATTATTGTTTATTTTCAGAATGATAGGTCTGTCACACTTCCTGCAGTGCAGGCCTTCAAATTGCATCTGTACCGTTTTTTCTCATTATATCATGTGCACACATGTGCACTTTACCATTGAACCATATAAGGATAATGAAAAAGGAAGATGCATTGACATGCAGATTGGTTTATTCATATGATGAAATTCAAACACTAGCAAATGTGGATTGATTCTGTGATTTCTCACACAAGGAGATTACTATTTGTTTAAATATGTGTTCAGATTATTTTCTATTGACAGATCAGCAGTTCAACAGTTTTTATTCGAGGCAAAGAAGTGTATGACGGACCTACTACACAGACTTTATATAACAGTCCCCGGGTCAATCTATGAACTGGAAAAATACCCATAGCTCCAAGTTATCTGGGGTATGACAAAGTTTCACAATCCGATATGTAGGATATTTACCACATAAACATTATGAAACTATTGTAATGCAAAGATAGGCCATATGAAATACGACTAGTTTTTTCCAAAGTGTATTCATTGTCCTCCCTGTCTTGGCGAGCGTTTCTGCTCAGCACCTGTGTGGCCGGTGATAAGGCAGTTATGGGCATGACAAGGCCCTGTCTCCATCCAGCCCGATTCCTCTATTGCTCCGTGTGCCTCTCTCCCACTCCCAGGGCCAAAAACAATATGCTGTAAATTGCGCCATGGCGTCTTCGTCGGTTGATACGCCGCCCGTGAACGTGATGTGATTGGGTATCGATTCACGCCACAACACTAAAATTGCCTGCCTCGCGACAGCCACAGCCCACGAGTGACAGCTTGGGTACAGGACAGGAGTGGCGTGGTGTGTGTGGGCCTCTGTGAGAGGATGCCTTCTCTCTTCCCTCCTCTGATCACCGCCCTCTCACTGGGGCTGGAGAGGAGCGGCTCAGAGAGCAGAGACAGGTCCCCCCCTGCTGAGTTGCGGGAGAACATCACAGCTTCATACACAGCAATCTAATACACCACAGGAGCTAGGCTTTCCCCCTTTGTAGGGAATGTTCTATCCATTTACAAAAAGCATGTAAACGTCCTCTTTCCATTAAAATGCCAGTGATATTTGCACATAGACCGTTTTTTTTTTTTTAAATCTGTTGATGTTTTAACATTTGCAGCGTTAAGCAAAGATGGGGAGGCTTTATGCTGGCTTTTCAATTGAAAGTAGTAGTGACACAGTGCTGTCAATCTGCATATGATTAAAACATGCCCTGGATCCTGTTAGAAGATGAATAATGCAAAATAAATTGCTTGTGTAATGAAGAAATGGAAAATAATCCCACCACAATTAACTTTCCCACATGCAGCCCATAACACAGTCATGCTCCTTCTACTAGGACATGATGTCCAGCTGTGGAAGATCTGAGACTGGGAGACACTGGGGATTAAGTAACATCATCGAGTTACACTAGGCGGGTCCATGTATTTGATGCAGTCTGTAAAGTAAACATTACACTTATTTGCTCTAAAATGAAAAACGATGTGCTTGGGGCACCCTTGTGCTGGGTACGGTATACAGAGTCTATATAAATATATGATGGATCATCATAGCTGGGCTATATATAGTAAAGATGAGATGTGATACTTGCTTTATTGCGTCAACTTTTTTTGTTTAGTCTGCAATTAAGGATGCATGGTAGTGAAACGCCCCTCTCAAACCACCAAGTCGCTCTCTGGCCCTCAGGGTGAAGTGCAAAATGAAATGCAGAACGACACCTGCCTGAGGTTGCTTAATCATGCCCTGATCCTCCCTTAAGTGGTACAGCTTAGTGATTCTTATACGCACACTTTTGATAATGCCCTCGCATTACTTCTGCCATTCTAAATGAGAGCCAAGCATTGCAAAGAATAAAGGATAAATGTTTGTTTGAGCCCTATATATATATATATATATAGAATCATTAGAATAATGGACTATGAAAATAATAGATTGTTTGAGCCTTATATATCTATGTATTTATTAGTATTAATTTAGAAATGATCCATGACCAAATATTTGAATTTATATCTACATATATATATATATATATATATAGGCTCATCAAACGTTTCTTTATATAGTAAATAATTCAAATGATAATTTATACGAATAATAGATAAATCAGTTAGTCTAGTAAGAGTAATAAATTAGTAAAAATAAAGTTAGCTGAGTCCAAAGTGTCTTCCTAAATTTGTTAGCTTTTTCTAACCAAACCAAAAGGCGACTAGAATTTCTGAATCATCAGGCAGTAAATGTATGGGATTCGCAAAACCAGAAGATTATCAGATTCTGCAAATGTAAATCGATATATTTTACAGATATATATATATGTGTAAGTATGTATTTCTATATTTTCAGTAATTATTTTACTTACTTTAGTCAAATTAGTATCCACCAGTTGTAGCGCAACATGCCCTACTCATTCTCACCCTTGGACTCGGTGTGTGTGGTTCCCGGGAGCTGGCACCGTTGCAAGCTTTCCCACCCAACGCAAACAAAGCGTGATTTAAAGAAGAGGGAGGGCAGCTTATGGGTGATGTATGTGTATTTTGTTTCAAAGCCTAGAAGTATGATGAATTGTAGGCCAGAGCCACCCGAACAGTACCCTTGTGTGCCATGGCGGAAAAGCAAGGACGACAGTGTGCCTGGGAAATGAAAAAAGCCGGGCTCCTTAATCAGGGGAAGTTAAAAGTGGTCTTGACAATATCTCTGTGGTGTTGCCACATGATAAGCCCTGTCTTGGAGGGATCGGAAATGGGGCACAGGTGAGACATTATTCTGTATGAAGAATATGAATTTATTGACAAGGCTCCAAATGACAAACATAAAACAAACAAAGTAGGCCACTTTGAGTGACGGGCACAGGGGGATTTGGTCTCTCAATGTTTATGGAAAAGGTTTCTGTGTTTATTGAACATGTTTTCGCCGGTTGAAGTTTACGTGTAACTACATTACAGTTGTGTGTTATTTGAATTGGTCTCTCTCTGTATGTACTTTCTGTGTGTTTCTCTATCTTCAAGTTGTGTGCCTGTGTTTGTGCATATTTGTATGTGTTGGGTGTGTTTGTATTCCACAATAGTCTGGTCATTTGTTGTTGAAGCTATTAATTTCCTCTAGCCGTCTGCTGCAGTCGCGCAATTCATTTGCTGGTACTCTGGTCTTCTCATTAGACTATATGCCTGGTCTGCATGCTGAGGAGAAATATTGACAATGTCAACACACTGCTCATCGCTGCTGAACATGCACCACACACTTTTTACATATCATGTGTCAAATGCAGGGCTGGAATCGTAGGCTCATTCAAACCCTGGCGATGTAGCAATTGCAGCTTGGAATTGAACAGATTGGACCACACTTTGCAGGGAGAGGAGAGAGTGAATGGCCATGGAGCTGCAGCTGACCTAGCCATTTTGATGCGTATGTTGCACAGAATTATTGACTAGCTCTTTAGTCTGTGGCTCCCCGAGGAGCAGGTAATTGTCTCTCTGTGTTTCTGTTTAAACTAACTCCATTTTGGCAGTGCACCGCCTCAAATCAACCATGGAAACCTCAATGATGGAGAACATTTGGTATCTATACCGATCCATACTCAGAAAATGTCAACAGTGGTACACAGCCCAATAATGGCTATTATCAGACTCGTGTTGATTTCTTTGTGACAAAACAAATGAAAGTAAGAAAACACATATATTTGCTTCGGTGTTTGTTTTGATATTTAAATCATCACGTTTACCCCACTATATATGTTTTTATTTTTTTCGATTCGAAGCCTATAAGGATGTTATTTATTAAATACACCATTTCCGTGTCTTCTGCTAAACCTATAGTATGGTGATACCTGATGCATTCTAATTAGTAACAAATCACATCCCCCATCCCCGCCTCACCGTATGAACACACGTTTTTTAAGTTGATATTAAAACTTGATTTGAAAGAAGACATTTTCAATTTGTAGATGCAAAAAAATTCACTGCTTATCTTTTGATGACATGCATCTAATTTGGAATTAGCATATCCCAGTGAAGTGTACAGTAATTTTTCTTTGATGATTGGTTCGTCTGTAATAGATGGGGGATTGCCTGGTCTCCCTTCTGCCCTCTCGCTCTCTCTCTGTGCTCTCCCCTCTGCTGGAGAATCACACAGCATCTTTGAAGTATGCTTTGACCAGCAGAGCATTGAGAAAGCACTAATATTACCCTGACCTGAAATGAAAGGGATTAGGCAACCAAACCCTGCCGCAAAAAGGCTATCTCGATGTACAGGAGACATTTTGTTTTACTTTCTTAGTGTTCGATGTTGGGCGTGATCCTAAAATGTATTCCAAGCGCTCAACATTTTACCATTTTTTTCTGGGAGAGGTGAGACACAGTGGCAAAGCATCTGTGTTCAGTGGGTTTGTGAAAACCCATCCTCAGCCCACGTCCATCCCTCACCTTATGTTCTCCAAAACATCTCTGCTGTACTATATAGAGAGAGAGAGAGAGAGAGAGAGAGAGAGAGAGAGAGAGAGAGAGAGAGAGAGAGAGAGAGAGAGAGAGAGAGGAGAGAGAGAGAGAGAGAGAGAGAGAGAGAGAGAGAGAGAGAGAGAGAGAGAGAGAGAGAGAGAGAGAGAGAGAGAGAGAGAGAGAGAGAGAGAGAGAGAGAGAGAGAATAACAATAGATAGTGTTAGTGAGGGAGGGAAAAGACCATTCTAATTTCACAGCCAAGAGCCACATAGATTGCTTTTGTTTTATTGCGGCTAAAGGTGGCATGAGAACTTTGCAATTATTTGCACAATTAGTTGTAATTATGGTATAAGCATTTATCTTGCGGCCCAAGAAGTTACAATGTGTATTCTTCAAGGGAGAATCTGAGGAATTAATATAGATTGTTTTCTGCAGAAAGTGCTGCTTGTTTGCTTGACGGCAATTAGCCGCTAATACCTGTGAGAACTCCCGCCTGCTCAACCCCGTGCTGTGTTCAGTTCCACAATGATCAGACAATTAATGACGGGTGGAGAGCACTGGCAGGACCACAGTCTCTGCACGGCACCGTCACAGACAACGCCATACTGCAGTTATTGTTGTTTCTTTATGTTTTTATTGTGTTTTTTTCGGGCCATTGTGAAACATAAACGACGATGTGAGGTAACATTTGTTTTGCATGCATTATCTCTGGTATTGGAACTAATGGCACACACATGCACCGGCCTACAAAACGTAGCATCCTCCCCTGCTCCTTCCCTGAGCTCCTTTGCATATATCACCACTTTACAAAAAACAGTTTTAACGGTTTGTTTTGAAAGGTTTTACAGATAATTACCAAAATGGCTAGATTATAATGAAGCCATACATCACTGTGCAAATGTTCATCGTATGAATTAAATATGTTTTATAATATCTATATATAATACATCATATCTTACTCTGATGTAATTTGCATCACTAATGTTTTTATCAGCCTTTGAAACTGTAAAAAATTGAGGATATTTAGTTGTTTTACTGGATAGAAGGCGATTGTTCATCTTAAAGCAGTATGGTAGACAATTACTTCGGCTTCTGAACACATTAAGGCTATTTTAATCCCCTAATTGACAGCAAGTGAAAGGAGGCAATTGGACAGTTACAATAGTGATTACCATCCAACAACAATTGCATTTAAAATAATGGTCTGTGAACACAAATGCTCTTTCTTGATCTGCGCTATTAAATGTCCATTGCATTGTAATCATCTATTTTCCATGTTGCCATTTACTTAAAGAAACCCGCAATTAATTCATTTACGTTTTTATCCAAACCCAAACTTCATTAAACCACCACATAAACAAAGCATATATAATGCGTTTGGTTACATGGTAAAGAATGATAGCCTAATCATTACCTTTACATAATTTAGAAAACTCACGTTAAAGGTTGGGGATGGGATTTGCCAAACGCCAGCAGATTTTGAAAATACAAAACTCAAATGGTCCTACCCCCTCTCCTTCAACACTGACTCTGACTCCACCCATTCCAAGTACATCGCGCAATCATGCACGAGCGAACACAGATGTGCGAGAGTGAGCCATTAGCTAGTTAGCTAGCTCCCGTAGCTACCACAGGATAACAACAAACAGAAGCTTTCTCTGGGTCACGAGCTTTGAGTACGTGCACGAAGGGGTCGCGCGGGGAGCGGGGGAGGGGAGTGCAGTACGACCGTTTGATTGACGTACTTACTGTCCAATGCCACTCGGTGGGTCTGGAAATCATTGGCTGGAGTTTTTCGCCCGTTCCGGAGATGATTGACATGTTTAATTTTCATGTCAGTATTTCTAACTCAGGGTTATGATAAGGATTTCAAGTCATTTTGCAAAAATGGCCAAAAAAGAGAATTCCATACCCAACCTTTAAGTAAGCTTTTGTTCTATAGTAATTTCTATTTACTTTGTATGCATCTCTGATCCTCACAGTTATTTAAAGCAGTGTGACAAACCTTAATTTCTGCATTTATTTAAAGTTGTTGATTTATTTAAGTCTTGTTGTTGTTCTGTTTTGCTTTTACTATTATTGTTTTTGTTTGAGCCTCCGGGTCTAGTATAGGCTGACGTGCCATATTTTGCTTTAAACCACAAAATAAAGAAGACAAATGCATTTTTGTCTTGAGACTACCTTGCTCACAAAGCTGAGTTTGTATTTAATGTTGCTAAATTGTAAAGAAAGCATTAAAAACATAAAACATGAGTAATGTGAGGGAAAGGCTTTGGTGCCTAGCTTAGTGTACCCTCATTTTCTAGAGAGGTTTTGAAATGAGCAGACACTTAATTTACGGTGTCTGTACTGTAAAAGCATACTAGAGAGATAGTGTCCATCGCTCCCCAGCTGTGGTCTAGACGTGTCCTGGAGACAGTACACTGTTAAGGTTGCTTGGTTTGTTTTTTCCTGTCAATCACTAATCACTTAAGTGTTGTGATGAGCCATTAATATTTGAATGCCACTTATTGTGAATTGAGATCTACAACTTAAGAGTACTTACACATGTTCTCACTTCACCTTCCTTGTTTTATTTTTTTTTCCAGAGACATCCATACAGGCGCCATAATGGTTTATATTGAACCCATGACCTCCTGCATAAGCTTGGTAATCATTTCACTTTTTATTTAATGCATTATGATTGATTTTTCATATTTTTGCCATTCTGTCATAACCCCTTCCATGAGCTTACACAGCCTTTATTTAGTCCTGTGCTTATGTTTCTTTACCCCTCTCCGTATTTTTCATTGTTTGCTTGCTTTTACTGTTTTGTGTCCCATTGAAAGTTGGCAGTGCCTCTTGCACAGCATTTATTCATGTATGTTATAATATTTCTTGTTTTTGTTGGGTTACTTCTGCCATCCCATTATCTTTCCACAGTTTTTTCCCTCCTCGTGGATAACTGATTCATCATATTTAAACAATATTTAAAAAATCCCAATTACTTGGGTGAAAGTTCCTTATTACTTGAGGATAAACTCCCTCTCTTGATCTTTTTCTTTCTATTTTTCCTCCTCTTCAAAGTCACGCGAGTGTTTGGGTATTCTCTCCATGGGACAGCCCGAACGGAAACAGAATATAGTGAAACAAAAACTGGGGGAGGAGGGCTGTAAACACGCAATACTCTCTCCTCCGAGCTGCACATCCCACACGCTCCACAGCCGATCCTACATAGGTGCTTTCCAATGCTGCGAAAACCCCAATCAGTGTTACTCATGGTGGCCGACACCGTGCCGGATCCCATGCTCTCTCCAGCGGACGATGAGCAGTAAGCCTGGCTGGAGATGATTCCAGTGGGCTTACGGGAATGGCAGTCCAGGGTTAAACTCTGCGAGAGCTGGCAGCGCGAGGGGGAGACGAGTCACAAGGTTGCCACCCAGAGCAGTAGACTTGCTTGTCTCAGCAGAGTAAACATCACCCCTCATCTGCACACAGTAATGACTAACAGAGCAGGACGTGCACAGAAACACTCAGCGCTGCTTCCTCCCTGCCACCGGCCTCCTGCTCGCTGCTCTCCATGAGTCCGCCCGCCTCGACACAAAGATCTCCTCCCTTATGCAGAGTCTGTGGACATGGGTATTAACAGAGCCTTGTGTGCCCTGTCACCTCTGCTGTGTGTGTCTGGAGTGACAAGGTCACATTTTCAAGGGGGAAGATCAATTGTTTACGGTCCTCAGTCAATAGGGAACATTTTCAGAGGTAAAGTGAGTCTGCACCTTTTTCCCCCTGCCTAACACGTTTAGACACACAAATCTGTCAATTGTACTGGTGCTAGTATATCATACAATAATAGGTAATAGCGAGGGATCCAGCATCCCGTTTGTATGACGGATTTTGTTTTAATTGGTTGTCGTCCTTACTGGAGGGAGAGACCGCAAAAATAGCCCTACATTACCGTAACATGAAGCACATTAGTGAACGTAATAAAAATCAATGCAAGTTAATGCAATAACAAACCCGCAATCCAATTATTGTCATAGTGTTAACAAATATGTTCCTAAACAACATCAGCATTGTTGTTGCACAAAAACAACAATAGATGTGTAATACTAAAACACCAGTCAATCAAATTAACTGGCCCTTCTATGCTGGCCAATCTGAATTATACCAGAGAACATGATGAATATTACATTTTTATGCAAACCCTGTTGTTGGAGTGGAGCACACACTAGTCGCCAAAACCCCATCCATAGTGTTGGTTCCAATTAGGGGTCCACTATGCAGTGCTGCACATGCTGGTGTATACAAACACAGACAAATTTCACTTTAGTTGCACTTTTATATATGCAGCAATTTTTCGTGAGGCAAAACATTTTTCATATGCAGCTTAACAAAAGGATCTTGAACCTTCCATTGTAGCAAGGGCACGGTTATTTGTTTGAGCAGGGTTGGATTCGACTAGGACGCTAAGAGAAAAACACGCCCAGAAAAGGTCTCCCGGCTTTATCTCCTTGCGTCCCAACAAGGTAATGGTCTTCACCTCATTCCCATTGGGCCCTTTGTATTTTCCCTTCAGCCAAAAACCTAATTGATTTAGATTGAGGAAAAGGCAGTGGCTGTTAAGGCAGTTGAGCACCCAGCGCTTTGCACAGGGAGCAGCTGAAGACGGAGATTTGTAGGGCTGAGGAGTAGCTGGGAGTTACTGGAGATAAGTGTTTGCTACGCCGGGTGCTGTGAGAGACAGGGGGAACAGAGGATTATTGTTAGCATACCCAGAAAAGATCATGAATGCCAATGATTCTACAAAGCACAAGGTGGAGATTTACACACTTTTCTGGCCTCCGTTGATGCATGTCAATAAGATCCTGTGCTGCCAGCACGGATGACTTAAGATTGAGAGAAGTTAAGGGTCCCCCCCAGAGCAATGATTCAACATTCGATAATGAAGAAATGCTATTTGGGTTAAAGCCACAACCCACATGAGCGGAGCGGAGAAGATGGCAGAAACACAACCCTAGCTTTAAGAATACCAAAAGGCCGTAACGGAAAAGGGGAAATCCAACATGGGATATTCATCCAAATGGTCTATTTAGTAGATTGGCATAGCACTCCCCAATTATAATACAATTACTAATGCAGGTCCATGAGGCCACACAGTTTGCTGAGCCTACTTGTTTCTGTAGAGCAGAGCTTCTTATGGAGGAAGCCTATGACCCAGGCCGGTTTGTCCATTAAAACCAGGCTGGTTGTTGTTGGGTTGTATTACATGTTGTCTCATGCATGTGCAGGGCGGATACAGCGATCGCAGCTGGCACTCCTTGTCCCTTGTTGACCTGTTTTGTTAACTCCACCGCTGTATTTCAGTGCCTGATTAGATGTCACTCAATTAAAAGCACATTTCTGTGGAGAGAGCGGCCTCCCTAGTTGCCATGGATGCCGAGCGAGTGGTAGTGGAAGCGCCTAATGTGTCTCCCGGAGCACCATAATGAAATACCTACGCTGCAGCAGCAGAAATACACAGACAGCCCAAACTTTCACACCCAATCAATGAGAGCTGTGTGGCTTGGTTTTTTTCTCCCGTCTTTTCATTGGAAAATTAAAAAGGATCTGTCTCGTAAGCCACAGAGGACTTCCATGTTATAGTCAGCTATGAGAAGCACCAGGATTAATAGATCTTCTCTAATATGCCTCATATTGGTGGTCCCCTAGCACCCTGATCAGGTAAGGCCCAGCGAAGCAAAGATCATTTATAAGTGGTTCATTATTTTACCTTCAAATTCCTCTGTCTGGCATTGATTTAATAAACACTGATGTATCTGCTTGTAGAAAATAAGTGCCATTTTTCATTACCTTCATTCGCTATCTTTGTTACCATAGTTATCGGTCCAGCTCCAGCGTTTCGGCGGTTATATACCCCAATACTCATGCCTGTGTTGGAATAAACACATAGGGAAATAAAGTGTAAATCTTTGCTGGAAGATATTCCTTTCGATGTTTGCTGAATTATTCTTTCAAAGAAAATATTGTCTTTTATCTGTCTGCCTCTGTGCCTGCTCATCCGCACACGGGTTTGTAAATGAACACTTTGTTTAATAAAGTTCCGCAAAATAGCTCTTATTATCCATGAAAGGATTCAACAACGTGTGACATCAACAGTGAGGTACAATAATTAATGATCTATCAATGTGTTGCGATGATTAATGTATTTGTTTTTGCAATTTGATGGGCCCATAAACTGTGTAAAATAGACAATGAGCTTTGCAATTTCCCATTCCCTATGGTGACTAGGAAGCAGCAATGCCAAGGCTGGTTGTAAAAGCAGGCGGAGCAGTGATGAACAGAAGACAGGGATCAGACTCTATATTATTAAGGTTAACTGCCATTTAAAATGTGTGCCCTTGACCCTACCTTCTCTTCGGCCAGCGAGAGGCTTGTTGTTATTGTTGTTTTCTGCTTTAAAAGATTTTATTCTGAAGTGTTAAGGCATTTTGTGGTCAGATTAGGTGTTTGTTGCTGGCACATCAAATCAAGATGAAAATGAAATGGAATGATCAATTTAGGCTGCATTAATCCCGCCTTTTCAGCGGCACCACATCGATTTTCTTGTTTGGCTTCCCTGATAACAAGAATCATTTAAAGGTCACAATTTTATATCTGTCGAAAAGAAAACAGCCATATAGCGAGTAGCCTTTTAGGCTTCGGATTCTCTGAAAAATAGGCTTTCTCTCACACCTCAGATGGAACCTTTAGAAACCATGAACAAATTGCCTTTTTTTTAACTGTTGCACAGCAGAAGATTGTGTAATCAGAAATAATCTTCCAGAGGGTAGTTAGGCAAAAAAATGAAAAAATATGTGTCTCCCTTTAAGGTAATAATTATCACTGGTCTTAATTTTAATATTACTCCCATCCAAGCATACATTTTTAATTCAACAGAGGATTGCGGACTTTGCAAAAACCCTGTGGTGATGCATTTACTTAAAAATAGCTTGGCGCATGCTACCCTGACGGACACAGAAAAAAATTACTAATGAGAGTGCAACGCCTGCTTTGAGCCCAGCCTTTGCTGACATGACATTCATATCCCAGATCCGTATCGGTGTCAGGATCAACAGTGTGAGGGACACTTCCAATGAATCTGTGATGGACGGCCTTTTTGCTGTGTAGCTGCTTCCCTTCTGTTGTTTTTTCTCTCCCAGATTTTGCAATTTTTCTCCATCTTCCTCTATTTGTCTTGTTTATTTTCAGTGTGTTTTATTAATTGTCCTCCTTTCCTTATTTCTTCTTGTCCTGCTTCATCCCCTGCCCCCAATTCATACTTTCTTTCTTCGTTCCTTTCTGTTATTCGGTTGTAAATGTCAGTGTTGGGCCACGGCGCTAGATGGAACACATATGCTATGAATACAATAACTGTTCAGAGATCACAGTGAGATCAGTGGCTCTCCTGGCTTTCACAAACATCCAGCGCTGACCTTTCCCCGCCGCAGCTCCGGGATACAGAGGCGTGTGCATCGCGGGCCACCGCCTCCGGCACTTAGGAGTCTAGGAGAGGAGATGTCTTCGGGGAGACGCTGGTCAAACGGAGAGCGCACACTGTTATCAAAGCATCTGCACTTCTGTTTGTACAGTTTTGTATGAAAGCCAACAATTATGGTCAGACTTATTCTGTCTTTACTCAGTTTGAGAGTGCTTACGAAACATCGACAAGTACACAGTAAATGAAAGAGAAAACACGATTGACATGATGAACACGAGTTTATTTGGCAGCATTAAGGTAGTTTTTTTTGCTCTATAGATTTTACATTTGCATAACATCCTAAGCACAATAAGATCCAGTCTTACACCACTCAAAAAAACGAAGAGGAAACTTTCTCTTAAGAGTTCAAGGAAATCCTAGGTTTATATTGTTCGTTAGCAGCTGACAAAAGAACAGTATCCCCTGTGTCCATTACAGCGGCGGTATATTGGAGCCTTATGAATACTATATGAGGGGAGTTGAGTGATGTGTGTTGTGCTCTGTTCGCTGACTGAGACAAGGCCTCACTAGTGAGGGAATGGAGCCCCAAATAGAGTGCGAGGGGAGCCCACAGAGTCACGGGGACAAGAGGAGGAGCGGCTGGCTCCTCCACTTTGCCTCGCCGGGGTCAATATAAAACCTCATTACTGGGGTGTCATAGAACATTTGTGCACTTTCTGCTCCATCTAGCAGCAATTTTGCTGGATAAGCACTGCTTTCGTTTGGCCCGTTTAAAGCATTTTCGCTAAAGTAAGGCCTGCAAACAGGAAGCCTGGCAGCCCTCATCCTTCTCACACCGCTCCATATATGTGCCACGTCATGGCGCAGTTGGTTGAGAGTGTGTTTTTGTGAACTCTGTTTGTCTGGTATTAGCATGACGCAAAGGCAGGGGGGTACTTTCTCCACATATAAACATCGGCTTGACACTGAATGTGAACCTGGTATTCATCTTCTAATAACCTAGTTACCATGCTGCAGTGCCAGCTCCCCTATATCAGTCTCACCTCCAGCAGCCTGACAACGCGCTGCACCCTCCAACCCGCCACAGTTTAATATACTCCCTTTCTTTTGTATATCCTCCTCAACATGATAGACCTTCTCAGGGGGGAAAACAAGATTGTTTCTGCCGGTTCGTCTGGAAAGTGCTAGGGACGGGAGGGCGGGCATCGCACATGATGTAAGAATGTGTGCTTTTATTTTGTCGTTGTTATTTTCTCTCCTGCTGGGAGGGAGGGAAAATAACTGCCTTATAAAGGCAGAGGGACATGCTTATACATAGACCTCCTTGGAAAAGTTGCCCACCCAATTGGCCAATCCACTCGGAGAGGGGGGTTAGGCAAAATAATCTGGAAGAATTGTATTATCAAAGTTGTTCATTGCATGACAAATGACGCTAATCTAACATATATACTGTGTGTATATATATATATATATATATATATATATATATATATATATATATATTACACTAACTGAACATAACATCTTGAAAACTCAAGATCGTGAATAATACATGATCAGATAAAAGCGATACATGCAGAAAATACTGGAAAGGTCAGTAAAAATCCCAACCATAATTACTGGTGGCGAATTTGCCAGGAACGCACTAATTAAACCACAGACAAATCTCCGCTCCCCCCGCGCCTCCACCACCGTCCCCCTTGCTCCACCATAAGCCTGCATATTAATCATTGGGAAACGGGAAGAGGGCTAGCTTATCTGTTGCCCTTTTTTATTTTCTCAATCCACTGTAAACACAAACACATACGCACATGCACTCACTCTTTCCATATCTCTTTCTCCCACACACACACACACACACACATACACAGACATACTCACGTACACGCACACACACACACACACACACACACACACACACACACACACACACACACACACACACACACCTAGACACGCAAACGTACTGAGTAATTGCAAATACAAGCAAACGGCTCAATGAAGGAATGAAGGAAAGACCACCAAGTATTCTTGGAGGTCTGAAGTAAGGTGCAAGTGGCTCCTGGGTCAGAGCCACTGAGCTTCTGTCTAATTGAGGCTGCTGGGAGGGAGGTCTTTTCAACATGGGGCCTCACAGGGACAAGTGTTGTTGAGTTGAGTTCAGCTGTTTGATACAGCCCCACATGCACTGTAGGTAAGTCTGTTACTCGCCTGCTGTGTCCTTGTGTGTGTGTGTGTGTGTGTGTGTGTGTGTGTGTGTGTGTGTGTGTGTGTGTGTGATTGGCTCAGATCATGCTGTTCACCACCAGTTGAGTGGCTGTGGGTGTCCATCTTGTCAGCGCTGAGCGTTGGCCCTTCATGACATTCAGTTGACAGAGCAGGGCCTGTGCTTACCAGAGGGGGGGTGGGGAGGAATCCAATATATATATTAAAAGAAAAAACATTAACCTGCAGATACTAGGATCAACATGGAGCAGGCTGGACGTTGGTTTACCTTTAGACACGATGGCCTTAAAGATATCTGCAGGCCGTTTTCATCTAAAAGATGAAAATAATGTTGTGGAAAAGTCCTTGTGACCTTGAGTACAAAGAGTGATTGTTGATATGATTCGATAAGAGGCGCGTCGTCAGATTGCATTGTGTGTCTGTGTCCACACGTTTATTCCTTTTATTTTATTGCTCGGCTGCTCCTGACAACCAGGCTTTAGAAAATGAGTTGATCCACGGCAGCTAAACAGCTAACTGTACACAACCCCAGGCGCTGAATGATAAATGGTGAACGTGCCGGATCCATAGCCCCGGCTACTTTTCAGCCGCTTGTTCACATTCCCGCTAAAAGTGTTTGCCGCTAAGAGTGAGGCAAAAAGCACTGTTGGATATATCAATACTCTTGCTGAAAGAGTCCCTGCAGTTTTTTTCCCAATGCTGTATACGATTTATTTTTAATTTTTTTGCCAAAGACTATAGTGACTAAGACTACAGCTGAATGTATTGATCCTTTCAGGCTGGTTAGAGCTATTAAGGCACACATTTACACCTTTTAATATTCATGCACAGATCAGGGTTCACTTCACAGATCGCCCAGCTGATAGGGCAAACACTGTCAACAAAGATTTCCCTGTTTTACATTTATCTCATTAAGTCCAAGGATACCTATCGGAGGATGTGTTTGTCTTTGCCCTTTTAGATACAGAACGCAGCATTTTCTTTTAAAACTAGCCAACCTTATGTCAGACAAAAAGTAATGAAAGCAGGTGGGACTTTTATTGTTGTTTTTTTTGCCGTAAGCTTTGTTTAAGGAATTCCTGGTGCAAATGGTGTGTTATACTGCACCCAATGGCGTGGCCCATAAACTCGAGCCACCCAGTAAATTAGTTTACACACAGCAGTGTCTGGATGCGTTGTCTGAGGCACAGGGCTGAGCGTGGTGTTGAAGTTGTTTTTATATCGTGCTGTGCTGTGTCACAGGGCCCTCCGCTGCCGCGGCCTGCTCTCGGACCGCAGCCCTTGAGAATCGGCGCGCCTCATAACTGCCCCTGTTGGTGGAGGCCTCCTGGCTGTGCTGCAGAAGCTAAAGAGAACATGGCCTTGCCTCCACAGTTAATCATAACGCCAACTCACTCTTGCCTGATTGTATTGGCGGCTCCAGGGATCTGCCATAATTGGATCCTTGTAAGTGGGCTGCAGGAGCTAAACAACCAGATTGCTGTTTGTTTATACCTTTTCATATATTAGTAACGTGCCGAGACTTCTCAAGCAGTCTGGGACTTGTCTCACCATGCACCGCTCTAATTAGTAATTCATTCTTAACATATGCCTCGATTGTGGCCCTATTCAGTTATTTGTGATTAACTCCACTTTAATTAGAGTCACTGATGCAGACTTGGGCTCTGCATGGACGTGTAGTGGGCACTTTAAAAATACCAGTGGACTGTGTGTGGCACCGCGACACAGAGGTGCCCTTGATAGATAGGCAACTTTTTTTGCCAAGTATTTGTCTGGGATTACAAATTACCTGCGTGCTCAAGGAACAAAAGAACAAAAGAAAATGAGAAAACAATCAAGATATGTAATTTTATTACAACCAAATAAACACAAGAACAAGTGAACAATCACACCAAGTCAAGGTAAATTGTTGTGTCATGTTGCCTATGGACCATGCTTTGTTCCCTATAGACCTTAATATTAGCTTTAAGTCCTTGGCACTTATTGGCTTGCACACCGTGCAAGTTATCATCAGCTCTCCCCTCTCTGCGACGCGGCCGAAGTCTCTGCCAGCACAACTTAATCAACTGGGACGCCATATTTCTTTTATCAGTTCCGTTGCTGTAATTATTCCCCCTTGGATGGTGGACAGCCCACATGTCACCTTGCGGACTGTGTGTGTGTGTGTGTGTGTGTGTGTGTGTGTGTGTGTGTGTGTGTGTGTGTGTGTGTGTGTGTGTGTGTGTGTGTGTGTGTGTGTGGGGGGGGGTTTGTTAACGCGAACAAGTCTTTGAATACACCAGTGCATTTTTGTCATATTCAAATGTGCCTCAGAACGCAAGATGTCCAATTCGTATCGTGACGCGGCACTGGAAACTTCTCAAAGTGATCCAAAGATTTTTGTGTGTTAGGACCCCCTCATACCATAAGGCAGTAATTAAAAAGCGACAGCTTTGCCGATTAACTTTCCAAAAGGGTTTTCAGGGAAACACAGGCAAGGATGAGGGCATTAGTCACATGGCCCAGAGTTCCCCTGCAGATAAAGCTCATTTTCTCTAGCAGTAGGGTAGAGGAAGCGGAAAGCACAGCCCATTTGATTTTGGCCTCAGATGGGGCCCACAGGGGTAGCCAGCGTTTTATTTAAGGTCACTGGGAATAAATGGGATTCGGGGTGGTTCTGGCAGGTTGCAGTGGCCAGGGCCCAGACTGAGCCCTTCCACCCCACCTGCCCCCAGGCACCCTCTCCATCTCTTCCCACTGGAGAGCACTGGTCTTTCCCTGCCTTCCACCCCCCCCCCACCTCCTGGTCATGAGCCCAGTCTAAATATCTCACCACTCTCCCTTCGCCAATACAGTGTCAAAGAGCACGTGTCAAAGGCTAATAGCATGTTAAAATCCCCCTCAGGTGTTCAAAAGGGCAAGTGCAGAAAAACAGATCCTGTAAAAAAAAGCTAAGTAATTCCATTTAGCTCATTAATGGAAAAAAAACGGGGAGGTGATGTCAGGAATGTCACTCTCATGCTACATGACACACAGGCTATCCACAAACCCAGGGGTGCATTGCTTCCGATGGTCCTCACAGGGAGGGACACTGTCATAAAGCCCGCTGTAGCCTTTCAGGGGAATGAGTTGCCTTCACAGTTTAAGGGATTCTCCCAGGTGCAGGCAACATTACGCTGCAAAGATGGATATGGCTGCCATTTAAGCTTATATCAGTGGCTCTGCTTTTGAGGAAACATGGGAGGATGGACTGCCGTCCCGTCACAGCTTGATTCAAAGTGAGAGGGATTGGCGCTCACGGTCTCCAGCCAAGATGCTGTGCAGAGCTGTTAATATGTGAGCGAGTGGGCCGTGTGTTGGTGCTGTGGCTGTTGGTGGTGAGGATAGTGGCAGAGGAACAGGCCCCTCCTCCCCTCGCTACCTTCACACCAACACTCATAAGTGCTAAATGGGGGGCTAACTGGCTAACTGTGTCCCCTTGTATCTGCCAAGTGTTCTGCCTAATCACCTCTCACCATCCCCAACTTGTTAGCTTCAATTAAACAGCTAATTGAAAAAATGGGCAGCTTAGTCATCACTGGATACCCGTTTATTGTGATACTGGACATGGTGTGTGGATTGTACTTCTATTTCTTTAAGATTAACGGTAACAGCGCTAAAAGCTGTGCATAATCCAGTGTTATTGTAGACATGCTTTACATATTTAATTGCTTATTAAAGCCTTTACCGGCAAAATGAATAGACTTTTCCCTGGATGCAATGCACTAATAGCAAGTCCTTGAGTGTTGCGTCTGACTTTTCCTACTAAGCCCAAACCACAATACAGGGAATTCAACATTGTTATTTTCTTCAAACATATGCATGAAACCGAAGTTGAAATGTGATTATGCAGATTGAGAGAGGAGCCATGGGTACCAACATGTCAGATGTCAGGTATGCATTTGGAGACCCTCGTGGGATGAAGATGATTATCATGGTAATTATTCAGCTTTTTGAACATTCGGTATGCTGCCCAGGGACTTTGTGTTGGTGTTGGTGTTATAGTCTGCCGCCACAGCCACAGTGAGCCGGGAAGAGAGAATATTCAGAGTCAGGAGGACGGGGGGTGGGTCTGGTGGGTGAGGCAGAGAGCCGGGTGTCTCTGCATTTCAACCGCGCTGAACTCAGTTCAGGGAGTGAGCGCCTCGGTTCATGCTAAATCCCCTTGCCGTACTCTTAACTCTTGCACTTGCCTCCTCTCCAGCACTAAAGAGATTGGACTTGAAGTGGAGCAGGAATCAGTCATCTTTATCTCCCAACTGGGGTGGGTGGGGGGAGGGCTGGGAAGAGGAGTAGGCGGATGACGGGGGGAGGGGGTGGCTTGTGCATTGGGCTTTCCTCCTTTTATAGCATCCTCCCCTCCTTTTGTTTTCCCCACCCCGTTCTTCACACACTTTTATGCGTTCTGTATTTTCTGAAGTCAGGCATGGGGTTTAATATGCATGATAATATGTGTTCCTGTATTCATGCCCATTATGTGTTGAACTGAGCACCCTCTCCTTCCTCTCCGGCCCCTGCTCTGATCACAGGGAGACCCCGTGCAACGGACACAGCAGTTGGGATAGTAAAGTCTTATGGTAGACGTCATTAACCTTGTGACCAGGGAGGGCTGCCCGATGGTGCACCACCCTCTCCTCCTCCTGTACCCTCACACCCGTGAAAAGTCCCTCATTTTTGTTCCTCCAGATCTCCTCAGCTCCTCACTTGCTTCCCAAGAGCTCACCCCTGGCTCTAATAGACACACAAATACACACACACATACACACACACACACACGGGATCAAACACACACTAAAACACGCAATGCGCCTCTTTCATTGCTAAGGACTTATCTCCACTGATAATAGATGAAAGCTCTTTCTATTAAGTGATCTATCATGCCACAATAACCAGCTTACAGCAAGAGGTCATTTAAAACTCCTCATTTTTTATTTTGATTGCTGCTCTTAACTCAACCATAACAACATTCAGGTTGTGCCCAAGTGCTCCTTTATATATACTCCGACTCTGACTTCAAAGTCGTTGATGTTGGACCACTTGACCTGTTTTGATGCTGGGGGGTGAATTCTGGCCTGAATGCTCAGTGTTCCACATCCGTAGCACGGGGACCTTGACCTGCGGAGCTGAAGGAATAGAGAGAGGAAGAGGGCTGGGACGCGGGGAACAGACAGTCTAAAAGGGGCTGAGTGAGTCTGCCCAGACTCACTCAGAGAGTTCACCTAATGGCTCCACATGCGAAGGAGAGAATGTTCCACCATGAATGGTTAACTAGGGTCGACCTAGGACACGTCAGCCATGTGAACAGACCAACTGGCCTTATAAGAAGCAGGAGTCCTCCGTTTACATTCCACCACGTTGCCCTTGGCTTCCATTATACATAACGCTGCTTATGGAAATAAAGCCACACTGCAGATTAATCACACGCAATCTATTCTATTTATCTATTTACCCCTCTCTGCACCAATGCATAGGGCCATATAGTAATTTATTCTTTAATACAAAATACTTATTATTGTGGCTGCGACATCACAGCAAATTGCTGATTGATGACTATATAGCCTACGATACTCTGTTCTCAATGTGTACTATAGTAGGCTATAGTATAGTATACCATATACTATAACGGTCCTCTGCCCAATGTAATCGGAGGCTGTTTATTTACCATCATCCATCAGTGATAATGGTAACGTAACCTCTTTCAGGGTATCCTGTATCTCTGTGTGTCGGACACAGCTGCTTCCTGTTGCCTCACCTCTGTGTTAACCTACTGTCTTGGTCAGCAGATTCTCAGAAGCTGATCAGATAATAATAATGATAACGGGACCATCTATCGATTACAATAGGAACCTCATGCTTTCTCTCACACGGACCGCTCCGGGAAGGTCATAGAGCAGGCTTATCCGGACAGAACGCTCTGGCAAGGTTGTGGTGCCTTGCTCAAGGACATGGAGAGGGCCACATCACAGGGGCCTGTCATTGGCATCAGGGCTTCGGACTACAAAGAGCCCCTTTAAGGGCCGTCCGGCGTCACCGTTCCTTCCCTCTCCCTCGTCTTGTGTGGTGTATTTTGTCTTCTGGGGTACTTGGTTTATTTTTCCCAGTTTTTATCAAACAAAATAGATGAATATAGTATAAAATAGATATATATTGATTTGTTCAAATTAAATAGAAAGAAACACGGCTCGATGTTGCCTACATTTATTTGTGACTTCTTGTCGCAGGCTGTAAATCAGAAATGTGAAAACACATTTCTAATATAGTTATTTACTTTGAGGAGCGTTGCATTGAGGCTTTTTCAGTGACAGCTTTCTATTTTTATTTCTACCGCGTCCCCGTGCTTCATCTAATTTCCCTTTGTTTTGGTGTAAACATTTCTTCCCTTTTTTTGGGGGTTGAAAACTCAATTACTCAGGCCTTCGGAGGGCTCCATAAAGACGGAGCAACTCCGTATCTGTACTTTTCCCGCCCTCTCCGGAGCAGATAGCCGGCCGGGCCCCTAATGTATTCAGGCCCGGCGTCGCTCCCTCTGTTAATCACGCAGAGTGGAGCTAAACGGCCCACATCAGCAGAGCCTGGAGTGGCCTAAAACACATGGGCCTTATTTATCGAGGTGTGTTTTTGTTTTCAGAGGCTCACTAATGCATTCAAATGAGGGCGCATCAAGCCAAAGTCACCGCTAGTTGCGTTGGGAACGCGGCCGGCGGCGGGCCGCTCTTTGTGCCCGGTCTCCCATGGCTTCTTATGCGCTCACGCCGCCGTCAATTGATCTCATTCAGAGCTGGCTTTTCTTTCAGGCATTGTGGCGGCGCCGGCCCGCTTTTGACTGAGGGAAAAGAATGGCTTGTCAAGGTCAGAGCCTTTGCGCTAATTAGCGTTCAGCGCTAAAGCCGCGGCGGCTGACGCCGATGCCCTTCACCCTGGAGGCCCGGTGGCATTATGTCCATGCATGTGGGTTGTGTTTCTATCATGTTCACCTTGCCCTTTCTCTCCCCTGCCCCGTCATCAGATCCCCTCTCTATCACGCCACAGCCCTGAATCAACCGGATCGGGGCAGTCGTTTGTGACAAGCACACAGTTAAAAATATATAAAAGAGAAGAGGGGAAGGCAATGGTGATGGAGAGAGCGGGAGATAGAGACAGAGAGAGGGGTAAAGATGGATACAAAGAGAGGGAGGACCGACAGAGGGATAGACGTAGATGCAAGGAGAGAGAGAGAGTGAGAGAGAGACAGAGAGAGAGAGAGAGAGAGAGAGAGAGAGAGAGAGAGAGAGAGAGAGAGAGAGAGCGAGAGAGAGAGATAAAGGTATATACAGAGAGAGAGATGAGACAGAGAGAGGGGTAAAGATAGATACAATGAGAGAGAGAGGGATAAAGGTAGATGCAAGGAGAGAGAGAGCGAGGTAGAGGTAGCTACAGAGAGAGAGAGAGAGAGATGGGAGGTGGCGGTGAGCGTTAGCATCCCAGTGGGCCTGGTGTGCTTGTTATAGCATGAGATCAGACGTAGCGAGTATAGGGAGACAAAGACAAGGTGAAAGGGAGCCGGAGTGAGTTGGCAGATAAGAGCTTGAAACAAGACATTTGACTGACTAATTACTGTTACACAAAACGCAAAAGGCAAAAGTTCAGTTATATCTTTGGGGGTAATTTTAGGCCCTTCATTTAGGAACAGCAATTTCCTCCAGCTCTTCCTCTGAACTGTATTGCCGCGGAATCATTACACTAATTCATCATCCTTGACTTCTTCATGTTTTCTGCGGCACTAGTAGTGGAAATGGCCCTTTTAATTGCTAGCCATAGAATTACGGAAAAAGAAAGTACTTTTAATTTAAAAGTCCTGTTTGTTGATCCTCCAACTTTGCTTACAATTACGCTCAAAGAGTGGTGTTAATTTTACGGGGCTAACTACACGCATTCACAGTCTGCATTTAATCCTTTGCAGGCATTCTGTTGATCATTTGGTTTATTCGTAACTATCTGACTGCTCTGTTGCAACGTTTCTACATGAATGATTAATATCATCACACAGGGCGTCCACACATATTGCCCGTGTGAACATTACAGTCAGTGAAGCCCCAGCTCTACATGCTATTCTTATCCCTAGGTATTGACCCTATAGGCTTCAACATCATACTTGCCTAGGAATAATTCTGGTGAATCATATTTAACTGCGCTCCCATGCCCACTAGCATAGTCCCCTATTGTTGTTATTAAACATGTCTCATATGTATTCCACCTCTGTAACACTTTGCTGGTAGCTGTGAAGGAGATATGTTAACAAGTGTGCTCTCCAAGCAGCATCCATATGGATGCCTTCACCCCGTTCCAGTCTGGGTATTGGTAACCCACAGACAGCCATGACGCTCGCCCCCATTATTTTTTTGTTTATTATGTATTTATGCTCTAAGCCCGAGATTTGTAGAGATCACATGCAACTGTTTTGGCATGGATCAGTGCTTAACTTTGGCACACCAACGCCTCTATCACACCCGGATACTTGGTCTCATCACGCTGTTCTGTTTTCCTCATCGGCAATACATCCCCCTCTCCTACCCCCCCCACCCCCTCTTTTTTCTCCTGATCTTTTATCTTTTTACTTCCTCTCACGTCTCCCCCCTTTAAATCCCCTTCTGCATGCTGTGATGAGCTGCAGTCTTTTTCTGAAAATTTGATCGGTTCACTCATTGGTCAAAGGGCATTTTCAGCTTTATTAGCCAAATCCACTGGCTTAAGGAAATCGGCCTCATCAGATGCACGGCACCTTCCTCCCTTAACCCATTTTACTCAGCCACATTTATGTCTTACATTGAGAAAGTCGGTCTCTTTGAACTTGTGATGACTTTTTGTGGGTATTTGTATTTACTTCTAATTGCTTTTAGTAACGGGTAATAGATTAGCGTTACAGAGCCTTTACATTAGATTAGATGGTGGGAGCCTCTTCCCTTTTAACTGGACTTGATGAAGTCTCATGTGTTGGATAGCACCGTGGAGGGAAATAATAATGTTCAGCTAATGCAGTGGGGCAGGTTTCCATATTAAACCTATTACAAGAGAATTCCATCGTAGTAGCGGACACTGTAGTTACACTACTTTACTATTTCAAACTTTAGAATGGGTCAAAAGGTCAAAAGTGAATCCAACAGTGTGATTTTAGTGCCACATTTCACCCATAGAAAGAGTTTGAGGATGGAAGCAATTCACATGGCAATTGTAGACAAACTAAGATCATGATTAAGTGAAGTGCCAAGTTATCCGAAGTAACTTTTAACTCAGGCAAAGTAATTAAGGCTCTTAATATCGGCTAATTACTTTCATTCGGCTAATTCAAAGGCTCTTCATTATGTGGTGAAGCTAGCCTCATCTTGCTCACATCAACGTATCAGGTATTATTTAAGGAGAGCTCCCTACCACCACCCACATAATGATTGGACCGGGCTGAAAGGAGCAGCGCGGTGGGGTTCAGCCATTCGATTGTGATGCAGCTGCTCAGAATACCGACAGGTCAGAGTTACAGATTTGCGCTTACATAAACATTAACAACAGCAGCAGTGGCGGAGGCTATCATAGCCAAGTATCTATAACAGTCAAGTACTACTAGGCACATCCTACGTGCAACCAATACTATGTCACACGCACAAGCACTACTCGGCATCGCCGTATCGGCGGACAGCTGAATGTTCCATCAATCTCAGCTGCAAATGAGTGGTGTACTTAAAGGGCTCCACTCACATCTATTGTGCACTTAAGCAACTGCTACCACTGCACTCTTACCCTCCTCCAAACCGCCTTCACCTGTATAGATCTCTATATACGGGGCACTAAGGGCTCCCTGCTTGGCGTCAGCACACAGACGTTACACTGAAAATAATATTCAAATTTCAAAGTTATGTTTTGTAAAAAGGATAATTCATTTATTTACATTTATTAACATTTAGTCTGAATTTTGACATTTGTGGACATCTTTTGTACACATAAATCTGGGATTCTGTGTCATACTGAATTGACAGCACAGACCCAAAGTCCAAATGTAATTGCTATCTACTCTCTGGAAGCAAAATCTACATTTACAGAATTGCCTTGCTCTGGAGCAGTTTCGGGGCAGACTAGGTGAAGCATGCAAATCTGTTAATGCCAATGGGCAAATATAAGGGAGACAACAGTTAAAAAATAAATAAAGGATTGTTATGCCATTTTAACTCTTTAAAACCCGAAAAACCGTCCAGTAAAAGCAGCACATGTGTGCCAGGGCAGCCCCCAGAGGACCACTGCAGGTGCTTTTAGGGAGACTCTAATGAGAGAGCCACTTGACGTGGACTGCAGGATGGAGAGCCCAAGAGGCCCAACATGACCCATGGTGCCAGACTGGTACTGCGGTGTGGCAGAACCTTTCAATTATTTATTTGTTTCATAACAACTTTATTTTAGTTTAGAGGTCCATTGAACCCACTGTTTATGCTGGAGTTTGAACCCTGTGAGATTTAAGAAATTGGTGAGAGAGTTCTAGGATAGAGGGGGGCGTGTGACCACTTTATGATATTTCTTTAGTACCTTCATTGTGAATGAGCGGTGTATATATGAAATTCGCCACACACCCTGGCGATATACTGAGAAGCTCAACCCTGAATCTGGAAATAAACCACTGCTCGCACGGAGCTCCACACATACACACACACCTTATTATTATAAGGTGTGTTCAACTATAGTTGTCCGGGAAGCCTAACCCTCGCACGGACAGGATCATCAAATCAACGGCTTGCCAGAACAAACTCCACACACCCGCAATCACCAACAGCGTGGCTTCATACTATAAGTGTTTGAGGAGCTTAGCACTCTCCACCACTGCCGAGACAGAGCTCCTGACACCTGGCCGCCGTCGAACCTTCGCAAGACATTCATGAGGATACTTTCAGGCACCTCAGCGTCATGAAAAGACCTTTACCGGCATTAGATTCAGAGTGCAACGTTCACATAGTGTTTTGAAGAGACTGGCAAAAACATTGGATATTGCATCTGTTTTCTCTCAGAAACGGTCTTATTTTAGTAACGGGTATAATAATGGCATATATAGACACAATGTTCACGATCATATAAGAAATATTACCACGAGAAATATTACCACAAAAAAAAATGGTTTTGGGTGTTCAGCTCCATGCTGAGAAATTAATTTGGTAGCTAAAATGAAAAGGAAATGGAAGGCTTTATGCTTATTGGTTATTCACAGTACCTTATGCTGAGAATATATATTTGGGGGATTGAATTGCCCCTACAGGTATAGTGGAAATCAGGTATTAGTATTACATTATTAAAAAAAAGTAGGATCATAATTGGGAAAAAAAGACCATCCCAGCACCCTTGTTTGAGATTATATATTTAAAAATAAGTTCAATTGCAGTTTTAACTAAAACTTTTCATTGCAGATGCAATCATTTAAGGTTAATAGCAAACCATAACATTTGCGATTTTAATCTAGAGAGATTAATCTGCCCATTTTAACTGTTGTCTGTGATTGAAGAAGTCTTGAGTTTCTGAAGTACATTTTAATCTCCCTTTATTATGTTCTGAAGATGGATATAATTGATACCCTTATCCCGATGTGATATCATGATATATTATCACATGATGTGTGTATCATACACACAATTATCACTCCACAATGCAAGGCTGTTTGTTTTATGTTGATAGCTGTGTGGCATCATTAATTGATTGAGGTGGCCATATGATAGGTGAGGAAATTGAACCCACAGAGGAAAAGGCATTTGTTTTGGATGAACACAGACTGTCTGGCTCGCTGTTTAAACCCTCTCAGAGGCTTTGGGCAGGTGGGGGAAGAAAGCGCTTATCCGTCTTCATCGTAATATCAAGGTCATGGATGGGTAGCTGAGCTAATCTCCTTCTCTCATATCTCTTATGGAGCGGGAGAGCTGGCAGGCTTTGCACGCATTAAGCCCTCTCCAGCCAAATACAGAATATGACGTCTGCTCACCACACAAGACAATATGGAGACTGGAGACACCGAAAATAATATTCCCTCCTATTTGGATACAATGACAAATCTGTGTATATTGCTGCACACATCCACACCCGGACAACATCTGCTAACTCCGAAAAGAGATAATCTGTGCGTGCATATTGGGGTTCTGCGCCCAGTCTATATTATGTGCAGCATCTGCCTCATTATGCATGGAAGAAACCGTTTTAAGGACATATCTTATTTCAAAGCGGCGGATCCTTATCACCCTATTAAATATCATGCCAGATGATGTGATGTCCAAGATCAAAACACAAAAGGTATATAGGAAGGGTGATGGCCACAAATGGTTGGAACAGGCACAAGGTCTTGTCCTCATTGTTCATTAGTGTCCTGAAAACGTAATTAACAAGGCTTTAAAACACAGCTTTTATAGATCACCTGCTGTCCCCCAATATCATTTTTGTGATGGCTCAGCGGAATACAAAGAGAAGCATTGATGCTAAAGTTTGGCACCCAAACGCCTTGCAGGATCAGTAACTCTCCAATTAGAGTCGTATCTCTCAGTCCAGCGCTCGGCACCAGAGGCCTGAGTGCAGAACCCAAAGCTTGTATTGTCTCTTTGAAAAGGGAACATTTCTTTATAATAAGGCTGTGGCCTAAAGATAAACAGCCTGATTGCACTCGTGTCACTCATAGCTCAGACACGGGCGTGTAGATGAACACTGTGGTACGGAGGGAGGCCTGAAGTCTTGGTACAACAATGAAAAGTGTGGATAGTTTTCATCATAATGTAGGAAAATGAAAGGGCCATAATATTCCTCTAAAGTTTGAAGACACCCAGGCCTTCATCACACACTCCCGTTACAGGGCACAGCGGCTCCTTTCATCATTGGCCCCTGCTGCGCCATGAGCCTACGCCTTCTCAAAATTCACAAATATATTTGTCATGTCCGGGCCAGGTAAATATTATCATCCAACAAGCAAACAAACAGTCTTTGTGTGGCAGATAAAGGCAAAGCGTGTGCTGAGGTTAATGGGACCGGGCTATTAGCATTGTCACTCAGTCTGCCAGGTCTGACAGTGGAGCTCAGTCTGAGGGCCTCCTTCCCTCGTCCACCTGCTTATCACCCAGATAAATTAACTCTGGCAGGAGGGTGGAAAGGTGGGGTGCAGATTCACACCTATCAGAAGACAGGAGCACCGGGCACAGATCATTGCTCTGTTGACTCTAGTTAATAGCATGGGGCCACAGTGTAGTCCCTGACAAGTCTGTCAGATTTCTGTCACAGGTGAGGTCCACCGGATTGACACGTGGGGCAAAAGAGTAAACTCTTGATAATTAAAAAAACATGCTCATGTTTGTTACCAGTGAGGATGACCTCAACGTACAAGCCTTTCCTTTTCAACCACCTGTAAACGCCAGTGTGTCTGTTTCAAAGATGGTAGAGCATGTTTTTGATGTACAATGTCATGTAACGTGAGCTGTAAAGGAACTGTGACAGATAATAGAGTTCCCCTTTGATCAGAGTGCGTCTATGTTCACTATGCTATCTCAGAGCTATGTTGCTAAATAGCAAGTTCAGCAATATAATGCTGTTGGGTTGGATGTACATTTATTTATTTGTGGATTCCGTGGGCATGTCGTAAAATGTCTTTGCTAACCTACATTATTTTGAACCAATTAGCTTGAAGGTCCTTCTTTATTAAATAGAACTTCAAAATGCAACCAGGGACGTGTTCTGGTAATGGTTCATGGGGGGGATTGTATACATTGTTTTTGTTGTGTTTATTTATTTATTTTCCATCCATTGCACTTTAAACGGGGGATATGTTAAACAGAACATTCAGTTGGGCTTAATGGACCCAGTTTGCCTTGTGGAGGCTCTCTGTTGAACTGGATGCTCATTAAAGAGTACAATGCTTTGCTTCTAAAGTTGATTAAAACATTTCTTCAAATGTAATGCGATTAGGTTGGGGCTAAATGGTGGATTGAATAGAGGGACATTCCACAGCCTCACTGTGTACTCTTGGCAAGTTTAGAAATAAAATGATCTTGGGTAAAGTGTGACGTTGGCCGGCACCCAGAGCACATGACTGGAACGGCAAAGATTAGGGGCATGGCTAAAAGGGAAGGGTAATTGAATTCCAGGGATCCTGACGTATATTACATTGCACTGAGAGACAAGAGAAAGCTTTTCGGCCCGATGAGAGAACGACGAGGGTAGAGAGAGGTGAGTCTTTTCACCACCGCCCCCTCCCACTTTGCTAGTGCCACTCTCAGCAAATGCGGGACCCACTGCTGTGTTAACAGTTTCTGTTCTCACGGGACGGGAGAGCCCTAACTGTCACCCACCTCCAGTTGGCTGAGGTTGGTGAAACCACTCTGCTGTGTCTTTACTTTATATTAGCAGTTTTGAGACGCCGCCCTGCCAGGAACTCTCTGCTCCACGGTGGAACACACAGCTGAACCGACTTATCCACCGCGGGCAGGCTCTGCAAAAAAGTCACTATCAAAATGGCTTGCTAATTTCCAGAAAAATAAATACCAGCCCCGAAAACTCTGAAGGCTAACCTCCAAAGCACGAGGGTTGAGCAAAGTTCACAGAGTCAAGTCAAAGGACTATTCCATTTGGTGAAAGTGAAAATGTCCTTGTTTGTTTAAATAAACCAGTAACAAGGCAGCATAGAACATGCTGTGAAATGGGTTTTTTAAAAAGTATGGGTTCTAAATGTGCTTTGCAGATTGCCAACTCCAGGGAGCTGCCCTTTATACCCTTTAAAAAGCCTTGTACTGCCAGGCGCTCCCACAGTAGGAAGAGGATACGGTTTGGCCCCTTTGTATTTTGATGAGTCCTATGCTTGTTTCTATGAACAACCTCGGCCCTCTGTGAGACTCTGACTCATAACATACATTTACGAACACAAAGTAAAGTGGAAAAATGTTATGCAGCCTTCAAATGACTGTATGATTCACCAAATGACAAACTGAAGGCAGATTGACTGACCCATTGCTGTGTAAATGTTGTATGTTAAATGTTGTAAATGCGGTGTCCTTCTGATTTCACTTATCTCAGGGGGTCTTTACAAGGAAGTTAACTTCCTATTTTTTGGCAGAAAGAAAAAAGAATCTGTCATCCATAAAAATGAAATATGCACCACGAGTCCTATTTGTTTGTTTAGCCGTTGACGGGCTGCATTTACATAATTACCTTGTACACATAAGTAGGTCGAAAACTTTGGACACTTTACAGCTACCCAACCCCTTTGCACAGTGTTTTGGACAATTTAAGATGATCCCTAGTACATTGTTTGTCTGAAGATGTTTGAGTGTGAAAGAACCCAGAATACAGATGAGTGTTCATCATGGAGATATGCAAATCTGTGGAGTGTTTGGATACTCTTGGACTCAGTCAACCCTGTCTCCAGTTTGGCCTTCTGCTAATGCATCTACATCCCTGTGAATTGGCGTTGGCCAAACATCTGACATTGACAGACCTGGAGAAATGTCCGGGATCAATATCTACTGGTAAATGGCAGAGAGGCATCAAGCCCGGCCCCTAAGGCCGCTCCTCCACACGACTGAGCTACTACTGTTGCATCTCACAACCTTCAGTCTCATAACAGAAGAAGTAAAGATTGCTATCTGCTGCCTTGGCAAAAGTTTCTCTGCCCTCTTTCTAAAGTTTCCTGGGAGTGAGACAGCGGATTGAGCAGAGTGGATTTTGAGGTGGGTGAGTGAAGCACAGTGGATGAGGGGAGGATATTGAACTCTCTGTGGTGCGTGGTAACAGTCTTTACATTGAAGAGAGCGGAGAGGATCAAAGGGGGGAGGTTTAAAGGGAGGCGGGCGGAGTGCGGGCTGGTGTTCCACAGCCTCCTGTTTTGAGGCATCCAGGTATCTGCAGCGTGTATTGATGTGGCACGCCATTGTGAGTCTCTTTCCCAGCCTTATTTTCTCATGTCCTGTTGAAGCTAAACGAGGCACGCTTCAAATACACTGATTTATCAAAGACGCCCCTTAAATTGTCTCCTCTCCTCCTCTTCTTTTTCCCCCACACATCTCTTCTGTTCTTCTGATAAATATTGTGTCTTTCTGGCTGAAGCGCGGTAGAGGTACTTTCAGAGAGCGGCTGGTTAGAAGTAATCCCAGGAAGAGGTCGACACAGGGAAGGCGCTGGTTAGCATTTCTTCATAGGCTCCGCAGAGAATCCGGGAAGTGAAGTCGGATGCTATTTTAGCTGCCATTGTGCGCCTTCTCCCCCCACGCTGCTTTGTGTGACCATAGGGTCTATTAAGGCGCTCAAAGGAGCCTCTTTCAAGGTGCACTACAAATGACTTTGCTCCAGAGTTCCACCTGTGTCCTCCTCTGGCCTGCCAGATAATAAAACCAAGGGCCGACTTGTCACTCAGACCAACCAAATGTGAACCTACTGTCAGTAAGTAAAAAAGAGCCGACCGCTCCCTGACACTTAACAAATGCCTGCTGACACACAGTTCGGTGTCTCCAGTCACCTTAGGGAATTTGATATCCTGACCGCGTTTAAGAGTTGAACTCCTTTCGTAGATATTGCTGATCCTGTCCAGTTTTCCTCAAACAAATTATTACATCCGTCAGGCAGAAATCCATACTGTATACCAGCAAATGGCCATGAGTGAACCCCAATTAAGGTCTTCAGTTGTAGGGATTAGCAACTGTATTCTATACACATTGGCACTGTGTCAAAGAAGGATACCAAAATAGCGCTCGGGGTAAACAGGGCCAGTTGAAGATTATAACGCTGGATATAATAAGGCCAGTTTCCGCTCTAATTGTGACACAGAGCCAAAGCCTTGCAATTACACTACAACACGCAGTACTGTAAGCCTGCAGACCAGCGGGGGGGGGGATCAGACAACCTCTACAACTTAAAGCTATAGTATCAGATTATGTCACTATTAATTAGCCTCTCTATGACAACAGCCTTATACTGTGTTTCCGCTCCCCGCATGTAGCCAAGTAGGCAAGTAAACTTAGATCAATAATTACACAAGAACTGTCCAAGCGCCTCTACAATTCTGTCACCCAATCTCACACTAATTGGCCCCACCAGCTGAGAGCCCCAAGAAAAATGCTTTCATTGCGTCAGGGTGTAACTTTGTTTTGTTGGGGGCGGGGGGGGGGGGTGGCTTCCATTACCATCGGCAGCCATACTGGAGACTAAAGGCACATATGTATTGACGCAGATGCAAGTTCAGTTCACACCGTATATTTGTGTTAAATTGGGTCAAACTGCACCAGACATGCATAGTAAGCATTGATCTCCTCCATGCTGACATGCATAAACTCAGCAAACACTCATATGGAATACATACAGTAATGTCTAAGTCCCTGTCTGGGTTTATTACACATAACTAACATCGGTGCTGCTGAGACCTTTATCAGATTGGCTGTGTGTGTGTGTGTGTGTGTGTGTGCGTTAGTTGGGGACCGTGCGTGAGCGTTTCTGTGTGTTCTAAGTGCTGCCACGACCGTGGCGCTGTAAGTGGATGTCTCTGTTTATTTGTATGTCCGTGACCTGAGTCTCATTTGCTTCTTAATGCTGGCTGGTATTACCACGACTATTGATTGAATAGAGCGAGAAGCCCAGGAGCCCTCTGGTTTGATCTGTAACATCCTTTCATTAATTCTCCACTGCGAGTGCATTGAATACCTGGCCCCTTTTTGCAAAAGCCAGATCAAGTAGAACACAGAGCTGCCTCCTGCCAGAGCTGGCCCTGGCTGGAAGGACAGGTTATCAACCACTGCGCCTGCAAACAAAGGACCACTGAGGCAGCGATTGGAAGACGTGTCTTTCAGCTGTCAAGTATTGACCAGAGATGACCATCTGTACCATCAGTGCCTAACCCCACCATCAAATAAAAAGATATTCACTGAAGTTTGTGTGTGTGTGTGTGTGTGTGTGTGTGTGTGTGTGTGTGTGTGTGTGTGTGTGTGTGTGTGTGTGTGTGTGTGTGCAGGCGTGCGTGAGTGTCTGCGTGCACGTCCAAGTGTGCACATCCAGATTTCATGATTCTATCTCAATGTCTTGAGAAACAGCAGGGATCCAGACGAAAGAAGCCTTTCTTCGATCATTTGCTAGCCATGGCGGCCTGTATGGAACTCTATGGAAACTTCAGCGGGGGGGGGGCGGTGTTGTTTGGCTGCTGTCGAATGAAGGTTGGTTTTGCATTGCTGACAGGTTCACTTTTTGGGTGTGTTTTTTCAGGCGGGTCTAGTCGAGGTAAATGAAGAGATCAAAAGCGAGGACTGGAGCCTGTGTTACTGGGTCTGTGATAGGGGGCCTGCTGCTCTTAGATCTTGGGCGTTTTCCTCTGGCACCCTCGTAGTGCCATGTCTGTGATGGAATTTTAATGACAAGCTCACTAAGCCCGGATTGTGATCTAGCATACGCTACCCGCTACGCCACAAACATCTCGTACTCGCATCACATACCAAGGCAATCCCTGAATGACTGCATCCCCTGAAAAAAAGTTTTCATTCGGATAGTTATCTTTCTTGACAGTTGTATTCTCCCCAAACTTTGTATTTCCTGTTTGCAGGCAGAGTTTTTTGAGCAGTGGTGGCTGTGACGCCTTTAACAGTGGGGGGAATCAACTGTGGTCTCTGGTGCTAAGTGTTTTTTAAGGTTGGGTGAAGTGCTGTAAAAAGCACCATCTTCCCCCTGGAGGGGACACACCCACCCCACCGGGGTCGTCAGGGCGAGGGACGGAGCGCTTGACGAGATGGTCAGAGGAGCCGGCATCTCCCGTGTTGAAATTGAATCCGGTCCCAAGTTTGTGGCGGATGGGAGAAGTGACAGAACAGTAGATAATAGGTTTGCTGGAGCGGCGTCACGGCTGAGAGTGCGTCCACACCCGGGCATCTCTGGAACGGTCCGGTTCCTGACGTCCTTATGACAGGCCTCTCCCCCCCCCTTCCTTTCCCATTACGCTGGTGTGCAGGAATAGCACATTTGCCTTCCCCACTTTCAGCATGCTTCATGGACCGCTCCTGCGCCTATTACCCTGAGTGCTTAGCTATCAAAAAAAAAGGCCTTGATTTGTTATTGATAAAGTAATGTTAAAACGGCCGTAAAAATGAGGCATGGCCGGCCACTGTGTGTTTCCGCCAACACTTTGAGGACGCTCCTACATTCATTCTCCTTGGTTGCATTGTTTTACTGTCATGTAATCCTCTGCACTTCTCAGGATTAGTGTGCAGGGAGACTGTTCTTGAACATTCATATTAGAGTCATATTAGAAGAACTATTGTATTTTTAATTTCGACTCGCCGCCCGGCAGTATTTTACCTTGTAGCGGTAATAAAACAAACAAATAGCTGCACAGTAAACAAAACAGAAAGGGCTTTGCTTTCCTTTTGTGTTCCTACACTCCTGATGTCATCGTCTCCACGGCCATACCTCTCTCTCTTGTTCTCTCTCTTCTCCCTGCTTTCTGTTTCTCAATCACTCCCTCCATCTCCCCAACGCTTCCTTTACTTGTCTTTTTTCCCCTTGCCAGTGACCTTGAAGGGTTCCCTCCGCTGTTTGCTCAGACACACAGCGCTGTCTGCCGCCCCCCCCCCCCCCCCCCCCTTACTCTTTCTCTCTCTCTCTCTCTCTCTCTCTCTCTCTCTCTCTCTCTCTCTCTCTCCCTCTCTCTGTTCCTCACTGTTTTCAATAGCAGGCTCAGTCAGCCTGCCGGTGGACGGTGGAAGGCCGTGCTCATGTTACCGGCCTATTGACTTGGCATGGGAGAGAAAACACAGTAGACCTGATTCACCACGCGTCAACTCCATGATACCAGCGTTATCTGCTACCTCCTTTCAAAGGAGCGAGAGGGAGCAGATAAAAGTACACAGCGTCTTTATCACGCTCATTTCAGGCATGTCAGTAATCAGATACACGCACAGGGCTAATTATTATTTGGAGATACTGCGGTGCGCAGTCGTATGCCGCCACCTTGGTAACGAGACGTTGAAGTGACTTTAATGCTCACACACGCACACACGCATCCCCCCCCCCCCCCCCCACCGAGCTGAGGGCATTTTTATAGCTGTTCCCTATGTTGTCCATTACTTGATTTCTGCTCAATTGTAATTTATACTAGGATAATCAATTTTGATGTAAAACACAGCGTGAAACGGTTGACCACGTATTACAATTTGCATTGGAAGTGGTTGCAAAATGTACCTGAGTGACAGCCATCGACATCACCGGTCCAGTTTTTTTCTGTCATTACAGATTCTACTTTCTTAATGATAAATGGCACTTGTAGAATGAGATAGTGTGGGAACAGCCTGTAGTTGCTTCTGGACGCAGATCTGCCAGCATATTGCACATTAACCTTCAGTAACCATTGAGTTAGTACATTGTATCAGGTGGTGGTGGATGCTGCTGTGTATCCTAATGAGCGGAGGAGACACAAAGCAAAATCCTTGGTGAAAATAAACAAATAAGCTGAAACTGCTTGCCATAAAGTAATGGACTGTGGGGCTAGAATGATACTTTATCACACCGCTAACACCGGTAGTTAGACGTGATTTGCCCCTACCCTCCTCCTTGAGAGCTCCCGTCTTCCTTCTCACTCTTCACTATTTCTTAGGCGGCTGATCGCACTCTTTATCTCTCAGCTGTAAAAAACCAAGCTGTAAACTTTGCCGCTATGACATAATGGTAATCAAAGACGGGATACGTTTTGAAGAGTTGGGTAATACCACTGATAGGGTCGATTCCGGTTCCATACATAAAGCATCTCCCCATCTGACCTCATGTGTGACCGTACGTACAGGGGGAGGGGGGTTGTGTAAAGGGGTTTGTGGGGGTGTTTGGGGGGGGGGGGGTTCCAGCCAACATAGCAGTGATGATGCACCTGATAGGTTGGCAGCCGCACGGCAATCAGTAAAACGACAGACAGTCTCTGAGCACAGCTGCACAGCACAAGCTAAGCCAATTGTGCGACAATCAGAGGCTGCTATTCTGGGTTTCTTCCCCCCCTTCAGAGGACAGATTCCAGTGAATCAGATGGCCCTCGGGCATCATAATTATGCAAAAGACTCGGTGCACAAAAGTTGTTTGTTCCCCCATTGTTCTGACTTTCCCTCTCACTGCATAATCACCTAAGAGTAATGGGGGTGTACGTATAGGAAGAGAGGCGCTATCAACTTATCCCAACTATCTGTGATAACTATTTCTGCATTCAGAATCAATTGGTTGTGTTAAGTCATACATTATTAACGTTTTTAGTGCAAAGGCAAGCCCTTGGTTATGTGTGCTAGTGCGGGTTCTTGGGGTTACCGTGGCAACGATTGCAGATTGTTCCGACCGAAGCGAGCGTAGCATTTCAACGGACAAGGTAACATACAGCTGGGAGCCACATCACTTACCTGTGGCTTCTACCTGGGCGTCGGTTTGAAGGGCAGCTTGGCTCGCTTAAAACAGACCCCTAAAGAAAAGGGCACAGGCTGCCACTCCTTTGACCAGCTCTAGCCTGCGGTAGAAAGCCAGCGCTGTAGCAATTCCAGGCCTCTGTGGGGTCTTTTTCTTTTTGTACCGAGTGCCGCCTGAAACCCTGAGCCACACACACTGACTCACAAGGTGAAAACTAAAGTTATTTAAATTAATTAATTTAAATTTACATTTTTAAATGAAAAAAAAGTTCTTCATGCCCTTTTGTGTAAGTTTACATTCCCTTCTGTAAATAGCAAAAAAACCTGTGGGTGTGTGCGTGTGTGTGTGTGTGTGTTTGTGTTTGAGCCCCTGGCCAGTTCATCAATGCAAAATGAAATGAAAAGTCATTTTGCTCCCTGGACAGCTGCGCGGAGCCTTCCCAAGCCTCTCTGCGAGCGTGCAGGTGGAAGACTCGCATCCTAATCCTCAAGCCCAAACCTGTGTAATAAAGCACATTCTCAATCAGGACCCATCCCATTTCCTCTAGGCAACACTCAGCACACAGTCCTCCACAATCACGGGTGTTGGGTGAGCTGCGAGAAAGCTAATGAGGACCTTGTCTAGACGTGCAGCACCTGCATGCGTAGCCAGGGGCCGGTGGCAGCTCTCGCCGGGCCCCGACTCGTACAGACCGCAGCCTGAGTCGACGGAGGCCTGCGCCCAGCCAGCCCTGAGCACCACCAGGAGAGCGTCCGGTGGCCAGCAGTGGGTTTGGGTCTGAATACTTAGTTGTCGGTGTCCGTGCAGGAGGAGCAGCCTCATCGTCTCTGTAGGCCCTGGGCAATATCGCCCTGACCTCAAGTCAAGTATCCTAGATGAATTAGGGACAGCGAGCGCTTAATGAAACAGACCGGCCAAGGAGCTGACTGGCTGTGACTAAGTGTGAGTTTGACAACCTCTCGTTCCTCGTGAACTTGGGGATTTTACATTTGCCCATTACGAAACATTAACTGTAATGGATTTGCATACTGAGTGCATAATTTTTTTATTTCTGAATTAAGATAATCCACTGTTTAGTCATGAATCAGCCGCACACCGCTTTTCAGTATGTTAACTTTCTCTTGTACAAATGCGCTGTAATCCCACATGCTTACCACATATGCATATGCAGAATAGTCTTGTTAATGTCTTGTTATTAAGCTGAAGACCTCTTGTCACATCCATTAAGTCACATTAAATTGCAAGTTATTTTACAGTTTCATGCTTTACTTAATGGAGTTCCTTAAGAGTTAAAGAGCAATGAAGTAAAAAAAAAAAAATGCTGATGTTTTTTCAATATTATTTTTTATCCAAGTTGGGTCCAATTGCCAAAACCCCGGGCAACGTCTTTAGTGTCCTCAAATTCAGCCGTGGCTAAATAGGTCCTCATTTTATGTCCGCCATAATTGCTCGGGCTCCAATTATGTTCTCACCACCGTAACAAAGGTGCTCTGATTGAGGGACAGACTGAGAGAGCAGTGAACTGGTGTCCTGGATGTTTTCAGAATCCTGTTCAGGAGACTAGGCCACTTGTGTAAGTGTTTGTTATTCAGGTTTAATTATGTCCACGGGGCCCGGGAAGTATAGGCCAGTCTACCCCGTGCCTCTTTAGCCAAAGCCCCAGCGAACTGGCTTGATGTCTTCCTCTCCTCTCCTCTGCTCTGAATGAGCAATTAAAGGTCATATCAATTAGAGCATGTTGTGGTCTCCGGACTCATTTAAAACAGCTTGCTATAGAAGCCATATCGGGAGAAATAAGTTCACAAATTATCCGGTTTTGAGTATGTACTATGTGCTTGCCCCGTTTCCCCCATAATATATAAGCTGGATATGTTTCCAGTTAGGCTCTGAGCTAAATTATAAAATGAATGAATGTGAATACTGTTATAATGTGTTATAATATTACATTAACATAAAAAAAAGCAACTGAAACCGTAGAACAACTTAGCTCATACATATCTGATTGATGCTTAACATTAACAGTATTACTCGAGACCATTACATTTCAGATTGATGATACATTTTTTTATAGCGTGTGATTTAGTGTTAATTGTACGTGGTACCTATTGGATATTGGGATTTGTATAATTCATATTCACGCAACCCTTATTATGATAATGCAGAAAAAGGCTTCACACACCAACAACAAAAGCCATGTACCTCATCAACATAGCCGTACAAGCATAATCATATTTTTTACAGTTGGTTTTATAGTCAGGCCACCCTGCTACAGCCTTGATTTCAGGCGGGGAACGAAATTCCACCCGGTGAAAATAGGCTCTCCATTTTCTATTAAATTCTCCCTCCCTCTTCGTACGTGCAAACAACAATTCACACTTTGCCAGAGGAGAGACAAAGCACAGTTCTCATTGATGATCTGTGGATCCTAATGAAGAAGCATGCACACAAAGACGTGTCGGAGAAGGTGATGCGTGCCGTTGCCATAGCGAGCTCCCACCTCCGAGTGCACGCTGAGATTATATTTGTTTGTTTGCAAATGGCACCGCTGACAGAGATTCCTCGGCAGTACAGAGTAGTGAGCGGGGGGATCCTGAAGTATGATTAGATGAATTTTAATTCATTCATTTATTCATAGGATTGAATGGGTCTCCTGTCTTCTAAGAGACAACAGACCAAACGCCCTTGCTGGTTTCATCATCACTCGCTCTGTAATTTTTTTTTTCTGCAAAGAGGCAAAACATTTTTTTCATCTCATACAAATAGAAAACAAACAAAGGAAGGCAATATGAAGGGGGGGGTGAGGTGCGCAAACAGGATCGGGTTTGAGACCGGGGTTTTGCATCAGTAGCCAACATTAATGGTCTGACACAGTTTATAGTTTGTTTACGTTGAAGGCAGAATGTTTGTGCTGACGGCAGGTGGTGTTGGGGCCTCATTTGGTGAAGAATGCTACAATCACAGCAGCTGTAACATGGATGTATATAGTGGTTTATATAGTAGGGGTAGCAGAGGGGCTGGGGGTAGCTTCTGTGGCGGGATAAGCAGTGTGCGGCAGCGTGTTTTGATATAAACGAATCAAAAGGCATGAAGGAATAAATCCAACAGCATGAGATGGTGCTCCATACACCGGTGGCTTTTTATTGCCTATTCATAAACAATGTCATTACGGACACTGGATCAGGAGTGCCTCTGCTTAGTATTATTATAATCAAAATGGCCCTTACTGTTGTCAGACGCAGACCACAGCTTTAAAACCCTATATTGACCCTGATAGGTCAATATACATCTGTCATTTATCTCTCCCCTGAGTCCTTTCGTGTGTGTGCGTGTGTGTTTGTGTGTATATGTAACGCAGGGCTTTTATTTATCTTGTTGTGCTTAGAAAGTGTCATTTCAATCCTGGAAAAAACGCTGCTCTGCCCTTTTGATTTATGCCCTGTATGTGACTGGGAGGGTGCTGGTGTGAGGAGTGCATGCATATATATATCTTTGCATGTAAGCAGTCTCGTACAGCAAATTGGCTGGCCAGGCCGACTCCTCTCATTGTGCTCGCCATAGTGCCCTTGGGTTAGTGAAACCAAGGTCACCATTAAGGCACTAAAGTCACTTTGCTGTGTGCTTTTTTGCATATTATTTATATGCACATAATCAGGAGATGTAGAATAATGGCTGTGAGAGACCCAATGTCCCCCGCTCGTTTTTTTTGTGTAGGCGTCAGTCATCTATCTGTGTTAAGGTCCAGCTTGTTCGCTGACAAAATTACACACTCCAGCACTCCAGCGCCGGACGAATGGTCACTCACTCACATAAATTAAGGAAAGTCCGGCGCGGGGACAACACGCCCCCAAACGCCCCCGCGCCAAATCTGCAACGCATCGACTGCATAAAGCAGCCCAGATCAAAACAGAACTTTATCACACGTCCTATTGTACAGCACTGCATAATGCTGGATCAAAACTGCTGACTAACCCTCCTTTCCTTTCTCTCCCATGGGGCGGACCCTCCTCGGTGCTCGTCTTCATCAACAGGTAATTACCACGTTCTCAATCGTGTCTTGTGTAGGATACCATGCTGCCTTCTTCACTCCGACATACACCGATCCCCTTACCAAAAATCACAGTGATTTACTCAACCAATAAAAAGCTAAAAAAAACAGCCTTTGCGCCCCCCCCCCCCCACTGACCAATCATATTGGTTCGAAGCACAAAGCCCCCTGTCTAGTGACTGCAGCTGGGAGCTCTTCTAGCGAGTTGCCCTTCACCCCTGTGCACTGCGCCCCTTTTCTGGGAACTGTAGTGGAGGGAGAGAAGGGCAAGAGAGCGGTGCTCCAACAAAACAGTGGCACCGTGAAGAGGTGTCAGGCCCAGAGAGCTGTGAGGTGGATGATGATATGAGCCCATTGGCGCTGTTGTTTCCCTCTCTGCTGAATACTAACAACCGGGTGCCGCCTCGCTCTGTGGTCAGGACCCTGGCAGCCCGATTTGTGTGTGGAGTGGTGGGATAGGGATATTGTATAATAGGAACTGCTCTTAAGCAAGTCGTCGGTGTATGTAAGTGTGTGTTTGTGTGTGTGTGTGTGTGTGTGTCCGTGTGTGTCTTTGTGTATGTGTGTGCGTGTGTGTGTGTGTGTGTGCGTTGGTGTGTGCATGTGTGTGACTGTGTTTGTGTGCATGTGCATCTATGTGTGGGTGTGCTCACGTGTGTGTGTGTGCGTGGGGGGGGGGGGTTTGTGTGTCCGTGTGTGTGTGTGTGTGCGTATACATGAGTGTGAGTGTGTGTGTGTGTGTGTGTGTGTGTGTGTGTGTGTGTGTGTGTGTGTGTTTGTCCTGTTGGCGTGTGTATGTGTGTGTGCTTGGGCATGCGTGACAGAGCAAGCCTTGCTAGCTTTGCTGTACCCTCCTGAAAGTCCTACCATCGCCGTACTGTTTGTTAGAGTGCAGTCCTGCTCCTGTGAATTCTGCCTTACAATGATTAATATCACCAGCACTGGTTCACAGAAAAGTATTAAAGATGTTTTCCAACATGCTCGATATGGGGTTTAGGTTTGTTGTGGTGCTAATACCAACAATTTCATTTTTGGCTTGATTACAAATGTGTCTATCAAGGAACATGATGGTGGGGATGCCTGCGACCCGATATGAGCTCAATGAATGATCCCCTCTTTGTTGCACTGTGTGCTACAAGATGGACACGTCAGATCATTAGAAGCCGCCCACATCTTTGGTTCCCTCTCATGGTCACACCCCTCCTTCTGTTGTGAACAACATGCAATCTTTACTGGCACTCATAACTCAATAGGTTTCCTCAACTGCTATAATGAAACGCCATTATAATAAACAACCCAACAATCGGTGTAGTCGTTGCCCTCGACCAGGAAAGGGTTTGTCGAGTTTCCCTTGGATTTTTTCTGTCCTGACAAACAACCTGTTTGACGTTTGACAGCAGCATTTGTTTACGAAGTTTGGTACTCTTGGCAAAGAGCAGTGTAAACAAGAACTGGACCAAATAAAGAATGCTACAAAACAGAAATACGGTCCATGAATAACACAGAATCTACCAAAATGGAGGTGTGGAAACTCTACCAACAATCATAATCATAAATAATTGACTGATACGCTTACTGTTGCCTTGACCCATGAAATCTTCTCCACCAGGTGTGATGCTCCGTTTAAGCCGCCCAAAGAGTTTTGGTGCTTGTCTTTCTGCATCACATTATATTTCAAGTGTACGGCTATAAACAATGATTCTGAGAATTTCCATGTGAGTCAATGTCCCTCTCTCTCTTTCTCTCTGTTTATGTCTCTCTCTCTTTTTCTCTCATTTTCACTCCCTCTCTCTTTCTCTCTCCTTTTCACTCTACCTCTCTCTCTCTTTCTCTCTCCTTAAACTCTCTCTTTCTCTCTCCTTTAACTCTCTCTCTCTCTCTCTCTCTCTCTCTCTCTCTCTCTCTCTCTCTCTCTCTAGTTCCTACTAGTTTCAAAGTGAGTGGGACCTGGAGAGGCTGCTCCTGGCGAGGGTGTAGCAAAAGGTTTTCTCTTGCAGTGCACGAGTGAGGGAGACAGATGGAGCATGCCAGACACTAGTTTGTGGATTTATCCAGATTTATGATGGGAGGGTCCAATGGAGGGGAGGGGGGAGGGAAGGTGAAGCAGGGAGTCAGGGAGGAGGCAAGACTGTGGGAGAGCAAAGGGCCAACTTTTACTGCAGTTTTCTAAAGAGCAGTGGAAAGGGGGTCCCAGAGCAGCAGAGTAGTTGAATTGATGGTGTGTTGTTTTATTTGTTTTTGTTTTTTAGCACGTTGCTCTGTGTGTTATTGTTTTGTCGTCTAGCGAGGAGCGCGTCCTTGTCTTCACATTGAACTCCACTTCATCCCTCCTAGGACCCAGAGCTGTCTTTCTCATTGCCTGATTGGCATATGCTGAGTCGTCCTCAACACAAAGGCATCTTTTCTTCTCTTTCTCACTTTCATTTGGGTTCTCTGGTCCCCATATTAATATTCAACACCCCTTTTTTAGTTTTTGTCTGTTTATAGTTGCTGAAACATGAGAATAAACACAGCAAATCTGAGAAACATCAATGGCTGTCAAGATAAGAAATGCCTGTATTTATATTACACAACAGTTGACAAAAGATAAAGATAAATGAATAAAATAAAACGGCACAGTCGGGGAGATGGAAGGAAGTTAATGAGGAGATAAAGGATTGGGGCGGATGTAATATTTCATAAGTCATACGCCTTTGATAATGTGCTTTCATTCAAAAAGGTATAGATGTTTGCAAAGCTTTAAGGTAGCATCCTGGGGAGAGGAGAAGGTTCATATCCCATTGTTAAGGCATGGCTATTATACTAGACTAAGACGGCATTTCCGATAATAATAGGCAAAAAGAAAATGGGCTAAAACGTTTACAATTTGTAGGCCTGCGCTAATGGACACAAACTTGCAATGACAAGGAAGACATGGAAGAGACATAACTATGGCATGTGGATAATTGATTTTTATTTATGTTCAACAGTTTCCTCATTGGTCGTCTGGACCAATGAGTTTCTGACAAATGATACCTTTCATTCTTCCACCCATCAGTTGAGAATACATGTGGTTTGTTGGATTGGTGCGAATAAATCAATTTTCAATTGGCTTAAAAAACACTGGATAAGTGCCAGAGCTATCAGCCTGCCATTATTTCACTTGCCTGCTTCACTATCTATATTAACCCTTTACTCTCATTCATGCCCCATTCCCCCTTCATATACACTACCACACACACTGAAGACCGCTAACACAGAGATGGATGTGGATGATATACACCGATATAATATGGTGTTTAGCAGGTTGTCTTTCCACACATATCCCATTCATTTGTTTGTGAATATTATGATGCTGCTCCATTGAGAAGCTATGCAGATGGATAATGGAGGGACAAACACATTATATACACAATTAGTAATAGCAATAGCCAAATGTCATGCAGAAAGTAGTAAAAAGCATTGGAAATGTCACTGAAACTAGAATGATTCACAAATATTGTTGTCCAGGAAGCAAGAGAGGGAATTGAGGGGGAGGAAAAAGAGAGAAGAGGGCGAGAGACAGAGGGACAGGAGGGAGAAGGGCCTAAAGGGAGACCCGGTGTGAGTCTCTTGTGCTGCATTAGGAAAGAGCATTTTAGCACTTAGCAAAAAAGAGCAATGCCTGAGCCTCCTCTAGAGAGTAATATGTGTCCCTTTCAGGGCCTGACCCCTGGTTCAGCCGGTCTCACCAACTCATTTAATAGGCCTTGCCTGACAAGTGCCGTCCGCCATAGTAGCAGTGGGAAGAAACGGGCCGTGGTTGTTTCAAGGTCAAATTCAAGTGCACTGGTGTCCAGAAGGACGATAAGTGCGACTAGGAGGTGGCTTGAGCCCCGCCATCAGAACAGCAAGTAGCATCTCCACAGGGAACGATGCGAAATGCGCATCCCCCCCCCCACACACACACCTACTGAGTAAAAAAAACAAAGAGAACAAAAAGTAAAGTGAATTCTGAGGAAGGTTGAGATGCAGAGCAATGGGACCTGGCAGCTTCTCAGGGTTGTGGGATGCCTCTCCTTCCTCAAAAGCATGATTAATATACTGACTGCCATCCCGCTGTCACGGCGTGGACCAAACCATCAGGGACGGGGTATACGGCGCGCCTTGAACGAGAGCGAGAGGAAACAAATCACCTCATCCTCAATTATAGCATGTGGATACCCAAGAGTATGGCAGCTAAATAAATTAACCGGCAAACAAATAAATGACACACTCATCAGAGGGTGCAAAGGGAGAGAGAAGACGGCGTGAACGAGAAAGTGTAGATAGTTCCTCATTTGGCTCGCATCAAAAGTTTTGCGCGACATTGTTCCGCGCCGCTTCTTGTGTTTGTTTTTGTTTAGTTTGAGTTTTTTCCCTCCCTTCAATGTGTGCCTCCATCCTTTTGATTCCGTTGGTGCAATGCAATTATGACAATCATAATCTGGATGATCGCAAACAAGAGAGTGAGAGGAGGCTACTGTAGAAGGGGAAACAAAGAATTGATGAGAGGAAAGGAATGTTAATTGCAAATCTCGTTTGAGGATAGTCAGATCCTTAACAACCTTTGGTGACAACATGCAGCTAAAGGTGATTAAAGGGCTTGTTTAATCGCGGCTTGCGCCGTACATCCCCGTTACATGAGGAGGAGGATGCTGGAGCTCTGCTGAGGAGCTGTGGTTCTCTCTAGAGGCCCACTGAGCAGGGCTGCTGCACAGAGCAACTTGATGACCAGATCCCTCTCTGTCACAGCACCCCCCTGTGGCCACAGCGGGCCTCATGGAGCTCCACCAGGTCCATCCTATCCAAGTCCATCAGGCCACTTCCTCCCGCTTCTAATTTCCCTTGGCCTCCTTCTCCTCTTCTCCCCCTCCTCCCCCCCACCCCCCATCTCTCCCATATCCACTCTTCCCCTCTTTAGTTCTTCCACTCCTCTCTGCTCTTATTACAGGGAGATTGGCTTTCTCTGTGTTGTCTCCTTCACAACACTGGCCTTTTTCAATCCTGCTGCCTCCAAAAAGAAACCTTGCACAACGGCTCCTATCTGTTTCCCACCCTCGGTTTCCCTCTCTTTTCGCTCTCTCTCTCTCTCTGGGGACTTTGTAAAAGAGAAGAGAGCAACCATAAAACATAAAGATGAAAGGAGACTGAAGAAACAAACGTGCAAACAAATAAGACCTTCCTCAGTAAAGTCGTTTTTTCCATCTGCGTCGCGGCGGGGGCATCGCTGGGAGGTAGACTGCCCTGACACGGGTGCAGTATCAAAGCTAGCCAGGGGGAGGTGGGTTTGTGGGTGTATGCTGAGGGCGTGTGTCTGTGTGCTCATATGTTAGTCAAAGGGGACTTTTCTTAGGCTGTTATACATAGCAGAGCAAAGTGATGTTTCCTACCCAACGTATCCCACTACACCTGCTTGGTTTTGTTATTCGCTGGCATGCCATGTTAAAGGCCTGAGATGGTGTGTTGGATCTATGACGCCCCCCCCTGCCTCTTGTAATTGGCTTTAGCTCCCCCCTAGCCCATTATGGCCTGCTGATGGTTGTGACTGTGTGTCTGTAGTCCAGGGGACCCTGTCAGGTCTAATGAGGGTACGCTCCTGGCCATCTCAGTAGCCCAGCCTTACTTACAGAAAAGCACTGGCTGAAGGCAGCAGAGATGAAGGCAGGGCTGGAGCATGGAGGTAATTAGGCACGGAGAGGTGGTCGATGACGGGCCACCCCACGCCCCGGGCCTCCAGCCTCCAGCTGCTCTACGGTGTGGCCAGCCCTCACAAAGGAGCTGATGAGGAGGAGAGCTGACCTTCAGGACTGGCACGCTCTTCCTGGGCTGTCCACAAAACCTGCAGGGCCATGGGGGGGTTTCACCCTACCCAGTTCCATAGATACACACACACACACACACACACTGATAGGCACACACACACAGGCACACAGCCTATTCAAACCACAACAGCCCCCCATCTACACAGCTCCTTCTCCCAAAACTCTCCAAGCCTCCGAGTCCCAGAGCTGCCGGTGGTGAACTTGTAGCGTGAGGCTTGAATACAAATCAGCCGCGGTCGTTTTGTCTCAACCACTGGTGGAGTGCTGCTGCCCAGCTCTCTCATTCCTCTTCTCTATTACCTCCCTTCAGTCTCCAAACTTTCATCCAACCAATATATTCCCCCTTTTTCCCCCTGTTAGCAAATAGCTACGTCAACTTTCTGCCCCTGAATGCGTGTATAGTCCAATACCACGCAGACAGAGAGTAATCACCACCCCGAGTAGCACCAAGATTTATGGCGGCACCATTGGTATTGTTGTTGCTAAAAAGTAAATTCTAATGCACAATCGTGGAATGAATCATTTGATCTTTAGCATGAGATAAGCCGTTGTCAGCTCTGGCTGTGACATGGGGAAATTTATTCCTTGTCTGGTCATAAAACGGGCCACGGGCGGACAACCGCCTCTCCTAGATGGGCTACATAAAGGCCCAGGACCCAATAAAAGGAATGTCACAGGAAGTGCACTGAATGTCATTAATAATAAATCAGAATTGTCTGAAACTGACCCGGCACTGAGGATGGACAAAGTATGGAGACCTCGTGGTGTTGCGAGGGCAGTCTCCATTTATGTCAATCACAGGCTCGATTGTGGCCTTTTATTACTTGGAGAAGCAATTAACCTTTCAGGGAGCTGTGTCACTCAAGCAGAGACAAAATAGCATTTTGGAGATGTTCAACAAGTCCTGGGACGGATGAAATTGATAAGCAAGGTGTTAATGTTTTACCGAGAGTTCAGTTCATCATGCTCCCTGGGCTGCGCTACAAATAGTCTACATATCCACTTCAATGTAGCTTGTTAGTTTCGTCTTAAACATTTATACTTTCCCACCGTGCGCTGCCTTGCAACTGAAAGGGAAGGATAACGCAATAAGATTGGAAGATAGAACTGTGCACTTATTTCATTGAGTGGATTTGGATATTTCCAGTAATGGTAATTATCTGAATTATGCAGACTGGGTCATTCTATTTTTTAACAGTTCTCTTCTTCACAATTTCAGTTGCAAGGAATGCGTTTAATATAGCATTACGATAGAGATCTGTTGCGGTAAAGCTTCACACACTGCCGGATGCTTAGCTAAATAGTTTAAACGTGTTCAGCTTTCCAAGGAATACATTTCAGAGGGCAGTGTGGTCCTCAGGAGCCAGGGTCCGGGGACTCCAGCAGGGGTTCTTCAGGGGGGGGTGATACGAAGAGACATATTCGGATTCATTGGTGTAATCTGAGGCGTTCTCCATTCAGCCAGCTGAAGATGAATTTCATGTGTGAGAGCCCTCTGATCTGTCTCTATCAATAACACCTCCATAAACACACGCACGCACAAGACCCGCATGGACAGCACTCAGACAAAACATGCGTATCTGATAGTATGATGAAACCGCTAGCAGTGAGCCTTGTGTTTATCGTCAATAGGAGGCGGATAGGGATGAAGCCTGGTCCTTACTCTGCTCATGAAAATAGATTCAAAACTAAGCCTTCTGTGACTGTGTGTGTTTGTGTGTGTGTCTGTCCAAAGTGTTTCCGTGCATGGCTCTGTGTGCATGTGGCGGGGGTGGTGGGGAAAACTGAGTAAAGGACCAGTACAATGCTGCCCGGGTGAATGCTTTACAAATGGTCCAGAGAGGTCAGTGTGGAGCAGTGTTCCGGGCGCTATGTGTCTTAATTGGACGGGTTCCAGAACCTGCGGTTAGCACACCTGCTCCTCTATCTGTTGCTGCACTGGGAGCCACCTCTCCCTAAACTAAAAGAATCCTGCAGGGTGCAAAAGCTAGTGTGTGTGTGTGTGTGTGTGTGTGTGTGTGTGTGTGTGTGTGTGTGTGTGTGTGTGTGTGTGTGTGTGTGTGTGTGTGTGTGTGTGTGCGTGTGTGTGTGTGTGTTTTGCTGGTTGGTGCAAACTTAAAACGGACAGCCAAAGGCCATTTAATGTACAAAGCATAAAATAAAAACGGATTATGGCATGATGGCTGTATATTCCTTCTGTCATTTTCTGCTAATCTTGTTTTGAACTGACTCAGGCTTTAAAAAAAGAAAAAGATAGAAAAGTGGAAAGCATTTAAATATTGATTTCTTTACACATGGGAAGAAAGCAATATTTTAGCCCTGGCCCCAGTGCCCTAAGTCTCCATGCCCCTCCCTGGGCGCTTCTGGATGTTTTGGCTCCACCATCAGCGCCCCCGAAACCAGGCTCCACTCTGAGAGATGAACACAGCCAAACCTGGTCCTCCCCCCTCTCCTTTTGGAATAATTATGCAATCCTGCCTCTCTGCTAAAATGGGGAAAATAAAGATTTGTTGAGTTCTAAATTCATGCAGGAAATTCAAACACAATCGTCTCTCCACATTGTCTTCCAAAAAAGGGGACGGTAGTCAAAGAACAGACAGACGTTACAAAGGATGTGGCTGTATTCAGAGTGCCAATTGGTCTGCAGAAACAAAAACAACGGAGGAATATATAGATTATAGGGAAGGTCTTTGAGATCACGGAGAGATTTCAAGCCATGACGTCTCGTCCTATTCTCCCCTCTTCATAATAGATGAGAGCCAGAGTAAGAGAGAGCGAGTAGGAGAGAGAGAATGATTGAGTAAAAGAGAAAGGGAGCACACACTGTGCAGCCTGGTGAGTTCAGGCCCATATTTTGGCATCTGGATGCTCAATATTTTAGGGGCTAGGAGGTTGATGATGTATACTATGCAGAAGTATCTATCTTTGTATATACTGGATATACAGATATAGATAGAGATGGAGACGTAGTTACTAATTTTACCTCTGCACGGCTCGGTCATAAGACAGTTAAGACACCCCTTTTTAAGATGCGTAGAGGGGCAAACTGAGCTAGTGGGCTGACTGAGGCAATTAGGTCTATTATTAGTACGACAGTGGAAGGATTGATGCGCACAATAGTCAGTGTGTAAGCAGAAAGCCCGGTACGTGAAGCAAATTCTAATAGTGAGAATCTCCTAGATTATATGAGCCTTCATTAACATTTTCACACATGGCTGCCTAACAAATGAGAAAAGAGCTCTGGCGCACTGGCAGATTTATCACACACACACGCGCGCACACACACACGCGCACAGACACACACACGCACGCACACACACACACGCACCCAAAGGCATACACACACACACACACACACACACATAGACACACAGACACACACACACACACCCCTACACACACACACATACAGCCGGCCAGACCAGCTAGCCCCTCCCTCTGTTGAACACGGCGGCGCCTCCACCGGTCGCCATGGCGCCCGCACCGTTACCTCCGACGGTTGAACAATGTGAGCATGTGCAGCAGCGTTATTTACCATTCCATTTGTTTTCGCGTTAGGCATGTTTGATATACTATACACCTGCCGGTTGTCCCCGTTGCGTCGTCCCTCCAGACCGGCCAAGGCGAGGCCGCTGAATGACTTGAGGCTGTGTGTCCTCCAATCAGAGATCCGCTCTACCCCCCGTCGACGGGGACAAGCGGTCTCCATTACGGGATTACCGGAGCGGGTTCTAAATGTGTTGTTCCCTCACAGCCTATAGTTTGGCGAGCGATCGCACCGGGTAAGTACTGCTACGCAGGCGGGCCCCTTACCTGCGGGCCAGGCCTGCTTCAATTAGCCGTGCTGCACAGCCCTGATGTCTAACCAGCCGCTGACTTCTGGAGGAATGCTCCCTGGGATTTTTTTTCCCACAGAGGAGTTCATTAGAATGACAAATAGCACCCTGCCATAAAGTGGGAAACATCAACACGGCAACAACAGAGAGTGCGAGCGTGAATGAAGTGACACGCAGGGAGGGAAATGGATTACACTCCGTTTGATAGTGTGATATCAGCGGTTACAACCCCGCCGCCGTCCTGCCGCTCGCCGCATTCTGCTGACTCACTCCTCGTTTTCACCCCCGGTTCCTCCCTCCTCGCACCCGCCGCCGCACCTAGCCACCGCTTTTATTTGTCTTTAGCTTTAGAACTACCGTGTTTGAGTTGGCTGATTGGTCAGGAAGATATTCAGAGGTTCTATTTGAAGAGCGCTCTCTCTCTCTCTCTCTCTCTCTCTCTCTCTCTCTCTCTCTCTCTCTCTCTCTCTCTCCTCTCTCTCTCTCCCTCTCCCTCCCTCCCTCCCTCTCTCTCTCTCTCTCTCTCTCTCCCTCTCTCTCTCTCTCTCCCTCCCTCCCTCCCTCTCTCTCTCTCTCGCTCTCTCTCTCGCTCTCTGTCCATCTCTCCCTCGGTCTAATCTCCTCAACCTCAAGAAGAAGATGCAGCGTCGGCAGCGTCTCACTTTGGAAGCGGAGTGGGGAGAGGTCAAACCCACTCCCACTCTCCGCCCTTTCCCCCCTCTCCCCCCTCGTCCCCCCAGGAGGGCCACAGCTCCTGCGGGGCCCCTGGTCCTCGTGATGGGCTCCCTGGAACCTCGCCAGCGCCACGCAGCGTATCAGTAATGAACGTTTTAGAGAACAGCTTAGGCTAGTGCAAGCATGCCTAATGTCCTTAAGACAAAAGGAGATATTGCCGTGGACAGGGCAGATAGAAATCAATTTCCCATTTGCTGCTTTAATTTTGCGGAGATGGGGGCAGAGATTAGGGGCCGGGGCTACCTGTAAGCCCCATCACTGATGAGCCCTACCTGGGGCGGCTGCACCCACCCGCCTGACCCCTGCGGCTAATTAAAGTTCTTGGATTGATCCACAAACAACGTGATAAAGATCTGTCCTCCACCACCCTCAGACACACACTGCGATGGTGGCGGCGACTAGCCCATAATGGCCTCATAAAGCTACAGCTGCAGTTTGCTCCTGACAGCCTCCTATCTCCACCGCAGTCCAGTACATTGCCTTGAGTTTTGACTGCAATTATAGCCGCTCAGGGGTTAATTACGGAGCACGGCCGGCACTCTCACTTTTGTTCTTGTTATGTGTTTCCGTAAGAGTCTGTGTTTGTATACATGAGCACTTGGGTCTTCTATCGGGGAAGCTATTGCATGTTATTTGGATAGGGTTGATTTTGGTGTGAGTAACAGCAAAGGGCTCCCATCTTTAGTGAGGAGCTGTGTGTTCGCTCAGCTTTGGATCCAGCCGCAGCCGTTTACCCCCGGTCCCCTGGACAGCTACCGGCTATAATCAGATAAAACTAAACTGCAAACTTGCCAGGTTTTCAAAGTACACTTTAAAAGCCAGGCACTTTACGAACGTATACACATAGCCTACCTCTCTCTCTTCCCCTCCCTGACACACATGCACAGACACACATGGACGCGCACACACAGGGACACACCTCCCTACAACACATACCCACACATCTATACAAAAATGCACCCACACAACCCCACTGTGTGCTTAACTGTCCCCTCCACCCCCCTACCCATGTCCCATGATAAGCCCCAATGTGGAGCATCTGTGCTAAGGTTGCAGCAGCATGTTTGCCATCATTCACGCACAGAGCCCATGTCCGCTCTCCACTAATTTCTTCAATTTGGGGACGAACAAAGAATGTTTAATTACATGGCGGTACATTTTGGTGGGAGACGTCAATGCAAACATGTATAAGTCTGCGTGAAATGCACTTGGTGTCATTGGCGAGAGCCGGTGAAATGACATAATGGCCTGCCTTGTGTGCTTTGCTTGGTAGACAGGCACAGCACTGGGGTATTTTTAGAAGCATGCATGTTGCCCTTCCCTTCTCGTACAATGGTTGCCTGCTCCATTGTGGTCCATTTTTAACAAGGGCCTTCTCCCCAGCCCCTCAGAGGAGTTAATTAAAGTGATAGAGGTTGGAGCTGATGAGCCATACCACCCTGACCTTGAGGCTCCGCTTCCCCCGCAACCCCACAATTATACCTGCATAATCAACACACACACCCACACACACGCACACACACACACACACACGCACACCCCCCCTCCCTTCCCCCCCACACACACACACACACACACAAAAACAATCAAAGCCACAGCCATATCCCTCTAAGGAAGCGTTACCAGGGTCCCAGCCACAGTCCCATAGCTAGCTTCTCTTTCTCTCCAGCCTTGGTAACTGATCATTCAGCAGCAGCCATACAAGCTACATATGTATGTAGAAATACATACATATAATATGCAATAAATACATACTTACATACATAGATACATACATTCATTAATACAAAGACCCATGCATATATACATACGTACATACAAACCTCCATACATACATACATACATACATACATACATACATAAATACATATTTATCGGTGTTTCCCACAGGGCTCTGTGAGAATAATGTTGGTGGTCCTTAGTCCCTCTCAGGGATCCGGGGGCATCATCCCCCGTAAGAAAAATGTGCACTTTTTAAAGTTAAATGCATCAATAAGGTGCATTTTAAGAGCAAAATTAAGAGGCAAGATTTATGAAGAACTGCTATTATTTCCCTTTAATCATAAACACATTGTATAGATATTACACTGATGAAACGGCAAAAAATATATACCAATCCCAACAACAACAACTGTTGCCCTTCGCTACACTATTTTACACTTGGATTAAAACTCAAAACTCCATAATAATTTAATCCTCCAAAAACAATGGCTATTTTGATGAAAGTACGGAGTATACGTTGGTGTTCACTTGGATGAGGTTGTGGGTTGAATCCATCTGTATTTTTCACTGCCGCGATTGAAATAAAATATGAAGCATATTTGCTGGTAACTGATGTAAATAGTTGACGAGATATTGTTGGTTAGATTTTTCTCAGTATTTCTCACGTTTTCTTGTGCTTTATTTGTTATGGGCCTGATGTAAAGTCTTTAGACCGCATTGGGAACGCAGACAACAAGGGGCTGAAGGAACATTTTACTTCCTTTAAATGTAGACTATTTAATGAATGGGAAACACTGATACATAAATACATACATGCATACATACATACATACATAATATACATACATACAACCAGACAGACAGGCAGGGAGACAGACAGGCAGAGCTCTTGATATGCTCTTCTCCAGTATATCATCACATTTGGTTTCTGTATGCTGGTTTTGTGTACGTTGTTAGTTTTTTTAATTTTTGTCTCTCGCCAGCTCTCTCTCTCTCTCTCTCTGTCTCTTTCTCTCTTGTTTTCACCTCTCTTTCATTCATTCGTGTCTGGCTCTGTCTCTCTCTCTCTATGTCTGTCCTTCCGTCCGTCCCTCTCTCTCTCCATGCCTGTCGTTGACTCTGTCTCTTTCTCTCTCCGTCTGTCTGCAGTCTTCCGGCACGCTCCCTGTGCAAAGCAGCAGATGACTTGGTATTTGGTGATGTGATGCATGCAAATGATCAGACTGTCATGGCTGCTTATTCTAATATGACAGGGTAGGCTGTTATCTGGTTCACTCTGTATTGGCAACGGGATCTACAGCAGCAACGGGAAGACAGGTAGATGGTGGAAGGCCTCTCTATGTATCTGTGGGTGTAGTGTGTGTGTGCGTGAGAGTGAAGGAGAAGGGGTGTGTGCATCTGCATCGCGCATGTGTGTGTGTGTTTGTGTGTGTGTGTGTGCTTAGGTGTGCGTTTGCGTGTCCGTATCTGGGAGGGGTTTGTGTGTTTGCATGTGCGTGTGTGTGTGTTTGTTTGTGTGTGTGTTTGCATATGTGTGTGTGCGTCATCATGCCAGTCTGGGTGTGTGTGTTTGTGTGTGTGAGAGAGAGATCAAGCTAGACAGTTCAGGACAGAGAATAGATAGAGACATGCAAGAGAGTGAACAGCCAGGACAAGCAGGAGATGGGATCCAGCCTTTGAGAGAGCAATAGTGAAAGAGTGAGAAACAGACTCACCCTGTCCCTTGCCCCAACACACACACACACACACACACACACACACACACACACACACACACACACACACACACACACACACACACACACACACACACACACACACACACACACACACACACACACACACACACACACACACACACACAGATAGTCGTACACACCTCAAATTCTGCTTTAACAGTGTTAGTACTGTTTAGTAGAGCTGTCAATTTAAAGAACGCCATGCACATATGAATAAAGAGAAAAGGGAAGAAAAAATGTTTTGTTGAGAATGGGATGTCATAGCAGATAACCATCACGAGCTGCTCCATATTTATTATGTGCAACAATTTGACTAACCAGAGAATTTAGATTAATAACATTGGCCCCGGGAAGTAATTTCCTTTTGCGAAAGTGATTTACATGGTGCATCGCAAAGAGAACCGCTCTCACTGGCCCTTTTGTGGCGTCAGCTGAAAATAATGACATTTAAAGAACCCACCAAGGTTAATAGTCTCCCTCTTTGCGTATGAACTTTTATTTTTTGTGTTCACGCCCCTGTTCCTCAAGAATCCATCTGTTGTCTTCCTCGTCCTTACACCGAAACTCATGACCTGTTCATCGCTCCCCCAAACCCGGGCTATATAACTGGGCCAAGGTACATTTCTTTTAAACACTTTCGCCGCCGCTACAGTTTCCCTCCGCCAGCGCCACAACGGAAATCTGTGCGATTTTTGGATCATTACCTGAGATATTGGTATAATCACTGCACCATGGTCCAGTTAAGCATGTAATTACATATTCTTTTGGGGAAGAGAATCTCAAAACAAATGTTCCCATGGGGTGCTGCCAACACTATTTATTTAGTTTTTTTTCTGTGGTAAAAAGCAGACCACGAGAGTTTTACGATGCCAGAATGCATGAGCCCTGCAGTACTCTTTGCTCATCTGTTTAATATCTTCCACCAGCCCGCCCTATTCAGGTTGAGGCGTTGTGCTTCTGTAGATGCCGTTCATTTAATGCTTAGGGCGGTGTTTGATATCAGCTCTGCCCCGAAGGGTAGTGGTCGATGGCGGAGGCCTGCAGTGGGGGGTGGGAGGAGTACGGGGGGCTGGGTGGTTGTGGTGGAAGGCTGGAAGGGCTAAAGCTCTCCATCTCCGTCTGCAGAACCTCTGCCCGGGCCCACCCCCAGCGTTCTGGATGAATCTATTTTTGATGCAGGGGTTCCTCCCCGTGTCGGCTGGGTGTTTTTAACTAGGAGTGCCTCGCTTCCCGGGCCTGTCGACGGGATGGGAAAGGTATTGATAAATGATTAACGCTTCAGAAGGTGCACAGAGTTGTAGCCTGCTCTCCTCCGGTGAGCTGCCATGCTGCTGAATATTTCATTGGCACACAGATGTGCTGCTGTCTGCTGAGCGGCTCACGGCTCCTCAGCTCTCTGTCATTACTGAGTTAGTGGATAGTGATCTACACACACACACACACACACACACTCTTGACTCCGTCCAATAGAATAGTCGATAGACGAAAAAGAAAGGCACTGTTGTGAACTTATTCCCCTCTACAAACACATACACACGCACACACGGTTGTGTGTCGGTTCAGGCTCCAGCCCTTGTGTGACTCGTCTCGGTTCCTGCTCTGCGCTGCTCGCTACGCCTCCCTCTTTTACCTGAAGAGCAGGTAAGCAGGGCTGCAGCCTCGGGCCCATGACCCTCCGTAGGCAGGGGGCGCAATACAAAACTGTGTCATAACAGGGAGAGGCGGACGCTGTGTGCGTCCCACCAACCCTTCGCTGGAGCCCGGGTGATGCTGAAACCCCTATGGCTCTGGTAGACAGAGTGGCGAGGCAGGTGATTCAGTCCGGCTGGCCAAGAGACTGCTCCTTCCTCCTCCTCCTCCTCCTCTTCCTGCTCCTCCTCCTCCTCCTCTGCTGAAGGCCTCCAGTGTTGCGTGCTGTTTCTATTCCCCGGGAAGCGTACAGCTGGCCCTGCCCATCTGCAAGTCTGTTTGTGTAACACTGCCCCCTCCTGTCTGGGCGCCCTGAGGGGTCGGCAGGCGCACGGCCAGAGCATGGACGAAGCTGGACAGAGAATGAGAGCGTTAGAAGATGGAGTGGGCGAGAGGAGGGAGGGTTACAGGGGGAGGAGGACGGCCAACGTGACGGATATACTGTAGAACTAGGGATGCTCGGAGGGAAGGAGCGAGAGGTAAAACTAAAGAAGCAAAAGGGGGGGGGATGAATGGGGGAGAGGAGGAGAGGAAGGGAGAGAGATCCTCCAGCCCTGATCAAAGTGCCTCCTCCCTAATCCTCCACATTCAGCAGTCAGTCTGTCTCTTAGCATTTCCAGCCGCCCCCCCCCTCCTCCCTGCCCAAAAAGAGGAGAAGAAAAACACTTGCGGCTAAACTGCCCGAAGTGTTGCTATTTTTACTGTTTGACGTGGTGAACAGAGGGACCCCCCACTGAGGGCTGGGGGAATTAGGAGAACAAAGAGCTGGAGAATTGGAGGAGAGAGGTGTCCGGGTGAAGTCCCACAGACGCCCCACAACACAAGCCAGCTTCACATCGCTTCCCGGATTAACCCAGACCCACATCCACGGCTCCACAGAAGTTTTCCCAATACCCTCGCCCCCAGATGTGGGCCGAAAATTAAAGAATTTAAACGTGCTTGAATATCAAAATATTATTCCTAATTTTCTTCGGTGCTGTTATTTGGCGCTGGTCGCCGTTGGAGAGCTGTTTGGTGGTCTGATTGATCCTTTAAGCAGAGGTATCTGCATTAAATGAGCTGCAATAAACAGCATTTAATATGGTAATTTTACAAAATGAGAGAATGGGTTAAAGGCCTCTTTGGAGTTAGGCTTGATTAGATCTTCCTTTCATACCGCACAGTAGGTGTGAAACAATGAGCAGCTTCTTCAATCACCCAGATAACACACTCTGAAAGAGTAGCATCATTAACCCAAGCGGCCACAGTCGTTTGACCTGTTTTGATTGGAGGAAAAACGGTCAATGTGTTTTGCTGTAGCGATAATCGCAATTTATAATCCATAATCCAGCAAACCCTAAAATGGCGTGACCCCTCCAACTCCAGGCACCGTGTTCGGTTGAGGAAACGCCCCCCTATCACCATGCACCGCATCCCCTCAAAGCAGCATTCAGAATGGGGTTTCCAGACTGCTGAAGACAATCAGTCCCCCTGGCATATACTGGAGACAATTATAATGCCGAAGAGTCAATGGGAGAAAAAAAGACTGGGCGTGGGATGAATGTATTGTCGGATGGGGGGATGGAGATACGAAGGAAGGAAAGGACGGAAGTGGGGGTGATGAACGAAGGGAAGGAGCGAAGCGGATGGGGGGGTGGTAGGGGTGTAAATCAGTAAAGGGAGAGAGAGGGGGAGGTGAGGTCAGACGGCGGTAGAGAGCGAGATAGGACAGACTGGGGGAGGGAGGCTGGCCAAGCCATGGTATAGTAAAAGAAAGGGGAGGAGGGTGAGGGAGCAGGGTGAGGTAATGGCATTGATGAATAGCCCCTGGCTGATCAGTGGAAGCCAGGTTGGTGTTTGAAGATTAGATTTTAATACAGCATTTTGACTCCCTCTGCCTGCAAAATAATCACTGGGGGGAAAAAAAACAAATTAGGAATTATTTCACAGAATATGAAGTGATTATCTAGTTTTGCCCTTGACGGGTTATAGGCCCAGTTTGCCCTGCCATGTTAAGTTAATACAGGACCATACTATGAATTTATAGTGTCATTTCAACATGTTTTACTACTCTGATATAGCAGTTTGTTAGCTATTTTAAGTGCCACTGATACGGCGAGCATGTCAAGTAAATAAGGCACATATTGCCTTCCAGTAAGCCAGGCGTCACAGAAATATTGAAAAAATGTCTGACTGTAATGGTTTGCTCATCTCAGCAAATTACCAAGTTTTTATTAGTACCACTTCGAAACATTTTGACAGCTTTAATGTGAACTGTGGACTGACACAAACTGCTAAGATATACTTTAGTGGCTGGGAAGTTTAAACTCATCTCCAGTTTATGTTTCACTCTGTATGTAGTGGCGCCACTACTGTGTGCTATGACGCTGCCGTCACACGGTGCGGCTAATGGCAGAGGATGCTGTGTGCTGGAATATTGGGAAATTATTTCATATGAATGGATACCACTTTGTGTCCACTTTAGAACTACCTATTATCAGCTCTTTTACCCCTGTCGGTTCTCTGCTGACAGGCCTAGAATGTATAGGTACTAAGGTATTGATTAAAAGCCGGATCATTGAAGGTACGTGACATGCCTGATTCCGTGCCTCTTAGCTACTTCTGTGTTCATTTATAAGCGTATGTGTGAACAATGCTATCCAAAGGCAGAGATTCCACTCGCACTCACCATCACAACCACCCCGGCGGCCAGTTGGGGACTAAAATAGTACTCTGTCTGTTGCCAAGGTTACAGCATTGACAACATGACATGGCCATTCATTCTCAATACTGTATCTCGCTGGCCTTCTGTGAGAAAGTGGCTGCTAATCTTAGCCCTCAATCTGCCCGCCTGTCAATGTGAAGAGGGAGGCAGCCGAGGTATGAGATGAAGAGTGCCGTGCTCCTTCCCCGGGCATCCAGCTCCGCCCCCTTTACCCTCCCAACACCACCCCTCCACCGTCGTCGTCATCCCCCTCGCGGCCCCCCTCCCCCCGCCGTCTCTATCCAAATGTTCACCTTCTCTCTTGGCGACGACTTGTTCCCCGAGCCGGCTGATAAGAGCCGTTGCCCTCCCTGCTCCTGCCAATGTGTGCTGGGTGAAATCAGGGCTGTTTCTATGCACCCCCATGTGTCACTTTTCCATTTTGCAGGTATGAGGCGGTTTGAAGTGGAGAGTGGGGTTGAATGGCAACCGGATGGCAGTCACAATAAAACTGTAATTGAAAGATATGTTATCGTGGCCGACTCCTCTCCGGGTTTCATGCTGGGGAACACGGTATCGGGGAGACACTTCTGCTGAAAAAAAAGAAGAAAGGGGACCTCTTTTAATTAAAAAAATAGTGCTCAAAGGGGGCAAGCAGAAGTTGAAACTGGAGGCATGTTCGGCATGAATAAAACGCCCCTCCTCTTTGTGCCGTGACACTGACAAATAGAGAGCCGTGCGTGAGAAAAGGGAGACTTATCTTTAGTGGCTAATGAATTCAGTGTCATGGAGATGAACATGCTCTTTGAGGTTTAGAGGGCTGTAGCTGAAGTCATACTATCTCCCCAACACAAGGTACCCCTGTCCCACGGTGTCTTCTACGGCACCTGATTTGCTGAGAGAGGAGGGCATCACGTCTACCAGGAAAAAACATACTGCCATTAGTTGGAAGGAAGTGTTTTTGTGATGGCATTACATTTGTACCTGCTGGTCAACCTAGCTCACTCCCATTTGGGTCAGCCTGTGTAATAGCCGTTAAAGCACATGGAACAGCTCCTGATAGACGGAGCATTGATTTTTTTGTAATACACACATTGCTAAGGCAAAGCTCTAGTGGCGGTGCTGCCCTAATGTTCTTTCACAGTCAACAGTAGCCCTGGCTCTGAGGACACCTGGAGGCTATCAACTGGCCAACACATGGCTATTTAACCAGTTACTTTGTGCTGAACCTTTGTGTTTTTATGACAGACACAGTTTTCAAGATGTGCACAAACCCATTTCTGCTCAATTGCTCCCAGCGGCAGTCCCAAATAGATTTAGCAATGATACTGTGAGAAGGGAGATTGGGAGCAAGAGTGAGAGGGGAGAGAGAGACCTAAAGAGGAAAACAGGAAAGGAGAGTGAAAAGGCATGAACAGAGTTCAAAAAATAGACTGAAAATGAGGCAGAGTGGGATTTCTGCAGTTGAGTTAAGAAAGGCTTTGAATGCAATGGAATCACAGACCTGATCTACCACCAGTTTTAGTTTTATTAGCTGCTTGACAGTGCAGTATAGTGTTAGGATTACAACCAGTGGCTGTTTTATTCAGCATTCCTCGCAGCTACATTTCTATTTGCTAAGTCGTAGCAAGCCTCCACCAAGCTCACACTCTAATGCGCTTCAAAGTTTTGCGATTGTTTTCAAACTTGACACTTTTATTGTCACTTGCAACGTATCATGAAACAAACATGGTCACAATTAGTGATGATTATCTTGCTCCTTTTTTCCTTGCTCACTTTAACGAGTGATTCCTCCGCCTAACATCTTCAGAGAATGAGGAAGATATTCAAATTGCTTTCCATATTATGCTCAATATTAAAGACAAGCTTCCACTTTGCTCCGACTCCTAATTGAAAGTAAATGTATTGTATCCTCCTGGGCAGTGTACATCATATGCCTACCTCCTCCCCTGTGTGCTCGTTTATGTTATCTGTGTCTAATTTATGCCACACTTAATTTAGCCTTGATTGTAAATGTCCAGGGTGAGACGGGGAAGTCTGGTCGTCATTGTGCCTGCACGCGGTCTCACAGGACTAGACGTTTTTGAATATCAACCGTAGGTCTCGAACAAGCAGCGTTTTCACGTCAGCTTTTCACCTCTTTAACGTTGTGACGATCCCCCCCCCTCTGCTCGCTCCGCTTCAATAAGGAACTAGAGACAACATATTCAGCGGCGTTAACCAGCGGAGTGATACCGGACGACTTTATGGAGAGACAAGGGGTGGCTGCCTGAGGACGCTGTTGACAGGAGATGCTTGGAGCAACAACGGTGCAGCACCCTTCATTACTGGCTAACATGGAAACCACATGGCCTGGATTTGTCACAATTAAACCGGGGCTCGGATGGGAGTCCAACAAGCGATGCAATAAAGACGATGGTTTATTTAGGATAAACTCCAGAGCTTATGGGTGCTTCGCAGGGGAAACCTCCACACTCCAAATCAAGTTGCCAGAACATATGTGGGGATAAAGTGGCTCTATTCAATTTGTTGACTCCAAAGATCCTCTCCGAGGCATCAACGTATTGCATTTGTTGGCTCTTCCATCCCTGCTAGCCCTCTCCACCGCTGCAGGGATTGAATCAGACAGGGCCTAGATCCTTACCCTTGCATGGGATGAACACTATTGAATTGCTCGGCTTGTAGAGCCACAGTTCTAACTTCTTTAGACTATATTGAATTTACCATCCTGACCGATCAATAATACTAAGTTTTGCAGGCGGTATTGAACTCTAGCCCCACACATCTACTTGCTGGTTGGTGTTTCTCCGATTGCTTTGGAATCTGCCTCACAAATATACAGTTTCTATGTAGACCCTTTTTATTTTTTTTAACTGTAGACCGTGAGGCAATTGTGAAGAGCGGGCAGTGAAACACTGCGTTTGCCTGCATAGTCTAGATAAAAAAAAAATGGAACAGAAATCTATTCCAGGGTGGGATAGGTGAGGAGATAGGATCAAATTCAGTATATAAGGTTCTATTGAACTGCAGATACAAAAACCAAGACACATTTTATTTAGTGCAATATATTTCTCTGAATGCTTTCGTAACGCTTTTAGGGTCTAACAGGACACCATACAAGCAAGAGGATCCCATCCTCTGAAAGTCTGAATATGACGCTACTATGCTCAGAGGGCAGAGGCATGGCTGTACATTGCTGTGGCAGTCGGTGCATTGCGATTCACCATTGGCCCCTTGGGTAATGAAAGGCCTAATAAATAAATCCATCAGAGTGTCTGTGTGTCGCTCCCTGTGTGTATCTGGGATGCAGTGGGTCCCAGACGGGCCCGGTCTCAGGGCACACAGAGAGAAGGCATGCCATCGCTGGCAGTCCTGATGAATGGATGGCACGAGGCACCGTGACAAAGACGAATGTGACGGCACCGTCCCGCCGAAGGGAGGCGGCACTCAACTACCGAGGGGGGCGATCATGTGGTACAGTCGGCATCCCCTGCCGGCTTAGCCCAAGTTGGTAAAAGAATGAGGAGTGAGGTTGTATAAGCCAACTTAAAGCCTCGCCCTGTTCCTGTAAAGCCCGGTCCCTTCCCGACCCCACACCCCGAGTCATAAAATAAAAGTCATTGGAAGCTAAATAAATGTTGCTCTCCTCCTTGAAAGTAAAGTAATCGAAGGAACAAACACGTCGACTTTATTCTAAGCATTTAATAATAGCACTTAGCAAAGATAACTGGCTGAAACAACCACAAAGGAAAGTATCAGTAGATCTTTCAGAAGCAGGATTGATGCTGTTATCTGCACTGCGTGGTAAATCGCAGATCGCCCTGAAGAATTTTCTGGATTCCGTGCTATTATAAGTGGGAAGGAGATTAAAGATTGCAGATCAATATAAATATTTGTTCTATATTACTGTGGTGGCCTCTGATTATTCTCATGAGTAGGTTTTGGGGGCTGACTGCCGATCAGGTAATCATTATAATTCTCTAGTCAATTAGGCCTATTGCTTACTATTAACATCCAGATGCTATTGCGAGGGGCCTATTGGTAGTCCCTGCGGGCAGTATTTTAACATCAGAGTATAGAAGGGCTACTATTGTTGTATTTCTTGATGGCTAAGAAAGATATTAAACGAGATAGAGATTAATTAATACAATAAATATAAATACAAGCGCAGTGCTTCTATTTTTATTAGCCCACGATAACTGTTCTTACAATGTGTGCTTTTGTCTTTTATTTGGTCATTCGTGGGGTAGGTAGTCGTGAGTCTGAGGTCATTATACTATACTAACTATCAGCACTAAGAGAGCTCCTTCGTTGGAGGGGAAGGAGTGCTAAGGGCTCATGTCAATGGGAAACTGAGATGATTAAGAGGCTTTTACTGTTAACACAAAAAAGGATCGGTTTCTATTTCACTGTCCTCTTTTTATGGCCCGGCCTGCTGGACAGGCAGCTGCTTTCGTCTGAACACAGGCAGGACTCGCCTATTAATAGACTATTGAGTACTATTGATCCCTGGCTCACGTGATACATAAGACACAATGAGCCATAGATCCCGGCCCAAAGACGCATCTTTCTTTTCACTTTACCACAATTGCATATGACTACGGGAGTCTGAGGATGAGTCGGTCGAGGCATACCCTTGGCCAGAAAACGTGCTGTGCTCCGTGTAATTGCTGACTGCAATTGGAAAACTTTTTTGTCATAAACACAAAAGATCTGGAACAACATGAACACAAAGGAAACATTGTTTGTCCTTGACAGAACAGTGTCCCGCTCACGATTAAATGGATAAGTTCTTCCAGAGCTTAGCTGAAACATGTCGTTTTGCAACAAAAGGAGGCGCTCTGTCTCCAAGGTGAGAATAACTCTAAAAACGTGCTCTACAATTACAAATGAATTAGGGAGATAATGACGAGGGGGAATCGTGGTTATATCAATAACCCTTCTAATGGTCAATTCCAGAATGGCGTATGCTGTGAGCTGGAGCCGGGGTAATGGATAAGGTGCCTGGTTAGCAGAGGCTTACATGTCGCCCAAACGAGGGAACAAACCTCCAATAGCCAAATTAAAAACTGAATAATAGATGAGGGATGCCAGGATGCCAGTGAGTAGACAGTTGTAATTTCTCTTGTTGGATAAAAACGAGCCGAGGTATGCAATCGAGTTGAGACTTTATAAGGGCGAGGGAGAGACGGTGAGACGCAGAGAGAAACACACCCCCCCCCGCTGTGACAATCACCTTTCAAACAAGAAAATAAAAGTAGATTTTTCTTTTTTAACAATGATGGCTGCAATAAGTGCAGTCTATAAAGTCTTCAAAACATTGTAAATTCTCCTGTTATTGGTCATGACAGCCAAGCATCAGCGTGCCACAGAGCGCCTCTTCTCCCGGGGGTGTTATCCTCCCTGCAGAAGGCAGCCGCCGCGGCCCTGCTACGATAAGGAAACACTCCACTCTCGGCTGGAATCACACAGACAGGGTTTATTTTGGCAAAGCGTTACCTCTGAAAAGCTGTTGAATGCTTAGGAGGGAGACACGTGTGACGGGCCGTCCGTGGGGCATAGTCTCTATCTGCATATCAAAGCTGTTGTTTGAAGAACCTCTGTCTGAGAGTTGTACGTTACCCACATTCTCCCCACAGGCCTGGCCTGACGTTACCGGGAAGCCCTGGGAACTGCAGGCTCGAGTCTTGACTGTTGTCTTAACACCTCATCGACACTACCATTGATCTGGCCAATGAGGCTCGCACAGTTTTATGAATTCGTTTTAGCAATAAATAGATAGGGTCATAATATTTGTTGATCAAGCTTGCTCTGAAGTATGAGATCAATTGGTCAAAAGAGGGAAGTCGGCTATCGCTGCTGCAGATGCACCATCGTTGCTATTAATCTGTATAAGTTTTGATGCCTGGTACTCTGGACTTGGCCAAAGGGGGCTTGGGCTTACTCATAATATGTTTTTTGGCTTCTGCTAGTCCTCCCACACTTCCCTGCAGGAATAAGGCTCACCTGCCCCAGGGCTGCTGGTGTTGTTGTTATATGATCAGTAGCATCCAGGAGGTGAATTAATAACGTCTCATCCGAATTGCCTATGGAATCCCAACAGCACTGGCAGTACCAGAGTGACACGGCTGCCCCGGTGTCTGATTACTACCTGGATGGCACAAACGACTGTGGCAGTAGGCCTGCCCTCTCCAGCCCCTGCTCGGCTCTGACATTTAAAGAAAAAGGCGGGACTGATAAAGTCTAATTTAAGCCTGGATGCACAGACCTCCACCTCAAACATGGATGACTTTCTAAAGGTTCAGGAATGTATTTTTAGTTTTGTATTTAAATGGGACGTTTTACATTTTTGACCACTTCTATGGAATTGCCTATTTGTGAAATAAATAAATGGAAATACGGTTTATTTATACTTCATCTCAGACTTTATTCTAATTGGATGGAAAAGTTCCATAGTACCTAAATAAAAATGAAAGAATAAAGAGTTTCTCCAAGAGACTTATTTTCCCAGAGCACTAGGAAGATTTAATAACACTAATGCCAATAACAACAATAAAATGATAATAAAATGAAGGTAGCTCTGTTCTTAGAAAATACTTTTTACCTCACCGAGCGGTCCACTCTTATGATTTATAGAAAACATAGAGAAAAAAAACTAAAAAAACATGCCCTGAGGGAGTCATAGTAAAAAAAAAACACAAGCCACCCGATAACGAACCCGAAATCCATCTTATATTAATTTCAGTGCATTCTTGGAAAACACGGATCCAATTTGTTGTTTTCATACACTTAGCTTCCGTAGCATGTCAACAGCATGTCATGCCAAATGGGCCAGTAGCTCATCAAAGTTTCAGTGCCGTTAGGAGGGCCTGGAAGAGGAGCCTTGTAATGGAGAGAGATGCTGAAGAGGGATCTCGAGAGCATGCTGCTGGAGACTGCACGCTGGCTCGCCAGCTCTAGCACACAGATGGACGGCATGTCAGGAGAATTCCACACACACACGCACGCATGCACGCTGATCGGAGCCCTAACACCGCCATGTAGGCAGCGGGAGGAAATGGGACTGAACGAGAGGAGGAAGAGCTGGAAAAGAAGTTAATCATTGCGCTAATGCTGCACTTCATCATCGTTTTCCGAGGCCTGCCTGCTCGCCTTTGCTACTAATGTGTTACTGTTTACACAGCGCCCCCCGGCGTCCCGGTTGAGCTACTGCAATGTCTGGGACCTGTCCAGCGATGGCTCATCACTCAATTAAAATCGCAGGGGCTCAAGTAGAAAAGCATGTTTATGGAATGGGAAAAGACAGCACTGCAGGAGGCCTGCTGGGGTTTTAAAGGTGATTTTCACGGCACAGTTGAATAGTTCAGGATTGACCTTGGCTGTCTTAGTAGGATGTGTCTTTGGCGCAAAGTGCCCTCTGTGCCTCTTCATGCATGGCCGTGCGTCCTTTGAGGACATCTATTTATTTTTGCATAGGCCCACATGTGGCGTGCCGTGCCGCTGCAGTGTTTGCACATGGCTCTTCAGAGAGAGTCTGTTTTCGTCCGTTTCGCGTGTTTCCACGGTGTGTGCATGGGGTCCAAAGCGTTTATGTGCATGCATGCGTGGAGGATTGTGCGTGCCGCGCGGCGAGATGAACCGGGGGCCGGCGGTGAAGGTGAGCGGGTTTAACCGCACCGCTCCCTCAGGGTTCCTGTTCCGCCGACGGTTACAAACAGGATCTTGGGGGACGCGGCGCGCCGCCGCTGTGCGTGGCCGTCAGTCTGGCCTCAGAAATATGAGTCTGTCGGCGATGCACATAACTCACAGTCTCCCAGTCCCTCCCCCCACCCCTCCCCCCGGCCTGGCAGGCACTCCCCCTGACCATTACAGCCACCACAGCCCCACAGCCTCTTAAAGCCCACTTTAGTCTCCATCATGAAATACCGTTAAGTGCTGTTCATTGGCCGTCCAATGCACAGACAAATGCACACTCTCCGCTGTGCTATGCTGCTGCTCAGCCCTTTGGGTGTCTGATGGGGAAGTGGGTAATACTGGCTGTTATGGCTTTTGTGTTGTATCGGAATAGCTACACAGCTCTCTGGGAACCCTTGTAATCTGTAAAACCAGGCTGTGGGGGAATGTTAATGGGCATGCCGTCACACACACAGCGTTTCAACAGCACACTTCTTTTAGCTAAGGTGATGTCTGACCGTTTCACCTCTCACATGCTTTCTACATGACTATGTTGCTTACACAAGACTTACACAGTACACACCCAGGACATTGTGGATGTACCTTTAACCACAAACTACATCGACAAAGCTTATGTCTGGCGGTATGAATGTATTAAAGTACAACTCGGAGGGGTCGGTCTATATATCTGTTTCAGTTTGTGTGCAAGGACATATAAACATGCACACACACACACACACGCACACACACACACACACACCCGCAATATATACAAACTGGCCCAACGTAATGCTTAATGGGTGCTTGTCTGTCATCCTCATATGCCCTAACGCAGACAGTCAACTAACTAGGGGTTAGCAATAGCACGCTGCACTGACTCCAGCTTTGGTTCCACATCACCTCCCGCTAATGATGGTAATTAATTGATGAATGAGGTCAAATCGGATATATCCCGGCACGTCTCAATTCAAATACCAGTCCTCGCCCTGTGGCATGGCCGTCCTCACCTCTCCGACACCCCCATTGAGTTGTTTTCTTAATGCGCACTGCACCACCGTTCCTCGCTACTCATCTGCATAAGACCTTGGAATGAATGTTAACGATGTTTAATTAGACAAGACATGGGATGGATGGGTCGGTGGACCCCCCCCCCCCCCCACCGTGGTGAGAGAACACAGAGCACACACACACACACATGCTCATAGCCGTCGGTACACCTCTGTCCCGCAGTAAATGGACGGCCTATTAAAGAGTCAAACGGCGCTGCTTAGCGTGACCTTACATGCGCTTGCTACATTTCAACTTGGTGTTCTATACTTCCAATGCCACGTTTCACATGACCACGAAGGCCGAGGTTACCTCGTGTCAGTTTTTATGAACGCAATGTTATTGTAGCCCATGAAGGAGTGATTACTTAGTTGCCCTGCATAAAGTTTGATAACATTTTTATATCTGCCAAGATTGGAATCTCAATCTAAATTAGATTCCAACAAATGAATGCGTGCATGTATGTCCGTGCAGAGAATCAGGTAGAAGAAAGACCTTGGAACGGCCTGAGCGAAAGCCCTGTTTTGTTCAGATTGGATACAGTGGGCCGAATGTGTGCTCACACTCACACAGCCACACACTGTACACGCTGCTCAATGCTCGACGCTTCCTCAGGGCGCAGGCTTATCTACTGGTCACGGCCAAACAGAGACACCTGCACAACTTGTGGATTGGCGGACTGCCTGGGGCGGGGCGTTTAATGCAGCGCCGTAAGGCGCCAGGGCTGAAGGCTAGTCTCGACGGAGGCATCACACAGACCAGATTAAGATCAATGGCTTCTCAAAGGCTGCTGTATAAAACAGTAAATGAAAGACGTGTCTGAGGTAGGCAAGGTAAACAGGCCTTGATGACATCGGCAAAAAGGGAGATCTGTTTGTTCTCTTTAAAGCCTCGAACCCAACGTGGAACAAACAAACATCAACACTGGCTGCTTGTTGTACTTTGTTTTGCAGACGCCACTGTGTTGAATGCCCACTCTTAATTAATTTGGCGAGGGGGAAGAAGGAGCGTTTGTCACCCTTGCTCTCGCCTGTTAGTCCTATTTGTCTCCCAGTGACCTTTGATTTCACACTGCATTGGTTTTCTCCCGTTATGGACAAGAGGCGGTTTCTGCTGACAACAGAGGAAACCTTATCTTTTAAATAAGTAATTCCTCCAACTGCTCGGCTGGTTCGCGAGAAGCGAAATATTGGGATTGCTGAAAAGGCAACCAGAGAAACCCACTAAAGAAAAAGCCTGTTCTACAACACAGCATCCCTCAACTGATTCTCATTATAAAAAAAAACCACCACTGTATAGTTTTAAAGCCTCGATACATGATAGTCCCTTCTGGAATACGCCTCTGCTTCCGCCTGTAGTAAGGATTAAATAATAATTACTGTATAGGGTGTGTTGTATATCATCCGGCATCAGACGAGGGAGGGCCATTGTGCTGCTCATTTTGTTCATGGAGCCTGCGGCGGAGGTGCTCTCTGAGCATTCTGCCCGGTGTCTCCGACGCCTCGGATTCAGGTGCCACACGGGGACATGCAGGGTAACCACAGGTGTCCTGTACGGGGGTTTAGCCCGGGACACAATAGACCTGGCCGGGCCCTTCTGGCAGCAGCTGGGACCAGGGGCTTTGGGTTATTTTGGGGAAGTGGCTGCTGATTGGTGCGATGGAGTTGCCGGTAGGTGGGACGGATGGAGGCATTTCAGAGGGATGGATGTGCTGGCACCTGGCACTGGGGGTTCTGGCTGAGTGGGGGAACGGTCTCCGGTAACGTTGATGCATAGCCTTGAATTATATTACGCCTTGGCAGCTGCTTACCCCCAGATTCATCTCAGCAGCCATTGAGTTATTTATTTATTTCAACAATTTGTCAAAAGCGTTCCCTTGCAAATGAAAAAAAAAAGAAAAAGAAACAAATATGAAACATAACAGGATGAAAAAATGAGGCCAATTTGAGGCGTTTTTCGTGACTGGGCGCCTTGTGCAAGGGGAAAGCGCTGAGACCACATGCAAAGCTATACTTGTGAGATTTTGATGGAGCGCTTTGTTTCTGCCCAGATTTAATTTCCAAGGAAAAGAAAAGGCAGGCAAATAAAGTACAATAGGATTGTCTTAGAGCACCGCCGGAGAACCTGTCTGCTAACCTGGGGGGATGAATTCTATGGCTGTCGTGGTGATGTGCCAGCTCCCCCTATGGGAAATCCAAGTACTGCTTTGGGCCCTTTGTCTCAACTTTGACACTGGCGCTTGGACACCATTGTTCCGAATGGAAAGGCCCATTCACATCGCGCCCAGGGGAACAAATTGAATCTAGTTGACAATTAATAGCCATGCGGCATGTTTAATTAAGAGCGTGTAGCTAGTGAGCAACGTGAAAGAGATAAACAGAGAAGAGTTGCAGGGGGCCAGACTTGGTGCACAAAAGAAGTCTGTCTGATCGATCCCCCCCGTCTGGAGGGAGGAGACCCCCAGAAAGAGCAGCCTCCACCCTACCGACTCTTTCCACGGGACTGAGATCTAAAGGGATAGAGCAGTTGAGATAGACACCAGTGGACACGGTTGGTGGACCATATATCACTGCTTGCCCTCGCTGACGGAACAAGAAAAGCGGTTGGAGCCGAGAGACGGCCACACGGCCCTCCCATAACGGTAGAGCATCGTTTTGATGGCATTGACCTTGGACGTGCCGGTGATTAATATTTTTTTAGTGGTTATTGATGGTAGCGTTAAATGACTATTTAAATCTTACTTAACTGGCGTCCCGCTACTGGGGAAGGCTAAACGTTGAGACAGACGGATCATTCTGACTGAAGGCTGCCGTGACCTTCACAGTCCCACATTCCAGTTATTGTAACATGAACACACAGTGGCAGCGGGCCAGGGCAGACAGGCTGAGACAGAGGGAAGGAGAGGGAGCGATAGAGGGATAGAGACGCTTCTGACAGCATGTCTGATCGCTCACAAATGGCAACCATGGCCAGCCAAGGCGCTGGACAAATAGCCTCTCAGACACACACACACTCACACTCTGATACAAACCAACACACACACTCCTATACTTTCGCACACTTGAATCCACCACCACATGCCCACACAAGCATACTCGTTGCACACGCATACACACACAGACGCGGACGCACACACAAACATACAAACACACACACATGGACCCATGCTGCAATTAAAATAGAAAGGGACAGCATGGACAGAGAGAGAAGATGAATTGAGAGAAGTTCATGTGAACATAAGAACAATCCCTATGTGGGCAAGTGTGTACTCGCTTGTGCAATCTTCCTTTGTACATGTGTGTGCAGACAGGCATACAGAGAGATGACAGGAGCAGAAAGACTAGTTCACGTGATTTGCCCATTGGTGTGCGTGTGTGTGTGTGTGTGTGTGTGTGTGTGTGTGTGTGTGTGTGTGTGTGTGTGTGTGTGTGTGTGTGTGTGTGTGTGTGTGTGTGTGTGTGTGTGTGTGTGTGTGTGTGTGTGTGTGGAGGGGGGTACATGGGTCTATGTACAGTATGTGTACAGGATCAGGCAACAGCAGTGAATGAAAGGCAGTGAGTTGATGGACAAAGGGTGATCTGGTCATGCTGACAGTTGCTTATCAAAGGGGAAGAGCAGTTCCTCCATCTAATTGGCTGGAGCTGTGGAGAGCTGACCGTCTCCTCGGTGAATCCCAGCCCCGTCTTGTCTTCCTGTCTTCCTTCCTTGTCTCCCTCTCTGGAGCGGAGCGAGTAGCTCTCAGCCCGCAGAAGGACACTGTACGATATCTGTTCTTTTCATCACATGTAGCCATCCAGAGGAGCAGGGTAACGTGCCTCCTGCTCTGTACCTTGTCTCACCGCCCCGTATGGGCTGTGTTCATTTTTTCTTTCCTATTCCTTCTTGTTTGTGTGTAATACAATCTGTGTCTCATGCTGGGGTAGAGCACAGACACACAAAGACTCGTCTCACACACATACAGACACAAGCACACACACACTATTTGTTTGCTGTTGCATTTTATCACTCTCCCCGACTTTTATCAACAGCTTGTGAGCGATCTGTGAGCGAACAATAAAAACCTGGAGCATGGCAACAATTGTGACCTGCCATGGTGCATACATGCACGCAAACACACACTCGCGCATATGCACACAAACACGGTGTCACATTCACGCACACAAACACACACACACACACAGGCAAGAAAACACACGCACGCACGCACGCTCACATCAATGTGAATGTTGGAATGGTAAAAAAATGTAATAAGGGACCGAAGGCGCAATCTTTTCCAGGAGGTAAAAGTAGGTGGATCTGGGGTGTGTCTCGGAATGAAAGTTAGAAATTGGTTTCACGCCACGCTGCCCCGGTCATTTGGCTGCATTGAATGGTGGAAGGGGATAATGCTGGCATTAATTGAATCCGCGGGGGCCCAAATAAATAGGCTTTGAGGTGGTTTGCGTGGCGCCTTTCAGGTGGTTGCGCGGCCCGCCTCTCCGGGCCGCGCAACCGTTCCTGGGAGAGGAGGGGGTGGACGGGGGGATGGGCGGTGCTGGGGGGGCTTTCTCCGTCACTCTCGCGGCTCCATAGCCACGGTCTCACCGGGGCGCCCCCGCAATGAGAGGTGACATCACATGATTGATGTGAAGCCAACAGTGACCTTCTAGATTCCACTGTCACTTCATTCCTGCCTGACACCGCTGCTCCTTGACTTTTGGGGGGGATTCGGATGATATTTGAGGGTATAGCTCTTAGATTATTATTATGTGTCTCGGGAGAGCGATTGGACCTCTGTTATATTTGGGTGACATTTAGTAGCGGGTAATGTGAGACATTTCCCTGCAATATTTGCCTTATGGACGCCATAACAAAAGCAACTATTTTCACTGGCGTGCGCCATTAAAATCCCTGAGTGGTGTGAGTGCTCTCAATTAACGCCGCTCGTACCTTCCCTTCAAAATGTTGCAGCACTTACACCCTCCTCCCCCCTCCCTCCCCCCGCCCGCCACATCACAAACCCATCCAACATATAGAAACAGATGGAGAGGGAAGGAAAAAGGCATCAGAGATACCCAGAGA
>NC_079412.1:19322626-19344334 GCF_026213295.1 Gadus chalcogrammus
GAGAGAGAGACACACATTATGGAAAGTGTTTAGAGACAGGTGTCTGATGGGGCCCGAGATAATGTCAAAAGCGTCCTATCTCTTCCTCTAATGGGACAGAAACAGTTGTTCGGAGTGATCAGGCCTGTCGTTCCCAACGCCACAGTGTTGATCCTCTCAGCGTGTCTCTCTCTCTCCCCCACTATAAATCAAAGAGGATGGGGAGGTTGAGAGAGAGAAAGATGGGGGGAGGGGACGAGAGGCAGATGGAGGGTACGGGATGAGAGAGATAGATAGTGGGGGGGGGTGAGAGAGAGTGAGATAGGGGTGTGTGAGAAAGTGAGATAGGGAGGTGAAAGAGAGAGATAGTGGGGGGCGGGGGTGTGTGAGAGAGATAGTGGGGGATGCGAGACAACGATCATGGATTGTGAGAGAGAGATGGGGGGGCTGTGAAAGAGAAAGAAGGGGGTGAGACAGAGAGATGGGGGGAGAGAGATGTTGGGGGGGATGCGAGAGAGAGAGCAACAAAACAGTTCAGTCGCTGGGTCATCCCGGGGCAGTGTGGCTGTCGCTGAGGACGGAACAGCCCCAAACCCCCGCCCAGTCTGCCATGATGCGAGGGGAAAAAGTTGCATCGGATGCATGAGACACAAATTAATTCCAACCCATCACACTTCTCCCCCCCCGCGTCCCCCTCCTCCCCCATGGCCCCTTTAGATAGTCATTACGGATAATGATCCAGAGACAAGCCAAAAAATATGCGGGGTAGGAGGGTTGGGGTGAGATGTGTGTGTGTGTGTGTGTGTGGTGGGGTGGGGTTGGGGGGGGGTCAAATAGTGTTTATTTGTCTGAAATGGGAAAGGCTGCCGACTTTGTCTGAGAAATGGGTGAAATGGGATGAATATGTTAGTGTCATCTCCAATTTCAAATAGGTAGACATTTCAAAAGCTGATTCTCTCTGGGGGGAAGTGTCGTTCCTCCACAGTGAAAGTATCATCTGAAAGGCGAGACAGTAAAAGCCGGTCGTCTCAAAATGAAAATTCTCTCTCTGTGGCATTACTTTCACCTCAGTGGTTATGAGACCTAGAAGAGGGAGGGGGGAAGAAAGGTGCATTTGTGTGTGTGTGTGTGTGTGTGTGTGTGTGTGTGTGTGTGTGTGTGTGTGTGTGTGTGTGTGTGTGTGTGTGTGTGTGTGTGTGTGTGTGTGTGTGTGTGTGTGTGTGTGCGTGCGTGCATACGCGTGTGCACGTGCGCCTTTGTGTGTGTGTGTACGGTGTGTGCATACATGTGCCTTTGTGTGTGTGGTTGGAGGGTACAGTTGGCAGACTGAATGCAGAGGCTGCATTGAGACGCTCTAGCTAGCTAGCTAGCCGAGGACGGACTGCTGAGGGGACTGTTGAGGGGGTCGCACAGCAGCAGAGTATAGTGACACCCGTTGAAGAGCATGTTAATGAGACAGCCAGCACCAGACAGGTGTTTGCAATCAGCCCACCTGATTGTAATGTAGGGCAAGAGTTGCAGGATACATGAAACACACACGCACAGACACACACGCACACACACCACGCACACACACAAACACACACACACACACACACACACACACACACACACACACACACAGCGCCCTCCAGATCCATCAGTCATTTGGCGGCTACAGCGCTCCCCATGTTTCAGGGGCAGATCCCTCTGCTTGCCGTGAGTCCCCCGCTCTTGAACAAGACGTTCCAAACAAGACGCCTGGGGTCACAGTTGTACAGTCCTGCTTGTAACTGCCGCCCGGAAATACAAAATAAGCCCCTCGTTTTATTTGGCATCTGCTGCGTTAATAAGACGAGGTGCTGCTCGCGTCCCCGGCTCACTGCTGGCGTGTGCTGATTTCTGGGTTTATTAAGGCCAGGCTTGGGAGTGGGTTGACTTTACCTATAAAAAGAACCCGGCGTAATGTGTGTATCTGTTTAAATGCATCCACAACACGCGCAGGTCGGAAGCGGCCCGGGTAACGTCAGCGGAGCGGGCTGGCGCTGAGGGAGATGGAGAGTACAAACAGGCCTGCAGGAGCCGGCTCCCGATTAGTGGGGCAGAGCAAGGTAGAGGGAGAGAGAGGCTCCCCCTGAACGTTTCCATGGCGATGGAGCGAGGAGGCCAGAGGCAGCAGTGGAGGCCAGAGCCCATTGACAGCTGCTGGCCGCACTTTGATGCGCCATCGGCGTTCAGCTTGCTGCGGCTTGTTGCCTGGCACACTCCTCCTCCCCCATCTCCCCCCGCGTCCCCACGCTAAGCCGCCAGTGTGTGCGCTCAACCCGATCATGCGCTAGCCTCTCATTACACCGTCCATGCAAACTTTGTCTCTATGCAGCTGTTTAATGGCCGCACGTCTGTTTTTGTTTGTTTCTTCGCCATAAGATTATTGCACCTTTATGGTTGGTTAGGGGGTTGGAATGATCCCTGGCATCTGTTCCGCGAGGGGAGGGGGAAATGTGCCGAGCTAGAGGCCCCACTCTCTTTCTTATTTTATATATTCCTTGTTTTTTATGATTGTATTCATCACACCGCTCCCTGTTCCATCTCCCGCTAGCCTGATGGGGAGTGATGAAGACGCTGGTGCACTAATGGGCAGCGAAGGGCCGTCCTCCCGCCCTAAAGTCGCCCACTTCACAATACGTAACAGAAATGTATACCTGCATATATTACCTTTTCTTTCACTCGGTAATCGACTTACAAATGTATGCAGCACCAAGTAGAAAATAGTTGGCGCGTCGCCGTAGAAATAGCTGGCACCGTTTCAATTAAATTTACTTTGTGTGATTTGGTTGCGGGAAGTTGAGATTTTGTTGGCACAGCCCTTTTAAATAAAGTTCTTCCCTGGGTGTTGGTACATCCGCCTCCCCCCTCCATCACACTTTACGCCCGTGCTTTCTCGCCGCGTAGCAGCAGGTTTATATACGAGGAGAGGCCCTGTAGCTTCCTCTGACAGCCCCTCCCTGGCCTCCACTTAATTGAGACTCAATCTCACCGCGCTTCCGATGCCTGCGGTCATTATGGCAAAAAAAAAAAGGAGACGTTAATCAATGCAGAATTATATCTTAGCCTGCACCCGCAGGCGGGGGTGCCAGTCACGCGGCGACGCCTGCCCACGTGGGACCCCCCACCGCGGGGTCCCCCCGCATTATGGCCCCCCACACAGCAGCCCCAAGGGGTCCTCTTGCTGTGCCAGGTCACTCTCTGAGGACGGGTGGGAGCCTTGATGAGCCAAGTGTGTGTGTGTGTGTGTGTGTGTGTGTGTGCGTGTGCGTGTGCCTGTGTGTGTGTGGGCGCGTCTGTGTGTTTGTTTCTGTGTGTGTGTGCATGCATGCATGTAGGCTTAGCTGTGCCCGCGTCGATGAACCTTAAAAAAAGAAAAACATTTGGTTGAAGTAGTTTGTTTTTTGACGCTGTGTACATTCATAGAACGCTGCCTCTTGTCGACAAGTGATGTCACCACTATCATTACCAGACGGGGTGCTTTTAAGTCAAAGGCAACGATATCCCCAAAACAAGATGCCAGAAAGCTCATAGCGAACAGCACAGGGTTGGCAAGGGAGGCACTTCCTGAGCAATTGAAAAGATGATACTATAGTGGGAAATGGCAGCATGTCTGTACTTGCATGTAGCGTTAGCGCGGTCTGACAGTCTGAGTAGCTGACAAATGCTCTTGCTGAGGAGAGAATTGCTGGCTGTCTCTGGTAATCATTAGGTTGTCTGGCAGCCTCCAAAGTGCTTTTATTTCTGCCCATTAGTTTGGTAAGAAAATGGCTGGGTATGGTCTGGCCCATTCCCCTTACTCTCTCCCTGACGCAGTGGGCAGGGGCAACATGAACCAATTTGATGCATCTCCATTCATGCCGGTGGCCATTCTGGTTTTTATTGGCATCAGCGGCTATTGCATGTCTCCGCACAAGGCTGACGGTGAAGATCTCCTGGCGTAGCCGTACACACCAATGTCAATAGCGTGCGCGGTGTGCAATTACTATTCAAAGGTTAAAGAGTGGATTGATCCACTGAGGGGAGTCAAGGGCAGATCAAAGGGATTTGGGGGAAGGATCGGACCGAAAAATGTTAAAAGCTGCCCACTCTTAAACACCGAGACGTCAATCTTCCTGAGAGCACCTTGAAGTCCTCTGAGAGACGGACTTGATCAAAGCTCACCTATCAAAAGGGGGTCTCGGAAGATGATCGGACCCCGCTTCATTCCAGTCTGGCTCACACCCGTGTTTTTTTTCTTACTTTCTTTAACCAATCTGTATTTACCTGCTCAGACACTGCCCCGTATCCGCTCGGCTCTCTGTTGTTTGTGCTGCCGGTGAGTCCGTCGGAATATCAATGAAGCCGTCTCAGCCGTGTATTACAAACACAAGCAAGCGGTGATTAAAGATGACACATCTAAGCCTCACATCCTTTCTTCTTCCTCTCCCACCTCTCTCTCTCTCTCTCTCTCTCTCTCTGCCTTTTCCTTTCGTGCTCACAGGAGATCGCAGCCTACTTGATAACGTTTGAGAAGCATGAGGAGTGGCTAACAACGTCCCCTAAAACAAGGTAAGAGGCTGACACCCATACAACCCCGATCCCCCTCATGTTCTTCTGGGGGTAAACGCAGTGCATTTCATAAGCCATGAATCCCTAAAGTGCCAACAACACGTGCACAGTTTGTTGAGTTAAGCACGGATATTTGAAATGGCAAGTTGCCGACGGTAGTTAAAAAACGTTTGCACATTTCTTTTTTTTAGGTAAATGATAGAATATTAATGTTGGCTAATAATTGCCTTTTAGCTAAGCAATTAGCACAACATTGCAGTGGTGAAGGGTTTGCTGTGAATGGTATGCTAATAGACTCTATCTGTCTGCACACTGCACAGTCACCACTCAACTAATATCTCAGGCAAATATGGGGATGGTTGTCCGGGGCAAAAGTCAAACATACACAGGCGTATATAATGCAATATTCAAAGAGGAAAAGGTGATATTGTCGTACCTTGTGTATATGGATATTTCATTTTCATATAGTTTAAATAGGAACCAAATAGGAATCTGTATTTTTGGAAACAAAGTAATTTTTCTAAGAAAAACAAATGAACCCACAAGAGAGGGGAACACACACTTTGTTATTTTATATTAGTGTATCCTGACACATGAAATTGAGTGTCAACCAGGCTGTGATGTTGTTTCAAGCGTGACAGTATTGGCTCTGATATAATCTATCTGGCTCTGTGTTCGCTTTTCTTCATGTCTGAAACAAGTGGACGACTCTGTGTTTGACTAGCTTTGTCTAATCTCCTCCCCATGTTGGACAGCTCAAGCATGGAGCATCCTCTAGCCTGTAGTGTAGAATGCCTGCCATGGGGTTTCGTGCTACAGTGCCTTTGGTTGGCACATCCATTTCATAGAGCACCTCGACGCTAGCTTTATGTGGTCTCCTTAAGCAATGTCTTCTTCTACGCATAATGTAATACAATATTATATATATATATATATATTTTGCCGTAGTAATCTCTCTGTCTCTGTCTCCGTCTCTCTCTCTCTCTCTCTCTCTCTCTCTCTCTCTCTCTCTCTCTCTCTCTCTCTCTCTCTCTCTCTCTCTCTCTCTCTCTCTCTCTCTCTCTCTCTCTCTCCCTCCCTCTGACTCTGTGTGATCTGTGGTGCTGTGGTGCTGTTGTACATTGGGAGCAGGGCCCTGTTCTGCGTGACACAGGACAGCGTTGTGCAGCCTGCCTGGGAGGGACGTGGATAGTGGCTCAGCATAAAGACACTGCCAATTAGAATACATTTCCTGCTGTAATTACAGCAGTGTTGACCAAAAGAGCACTACACTCACCTTTTTGTTATCATGAGAACAGCACCCCCCTCCACCCTCTCTCCTCTCTTCCCCTCTCTCTCTCACACAGACACACACACACACCCGATCCTCACAGTAACCCCGGAACAAGGACTGCGTCACTGAAAGCACCTCATTTTTGTCATTAGTTTCTGCCTGCGTGCTTGACGTTGTGCTCCATAATGTCCCCATTTAGATGAATATGAGCAAGTGCTACGCAGTGTTATCGTGCCGGAGTTGGCTGAATTGGCAATGAACAGCTCAATAGGACACAAGCTATATGCTATAACGCCAGCAGGTTTCCAGTTCGCTAAAGGTTGTATCTTGAGCAGAGGAACCGCCACTGAGAGCGGTCCAGTGGTGGTCCAGCGAAGGGAGCCAGCAGTCCTAATATAGCACGGCAGAACTTCTCGTGGTGAGAAGTTCCAGATAGAAGAAGAGATTGCTAGGGGGCTTGCTTCCTGTTTCATGACAGAGCTTTGAGAGGGGCATTTTATTAAGTGTGTTTCTACAGAGGCTAGTCTGCATCGTGGTGATTTCAACCCTTTACAGTTTTTATTTTATAGTTAGCGTGTGCTGGCTACTGCTATGTTCACCAAGTACGTGCTCACAGATCCCCACCTCCAGCGTACGATCGGGACCAAAAGAACAATCTGAAGCCAAAGAAAGTGAATCAATCACCCATATTTAAGGTCATCTGCCACCAGACTTTCGATATGAACCTAAAGTTTGATTTTTGAGACAAATAGCTCAGTGATGTAGTAGAGGACATTGACGCCTGTAACCTACGTGGCAGCACGCTGGGTCCTAGAGACCACGGGTTGACCCCAACTCCTGCTGCCAGGTTGGGTCCCATGGGTCCGGGCTGATGTGTCAGCAGGGGTGACACATAAGGGGAAGCCTGGGACTCACATGGTTGAGAGGATCCATTAATACGCTGGCAGTTATGGAGGTGAGAAATCGCTTTGGGAAGTGTGTGTGTATGTGTGTGTGTGGGTGGGTGGGTGTGTGTGTGTATGTGTTTGTGTGTGTGGGGGGGGGTGGGTGTGTGTGGGGGTGGATCCGGTGGTGGATGTTGGAGGAGGTTGTCAAGCGTTTGTGTTTTCACAGCCATCAGTGAGAGGCTGAAGCCCGGTGATGGATGTCAGGGGGCGGGTGGGACGGGGGGACGGGGGGGGTTTGGTGGGCACAGCACACAGAGTGATTGATAGAAACTGATTGATAGCTAGCCTTTTTACCGTGCAGACATTTCTTTTATTTTTTTCCCCGCTCAAGGTCAGAGGTGAAGGGTCACACAGCGGCGTCGGTTAAGGGCCGCGTCCGTCATTTGTCACCGCGCATCTCGGCGTTCACATGTCTCTCCTGTGGGAGGGGGGACGGACACCCTGATGCACATGCCGGAAGGGAGGGAGGCAGGGTATGCGCGTGCACGTTAGCTGTCCAAGCAGTCTAATTCCCCCGCAGCTGATGTGAGCGGAGCCCTCGCCTCAAAGGCAGAAACCAGCAGTGGGGGGGGTCGCCACGCACGCCCAGCGACCGGCTCGCGCGCGAACATCTCTGACACGACGCAGGTCGTAAACAGGCGTGCGCGCGTGTGGAGCTGACGGCAGCTGTTTGACCAAGGTGACATGCAACGCAGGACGCGACCTGAATAGAGATGGCACGCTGTCAACACCAGGAAGAGCCGAGGAATTAACCCAATTACATGCACACACACACGCATGCCTTTTTTCATGAAGCCCTAGCTCATGCTGTGTGTGTCGTGCGCTCTACATCGCTGACGAGCCATCCAGCCATGTCTGACGCCCGCGTTTGTTTTGGGTACGCGTCTGTTTGTTTATCTTTCTGGGCTTTTTTTTCCTTCTGCATTTTTTTTTTTTTTTTTAAGTATGCCAGGGGAGAGTTGTGGAATACGGAGTGATTGATGTTCCCAGCCCTGGTAATACACATTCGCTTTCAGATAGGAAGCACAGCAGCGCTTAAAATCAATACCGGCGTTCTCCAACTGACTGCTAGAACAGCACTACAGCTAATTCAGGCTGCACCTGTCAGAGCCAGGAAAATCTTTCCCAACTCGGGGCCTTACACTTTAATTTACACCCACTGCCTCGCTGGTTTCCATTTCCATTAAAGGGAGAGCCTGGCATTATGGCTTTAATGAAGGCCGCACTCGGGCTGTGATTTAAGATGGCCGTTACCCCAGCCCTCCACTCTGCAGGAGGGGAACACATTTAAAGGGACAATTAGGATTTTCCTCAGCTACATTCTCACAGATTGCGGTACTCATTCTTCCCTTGCTCACCTTTTTGTCCCTTTTTTTCTTCCCGCTTGGAAACCACTTGGGAAATAGAAATGTGAAGGAAAAACAAATGTGCCACGTGTGCGAGAGTGGAAGACAGGAACCCAGCCTCCCAAATGTTTAAGCTGCTTACATTTAATTCAGCCCCATCATCTGCATCGTAACGCGGCTCTCTCTTCCTGCCACTGGCCACCGTTCTGGTTTTTTGTCTGTCACCAATGACACCTTTATGGTTCCTGGGGGGTGCCGGTTGCTCTTCAGAAAGCATAAAGTAGAGATCCTGGAGAGTGCAAGGTGTGGGTGAGTGGCCAGTCTTATAGTAGCAAATGGGCACCTGTGTGTCGTATACGTGCAGCTCCTCTTTAATGCCTTTCCCTTCTTTATGTTATTGCTCATTATTGGAGGCGTCTCATTTCTACTGAGAGAGGGACACTGGTAGAAGCAACCGATCAGGAAACAGGACAGTAGTATCTTGAAATGCAGACCAACAATGTGTTTGTTTGTGTTAGTGTTTTTTGGTGTGTGTGTGTGTGTGCGTGTGTGTGTGTGTGTTTGTGTGTGTGTGTGTGTGTGTGTGTGTGTGTGTGTGTATGTGTGTGTGTGTGTGTGTGTGTGTGTGTGTGTGTGTGTGTGTGTGTGTGTGTGTGTGTGTGTGTGTGTGTGTGTGTATCTATGTTTGCGTGGCGTGTGTGTGTGCACAATACTATACACAATAAAAGTCACAGTGTGCACAATATAAGTCACATTATACACAATAGAAGTCATAGTATACACAAAAGAAGTCACAGTGCACACAATAGGAGTCACAGTATACACAATAGAAGTCACAGTATGCATAACGCAGGCTTTGTGAATGCAGCATTGCTTCGTCTTCTGGGCAAGTTTGGAGAACAAAAAAAACACGCACACACATACAAAACATCGCTCTCCTATATTGAAACTATCAAACAATAAGCACCGCTCCTCGGAGGGCCCCCAACAATGACACTGAAGCCGGGCCGGCCCCACATCCCAGCGCAATAGCCCTCTCTCTCTCCCTATCGGCCCGCCTCCGCATGCTCGCACGCCCCCAACACCACAACAGCAACAGCAGCGACGGGTTGCAGCAGCAGCAGTAGCAGTAGCCACAGTGATCCAAAATGAAGGCAGGTCCCCTCAGACAGCTAGCAAAGACAGTGCTTTTATTAAAACCTACAGCAGTGGCTCCACCCCAGAGGAAACCCTGGGTCGATGATGCCGGAGACCCGCTACAGTGGCAGCCGCTCCGACATCCACTAATGACTGTTTGTTTGTCATTGTATACGACTTCTGTGTCTCACCGTCTATCCGTGTGCATCTGGCCCCTGTGTGTGTGTGTGTGTGTGTGTGTGTGTGTGTGTGTGTGTGTGTGTGTGTGTGTGTATGTGTGTGTGTGAAAGCTAATTCAGAGTGTTGACATTGCGGCGCATCCGTAAACGCGTTCTTGCGTACGCACAAGCGTGACAGGCGTGTGTGAGACGCATTTTGAAAAACACACCGTGGATTACCATATGTGTGCATCTATGAGAAGATGGATTCCCGGCATCTAATCGACAGTGAAACTGCATGTGAGGGTGTGTTCCGCATGAACAATGCTGGGTGGATGTGTGCATGTGGGTTTCTTGAGTAGAAAGAGAGAGGGACAGGGAGAGTGAGAGAGAGAGAGAGAGAGAGAGAGAGAGAGAGAGAGAGAGAGAGAGAGAGAGAGAGAGAGAGAGAGAGAGAGAGAGAGAGAGAGAGAGAGAGAGAGAGAGAGAGAGAGAGAGAGAGAGAGTTTCTGGGTGAGATTCTGCCACTGTGAATCAGCCCTCCCTGGGCCTCTGTTTTAAACTATTTTTCTGTCACCTAGTCTGGCACATGTAGCGAGTGTTGGTCTGTATGTGTGCGTGTTTGTGTGTGTGTGTGTTTGAGTGGTGGAAGCTTGTATAGTCTGTGTGGTTGAAGCTTAGGTGTGTGTGTGTGTGTGTGTGTGTGTGTGTGTGTGTGTGTGTGTGTGTGTGTGTGTGTGTGTGTGTGTGTGTGTGTGTGTGGGTGTGTGGGTGTGTTTGGTAGAAGCTTGTGTGTGTGCATACAGTGTAGGGGGTGCCTGAGAAGGGCGTTTGATGGTGTTTGGGTCTAATGCTTTGTGGCACTTGTTGGCTGGCAGTGATTCAGAGGAGAGCGGAGGGCATTGGTAGGAGCAGAGAAAGATACACGGGGGGAGAGCGAGGATAGAGAGAGTAAGAGGGGGAAAGGTAGAATGAAGGAGGAAGCTGAACAGAAAGGAAGTATGGAAAGAGAGGATTGAGTGAAAAGATGTCGATTGTAAGCATAGTATTTTTACTGATAATCGATCTTTCCTTTTCTATTCCGTTTTTTGTCCTATTTTTTTTATTTTCCATGCCAATAAAGATCTTTTAGGTAAAATTTGCACCTGCAGATCGGAGGTAGCACCTTCATTAGTTATTTTTAGTGGCCACACACTTGAGCCCGTACACTTAAACATAATGATGTGCGGCTGCACGTGTGACTCCGCTGTTGGATCACAGTAGAGTGTCATTGGGATGACACCCCTCAGCAGAGTGCGCTCGATGTTTTCATCAACACGCGTATCCATACATTATGTTCAGTAGCCAAGGTGCCGCCAAGTGTGCTTTTCCTCCCGGAGGTGAACTTGTCCTACGATATTTATTATCCTCCCCCCTCCACCCCCCCAGCCAAATGATTTGTCACTCTGTTCTTTTTGTCCTTTTCCCCCTAATTTAAACGCCACTCACCGCCAACCCCCCCCCCCCCCCCCCCACCGCCACACTCCCCTACCCCCTGTTTTTTGTCATGGCTAAAGTTTGTGCAGTGCACTGAATAGTGGCAGCGCTGTTCTCTGGGGCGGCCCTCGGGGACAGGTGTGTTCCTCTATCCAAGCTACGGGGCCACGGCAAGGACAGCCATGCCCAGCCGCGGGCGCTGTGGTGGTGGTGAGGGGCGGGTGGAGTGTGTGTGTGTGTGTGTGTGTGTGTGTGTGTGTATGGGGGCAGTGTTGACGCAGGTACAGTCACAGACGATGAGCAGAGAGAGTGGCCCGGTGAAATGGAGAGACGGGTGGGTAGGTGGGCAGTGGCTGGAGGTACGCCTGTGTATGTTGGTGCGTGTGTGTGTGTGTGTGTGTGTGTGTGTGTGTGTGTGTGTGTGTGTGTGTGTGCGTGCATGCGTGTGTGTGTGTGTGTGTGTGTGTGGGTGGTGGGCCCACGGGGCGGGTGGGAAAAGCGATGGACGGGCGGAGGCTGAAGATGATGGAACGGGAGCGATTTAAAAAAATGGAGGCATGTCGATGAGCGCAGAGAACGGACAAAACAAGGCGAGACACGGGAGGATGAAGCGGGTTTGGGGGGGGGGGGGGGGGGGTGGAGCTTGATGGATGTGATGAGGAGAGGGAGGGGGGCGGGATGGCTTACGCAAACACAGGGAGTGAGGAAAGGGAAAGATGGAATGGGGGGAGATTGAGCAGACAGAGGCAGACGGAGGGAGAGTCGGAGGAATGGAAGGAAGGAGAAACAAGCGGGAGAAATAGAGTGTGTAAACAGCAGATAGAGACGGAGCAAGCGGTGCCGGGCTGTGGATACAATTGACAGATGGAGGAAGGGCCTGTGGTTCTGTGGGGGCCGGGGCGTGGGGGGGGGGGGGAATGCGGAGCGGCGTGGTCAATAGATTAGGGCTCGCGCTGGGCCAGGTGCCGGGGCCTCAGACTCCAAGCCAACCTAATAGAGACTCTTGTTTCCCTCTGTCCTCTAAAGTGATGGCCGGGCCGGGCCCAGGGAGGGGGCCCCCGTGCGCCTCGGGCTAGTGGGGAAGGACAGGGAACTAGATAGATGCTACTTCCCATCGCAGCCGGTACATATCACCCCGGCCAACGCGCCCAACCGAGATTAGACGATACCGACGGAGAGCGCCGACGCCGAGATCCATCGCTCCGACCCCCCCCCCCCCCCCTGACCCCCCCCCCCCCCCAATCTGGACCCTGTTGTTTCTCTCTGGGCGGAGACGTTGAGAAAGTGAGGCCCGGTTTGTCGACCCGGTTTGTCGTGGCGTGGCGGAAAAGCCTTCATTCATCGCGACATAAGCGAATGTCATCCAGGACAGGGAGCGCCCAGTGGCCGGGAACACCAGCCCCGAGCCCCGAGCCAGATCCGGCTGCCAGCGGGGGCGTGGGTGGAGCCAGGGGGCAGCCAGTCGCTGCCCACTAGAGAGAGAGGGGGGGGGGTAAATAAATAGAGGAGGAAGTTGATGTCAAGCAGGTGTTCAAGGAGAAAGTGTCAGCCAAGCGGGGCTGAGATGGGGAGAAGTGCTGCCTCCGCAGCCTCATAATAAAGACTTAATTCAATTAGCGCATGTGCACCGGTGAGCAGAGAGCAGGCTGGCTCGCACGGAGGAAGAACCCGCCCTTCTGCCACCTAGACGCCCGGGCCTGCACGCCCTGCACTAACTCTCTCTCTCTCTCTCTCTCCCTCCCTCTCTCTGTCTCTGTCTTGTCCATCCACATACACCCACATACACACACACACGTAGCCCATGCGAGGCTGTTGAGGATCATGAGCACGATTCCCTATTTTGGGTGTGCACGCCCAGGCTCTCTGCGGGGTGCTGTCCTGTAGGCATATGGTGTGATCGCAGCCCGGCTTCCGGCCCACCGTCCCCGGGACCCAGGACGCCCCCCCCCCCCCACCCCCACCCACCATGTTCCCTCCCTGCGGTTCTGGTACACTGGGTGTGGTCGGAGGGAGGGAGGCCTGCTCCTGATTGGTGGATTCTCCCCCTCTCTGACTCCTGGGATCAGGTGGCAGCGTGTGTCCCTTATGAGCCACAGAGGAGGGAGGTGGAGGAGGAGGAGGAGGGGGAGTTTTGGGAGAGGGAGGAGGAGGACGCGGGGGGAGGAGGAGGAAGGATAGGACACACATGGCTCCTGTCCTACTGTTCACCGTTATGTAAAGAGCAGGAGAAAATAGGTCCTGGACGACTGCCAGAGAGATGGGTGAATCACTGGCAAGGCATGGACACAGACGCACACACGCACACACACTGATGCACGTATACTCACACGCATACACACACACACACACACACACACACACACACTAATGCACATCTATACACACACACACGCACACACATAGACAGACACAACCAAACACACACACACACAGTACGCAAGCACACATATAGCACGTCACACACGCACACAGTGCGTGAACTCACAAAAAGACCTATAAAAAAAAAAGAAGCCACATATACACCGCAACACTTGGGGCACACTAACGCACACGCACTCCAACGCTGTCCCACGCGCCTCGGCGCGGCGGAGCCTCCAGGTGGGACGCTGTGCGATGAGGTATGTCGCAGTGTGTGTAGAAGCAAGGCAAATGGCAGCGTTGACCCCCTGGCCCTCCTCATCATTCCAAGATCAGAAAGCTAGATAGCTATTCTAGCTAGCGGTGTGCACCCCCCTCCTCCCCCCACCTGCTTTACCTTGCGGTAATAGAGGACATCATGTATGGGGTAACCCTGCCCACCCCAGAGGGGTGCTCCACTCTCTTTATTTACTTAGCCTTTGCCCCGCTATCCACGTCTCGTTGCTCAACACCCACACTGGATTTATTCCATCTCAGTCTCATACCTTTGGTCTCCATCGTTGCATCCATCGTCTGTCTCTCTCTCTCTCTCTCTCTCTCTCTCTCTCTCTCTCTCTCTCTCTCTCTCTCTCTCTCTGCCTATCTCTAACTATCTCTGTCTATGTCTCTAACTCTCACTCTCTCTCTAACTCTCTCTCTCTCTCTCTCTCTCTCTCTCTCTCTCTCTCTCTCTCTCTCTCTCTCTCTCTCTCTCTCTCTCTCTCTATCTCTCTCTCTCTCTCTCTCTCTCTCTCTCGCTGTCTCTCGCCCTCTCTTGCTCTACATTATGTGAATGGGTAGCACTTACTTAAGGCGTACTCACAGTCTTCTGACGGGCAGTAGTCAGTCAGAAGGAGCAGTTTAAACACAGTGGTCTCCTCCATTACTTACATTACGCCTGTAGTAGACGGCTGCCCCCCTCCCCCCTGGCCTTATTACTTTACCCCAGCTCCAGTCTCTCTCTCTCTCTCTCTCTCTGTCTCTGTCTCAGTCTCTCTCTCTCACACTCAGATATTTTATTACTGCCAAGGATCGAGCGGTTGTGGTGGAGGGGGGAGGGGGCAAGGGGGGCAAGATGCAGGAGAACCGCATATTAATGTTGCATCAGTCAATTAATTAATTCCAATATAAGTTGAATGATAAATTATTTAAAGGCTTTTTTGTCCTGTGCGTTGGGAGGGAGAGGTTAGGATCATCCTAGATTGGAAAATTAATATTCATAACTTTTTCACGAAGTAAGAAAAATGGCTATCAAATCACGTTTTTTTTCCTCTTCCAAAACCACAATGTTTAATTAAGAATGTGTTCAGAAGACAACCCTGTGGATGTTGTAATGAAAGCGCTCCGCAGCTCAAAGTCATCCCATCGTAAGACCTTGATTTCTCTTCACAATCTTAGTCTGCACGCAAGTCATGGCTATAAAAAATATAAGGGCATCCAAACTTGCCGTGCCACGTGCAGATTGATAGACCTGTGAGAGAGATTAATGAATGTGAAGACGATGAATCTCACTAAGGATAGGGATAATTAACCCTCCCTCACAACACACACACACACACACACACACACACACACACACACACACACACACACACACACACACACACACACACACACACACACACACACACACACACACACACACACACACACAGACACACACGCGCACGCCGCCTCCCAGCCACATTGACATCTCGGAGATCTTGTGTTCATTTATTCTCCATTTTCAATCATTTTTCAATGCCGCTCTTCATCATCTTCATCTTCAGCATTTTATTTAGCTCTCGTTGGCTGGAGGGCGGAGTCGGGTGTGGGGGGGGGGGGGTGAGTTATGGAGATGGGTCAACCAGATTTAACGCAGTCCTCCCCCCCACCCTGAAGAGTGCATCTCTAGATACATTAAGGTGATAGCCTTATGATTATGTTGGAATGGACATGGAGAGTTTCAATTATTTACAGGTGATGTTCTCCGGTGAATTGCCAATGAAGTTGCTCGTAAATTACTCCCCGGGTCTAATCAAGCCTTCAGCTGAATAATGGAATAAGTCCTGCCAAGCAAGAAGGAGACTTCACTCTCTCTTCCTCCCTCCCTTTCTCTCTCCCGCTCTCTCCCACTGTTTTATTTCCTGCTTTTATGTCCTCCCCATCTATATCTGTCCTACTTGTCTATCTTTCCGTCTCTCCTTTTTGCCCCTTTTATTATTGGAGGTGTTTTTTTCTCGCCCCTCGTACTCACTTCATTTCCTTCTCTCTTCGCTCCTTGCTTCCCCCTGCCCTTCCTTCCTTCTTTCTATCTTTTGTGCTTCTATCTCCTCCTCCCCATTATGTTGGCGTTGTTTAAGCACTAAATGTTCCTCTGCAGGTAGCCAGAACGACAGCCTCTGAATGACATTGGTGGAGCAGGGAGGAGAGTTCTGTCAAGTGCAGGTTAAAAACCTCTCTGGCGCGGCTGCTCCACGCTTTTGCTGTACTTTATGTCAGCAGACAATGATGGCATCAGCCAGGCATTAGAAAGTGCACGACTTGCATTTAATATGCAACCCGCCTCCCCCCCTCAAATAGAGAAGGGAGAAGAGCCTCGCGGCGGTGGAGAGGAAGAAGAGGGAGAGAGCGTCGTTAAGGACAAAACAATAGGCCGGGAGAAGACGCCGGAGACGGACGTATGGCGCTGGCAGGAAGACAAATAGAAAGACAGATTAAGAGACGGAAAGAATAGGAATAGACAAGCGCTGCAGATGAGAAGACAGCGGTCTGAGAGATAAAGGCTTATCTGTCTCCTTTTATTGTTTTGTTTCAAAAATGTAAAAAAAATAAAACCCCAATCCACAACAAGGCGAACGGGGCTGCCACCACCGATGTCTCCGTCGCCGTGTGTGTGTGCTGTCTCTGCTGCCGGGGGTCACATTGGACCGCAGATTCAGCGGCGGGGGGCCGCCCGCCTCACTTGACTGATGCCTCGTCTGATTGAAGGGAATTAATTGGCCAAGCGTTTAATAGGCTGCTGCTTTAACGAGCATATGTGATTTCCTGCTGAGGAGCTCTCTCGCACGCACACGCCCACACTAGACTGCAACCCCCCCCCCCCGGGTGAAGGCACGGCCCGCCAGCTCTGACACATCACCAACACAGCCCCAGCACCCCCACCAGGACCCTAACCCCCCGTAACCCCGCCGCTCCCCAGCCCCCCCACTGGCACGGTGTGATGCCTGCAGGGCTTCTGACTGACCCCCATGTGACATGTGACCCTTGGCTGACCTGTCACCAAGGAGAGAGAGAGAGCGAGAGAGAGAGCGAGAGAACGAGAGAGAGAGAGAGAGAGTGGTGGGAGGAAAGGAGGGGGGAGAAAGGAGGGGGCGAGAGTGAGGTTTTTTAACACCACAAATTCATCGTTTTTATTCTGGTAGTATTCAACAATGAAACCTGAAAAAGTATGGATGGTTGACATTTTTTTAATGTAATTTGACGATTATTTAATCCAAAGAGAGTGCCTCAAATGTAACTCATGTTTTTTCACAAAGAGGAATAGATAAAGATACCGAGATACAGATAGATATAGAGGCATACAGAGAGAGAGGAATACAAAGAGAGAGAGAGGGATGCAGAGAGACAGAGAGCGAGAGGGATACAGAGAGGGAGGGATACAGAGAGAGAGGGACACAGAGAGAGAGAAAGGGGAACACAGAAAGAGAGAGAGGTAGATATAACGAGAGAGAGGGAGGGAAACAGAGAGAAAAATGGATACAAAGAGAGAGTGAGCGGGATACAGAGAGAGGGAGATATCAAAAGGGGAAATTATAAAAAGACAGAATACATAAACTGAGAATGAGAAAAAGAGATTGTACTGCAATTGTCCACAGGTGCTCAACTGTGTTAGGTAATAGTTTATTAAAAACCTATTTTTAGGAAACAAAGAGGGGAATTTGCCTTTTCCTCCCACCACCACCGTCACAATTTAAAATCACCTTAGGCACTTCACTGTAGAGGGAAGAGAGAGACAGAGAGAGAGAGAGGGTAGGGAGGGTGGTGGGTGAGAGAGAGGGAGAGAGAAAATGTGTGAAACGGTAGACATGACAGGAAGATGGAGAGGCTGAGAGGCATAAAGATAAAAGTGGAGAGAGAGAGAGAGAGCCTACCACCCTGGTGTCTCCTGGCAGAGAGGATCACTCTGAGTAAGATACAGGGTGGTCTGTTCTCAGCCAGTTTACTGCAGATACTCTTTCTCTCCCTCTCACACACGCACACGCACACGCACACGCACACACACACACACACACACACACACACACACACACACACACACACACACACACACACACACACACACACACACACACACACACACACACACACACACACACACACACACACACTCACACACACCGCTCCTGTACGTCTCTCTTGAAGGAGTGAATCAGGGGTGACTTCACCCACAATTAGGGCATGAGAGGATTAGTGGCAGGGGGAAGGTGGTTGGGGGCTGTTTTGGTTCGCATGCTTGCTGTCTGCTGCTGCTGCTGCTGCTGTGTATTGTGCTGGTGGAGCTGCTGCCTCTTTTTATATCCTCACCCCCTCCCAATCCCCATGTACTCAGAAATAGAAACATCACAAGCAACATAACGAGCCAATGTGAACGAGAAGGAGAGGGGGAAATAAACCCAAAATAAGTCTGCCTTGGAATGCATGAGTCGTGTGTGTGTGCGCGTGCGTGGACTTGCGTGTGTTTGCATTTGGGTCTGTGTGCGTGTGTGCGTGTGTGAGTCATATAAGGGTGGGTGTGTGCGTGTGTGTATTTATATAAATGTGACGTTCCTGGGTGTCATCGCAATGTAACATGTCACGGGAACCAGGCCACGTTCTCATCCCCTCGCCTTTACATCCCACAGCAGATGTCTCCTCCCTTCCTGTAGAGAAGGAAAGTGTAAAGCACTTAAATGTCGGGGGCCTTAATGACATGTGTGTGCACTGTGCAGGCTGTTCCCACGAAACGCGCCATTAATGTGTGTGCCTGCGCGTTATATGTCCACATGTGTGTGTGTTTTGTGTGTGTATGTTTTTGTGCGTGTTTTTGTGCGTTTTTGGGTGTCTCCATATAGGTGTTTGTCTGTGTGTGCATGTCCGCTTTGGTGTGTGTGTCTTTCTCCATATGTGTGTGTGTGTGTGTGTGTGTGTGTGTTTGTGTGTGTGAGTGTAGGTTTGTGTAAAATACATGCATATGCTGTATTTGCATTTCTCTTAAAGGGCCCGAGCCTGTCTGTGTGTGTTAGCTTGGGCCCGCGCCTGCAATGCTCCCCAGTGAGGTCGGTGGCAGACTTTATTAGCCCCGCTATACCACATCCAGTCGAACAGTGTATCATAGCATCTTAGGCTAGCTCCTCACAGCTCTATCCCCCTGGTCACACACGGAATTTAAGAGCTTTTCTGAGGCGAGGAGGTGTGACTCGCACTGGGACTCCACTATTTGCTGGTATTTTCTCTGTCTTACTCTCTTACTTTCTTTCCCCCTCGCCCTCTCACTATCGCTCTCGCTCTCCCTCGCTCTCCCACCATTCGACGTGCGAGCCTTGCTCTTGTGCCATGGGACACCAGCTCAGTGGTAAACCAATTTTATTTAGTAGTTCCCACATTTTTTCGTTACACAATCACGGCATGCTCAGAGCTTCCACGAGCCGCATGAGTTGGTTTTATCGGGCCCCAATTAAGAAACTGTGATTTAATCCCTGCTGAGTCAGCACTGGAATTTTTTCGGTGTGTGTGAGGTGGAGAGGGTGTGAGCGCGGGGCGGGGGGGGTGGGGGAGCGTATGCCAATCACCCAATGAGAAGCGGGCAGGGCTTTGTTAAAGTGTAGCACCGGGTCGTCCTCGTGGCGGACGCACACGTCTTCCTCGGATCAAACGGAGGGAGCGAGACGCCGTGCTTTCCTGGATTCTTATGGAAATGTCGGGGAGGGGCCGTGGGTTTGTTGACGTGCGGCAACCCGACAGACTGAGCAGTTAAGGCCCAGGTGGTTTCACTGCCACCAGCAGATCAGCCTGTTCCCGACGCCATCCTCTCCATAATTGCCTCTCGGCGCGCCCATTGTTCGCATTCATTTGTTTCCCCCGAATACAAAGAGGAGGCTCAAGTGCCTTCCCTTGTTGTTTTCCTTCCCTCCTCCGTCAGCTGTGTGCCGACATCAGCTAGGGTGAGTGATTGGCACGACATCGCCTCATTACAAGTGTTCACACACGCTGTCTCAACTCTCGAGTGTGTCTGATAAGTTCCCCGCAAAGTCTTGAATTGCGATCATTTCAGTGGCTCCGCCGGGATGCTTGATATGCACGCGGGCGCGGGCCGCGGCCGCCCTCACTAAGCCGCCTAGTGAATGAGCTCCGCTGGAGCGGCGCTGGGCGCGTGCACGAGAGAGAGGCAGGGCTTCACAGAGAGACGGAGAGATGGAACGAGGGAGAGGGATAGAGAGAGAGTGATTTGTGACCGGCGAAGGCTTTGTCCTTTGCTTTGTTTCCGTGCTGAGCCTGCCGGCCTGCCGGGTGACGTGGTGTGTAGCAGAGAGGGAATCAGCTGAGCGGAGAGCGGCGCAGGGGTGAGCCGAGGTTAGATGAGGGATTGCGTGCGGGGAGCTGTCTGGACAACCGGGGCCAGACAGTGAGGGGCAAGGAGAGTGGCAGGGGAGGGGGGGGGGGCGAGCGGGATCACGGCTGAATGGACGGGCGCCTTATCTGGACGCGCGTCATCCCGCCACCGCGGACACATCCGTCCCCCGGATGCTTAAGGCCGGCGGCACAAATAGATAGAATTTAATCGGGGGGGGGGGGGGCATTCAGCAGCCGTACACAACTTAAAGCATATGACCTCCACCGCACAAAAGACACGCACGCACAAGCGCACACTCATCCAGTGTCGTATTGCTCCGGTTGCCTCTGCCATTTGATTTCACACTGGGATGCACGTCAACATCCCGCCACTAAGCCATCCAACCTTCACATTTTAACAAGAGCAAGACTGAGCCAATCCTCTCCAAACTACCGCCGCATGTTTTGCAAGGGCACTTGGCCAGGGCACTCAAAAATATGTTTTTAATCTCAGTTTGTATTTTTTCCCTGGTTAAATAACGGGTTTCTGGTCCCCTTCGCGTTTAGCTGCATCTAACCAGAGGCTGTTTCCGTAGTTACCTGCATTGCGTGACTACTAACCACACGTCAGTAAGTAGGGCTCTGCACAGCCCATTGGCTCCATCTTTCCACCACCTCTGGTGAAGGATGCCTCATGGCAGCTGCTTTTGAGGGCGGAGGACGCACCAGTACGTCCCCGGAGTTGCGTTCTATCAGTCATGGCACAGAGAGGTTGGGACGGGGGGGCACCTCCTCCTGGGCAGGGCTGGGGCGGGGGGGGCCCTCATTACTGCCAACACCGCGGGACAGATAGACGTTAGTGCCGGCCCTGCACACCTGCTGAGAGCTTTGTGTTTAGATTCAGAGGATGAGACATTTAAAGCAACCCGGCCGACCCCCTTCCAACACACACACACACACAGACATACACACACACAAAGACATCCATACACACACATCTCCTACACCCACCCCCATCCCCGTACGCCCTGTCTAGCTTCTGTAACCAGCAGAAAATGTCGACATGGGATTTTCTCAAGTAAATACGCAAACTAATTAACAAAGTAATTAAGGGAAAACAGATTGATCGCCTGGACATTTTCGGACTTAGCTGGGCTAAAGTGACTCGTTTACAAGGTTGCCATAATGGAAGTTAAGATGTAGCCCTGCACACACTCTTCAGTGGATCATTGATTCTGCAAAACAAAGCCCGAATTGACATTTATTCATCTACTGGCATTTGAGCATATTTCACAGTGCCCGCCTTTTCAGCGACACGGCTCATATCTGATTCTGAGTGCAAATGTGTGCACGCCAAGCTGCGCTCCCTTTGTGTTAACGTGTGTGTGTGTGTGTGCGTGTGCACGTATAGGAGTGTGCAGTGCTGTATTGTTTTATAGAGCAGAGTGTTTGCACACGTCTGCACAGGTCCGTTCTTAGATCATTTGTTAAGGTCCGGGGAGCAGCATGTTCCCGATGGTGTATGGTAATCTGTTACAGAAAGTGGCAAGGTCTCTCGCAATTTTTTAGCCCTTCGTCATCATCGATCCATTACATTTACGATGTGGGCCCGCGCTCAACACGGCTCAGGCTGATATCAAACAACCCCTCACCAATGACAAACCGTAATCCATACCCTCTGAATTAGGCTGCGTTCCTGACGTGCCGGCTTGAACTGCTCAGCAAAGGGAGCATTCTTTGGGATCTTGTGTGTGTGTGTGTTGTGTGTGTGTGTGTGTGTGTTTGTGTGTGGTGTGTGTTTGTGTGGTGTGGTTTGTTGTGTTGTGTGTGTGTTGTGTGTGGTGTGTGGT
>NC_079412.1:19351934-19354434 GCF_026213295.1 Gadus chalcogrammus
GTGTCTCTCTGAGGCTGGTCTCTCTGTGGCTGGTCTCTCTGTGGTCAGTCTCTCTGTGGTCAGGTCTCTCTGTGGTGGGTCTCTCTGTGGCTGGTCTCTCTGTGGTTGGTCTCTCTGTGGTGGGTCTCTCTGTGGTTGGTGTCTCTGTTGCTGGTCTCTCTTTGGCGGGTCTCTCTGTGGCGGGTCTCTCTGTGGTTGGTCTCTCTGTGGCTGGTCTCTCTGTGGCTGGTCTCTCTGTTGCTGGTCTCTCTGTTGCTGGTCTCTCTGTGGCTGGTCTCTCTGTGGCTGGTCTCTCTGTGACTGGTCTCTCTGTGGCTGGTCTCTCTGTTGCTGGTCTCTCTGTGGCTGGTCTCTCTGTTGCTGGTCTCTCTGTGGCTGGTATCTCTGTTGCTGGTCTCTCTGTTATTGGTCTCTCTGGGGCTGGTCTCTCTTTGGCGGGTCTCTCTGTGGCTGGTCTCTCTGTTGCTGGTCTCTCTGTGGCTGGTCTCTCTGGGGCTGGTCTCTCTTTGGCGGGTCTCTCTGTGGTTGGTCTCTCTGTGGCTGGTCTCTCTGTGGCTGGTCTCTCTGTGGCTGGTCTCTCTGTAGTGGGTCTCTCTGGGGCTGGTCTCTCTGTGGCTGGTCTCTCTGTGGTGGGTATCTCTGTGGCTGGTCTCTCTGTGGTGGTTCTCTATGGGGCTGGTCTCTCTGCGGTTGGTCTCTCTGTGGTGGGTCTCTCTGTGGTGGGTCTCTCTGTGGCTGGTCTCTCTGTGGTGGGTATCTCTGTGGCTGGTCTCTCTGTGGTGGTTCTCTATGGGGCTGGTCTCTCTGTGGTGGGTCTCTCTGTGGTGGGTCTCTCTGTGGCTGGTCTCTCTGTGGTGGGTCTCTCTGTGGTGGGTCTCTCTGTGGCTGGTCTCTATGGGGCTGGTCTCTCTGCGGTGGGTCTAACAGGCAGGTCCTGTGTCCGGATCTCATCTTGTCTCTGACTGAACAGCAGTGCCCGCTGCACCATCATCACTTCCTCCTCTTCCTCCTCTTCCTCCTCTTCCTCCTCTTCCTCCTCTTCCTCCTCTTCCTCCTCAGCAGACCCTTTCATCCTCCGGAGAGCTCTTCAGCTGAATCGGCTGATTGGCCCGGAGCCATCTGCCCGTCCTCTACCCGGACATCGCCTCTGAAGTGATTGGGGGGGGGGGGGGGGGCAGGAAGACCATAGACCCATGGCGGTATAGCTGTACTGAGCAGAATGAAACCTTGACAGTACTGAAGTGAAATCAGCCCACGTGTCAGAGACCCATAAGGATATGTATCGTCACGCACGCAGTAGTAGTGCTAGGCTTAGTTATAATAATCTAAGCATAAATGAGGAGAAGAATTGTGGTAAGTAGCATGAAAATCAGTAGTCAAATCTGAGAAGTCATCAAAGTAAAATAGATTCGAGCAGAGGAGAGTATATTTTATATTGACTATAGTGCGAGAGTCATCTTGTCATCGGGGAACTAAAGGTTTGCTAGTTCAATCTCCGGGCTCCTCATGTCTTCACTAACCGACCATGACCGCTGCCGCGCGTGCAGTGTGAATGAATGAATTCATGCATATTGGGTGAGATATTAATAAAAGCGTGGGAACAGAGACAGAGGGAGAGAGGGCATATCCAGCTGGGTTCAGCCTCAGACCAGGAACCAGACCCACCACCACCGACCTCAGCCCCGACCAGATGCTGCCCTCTCCAAGCCTGCCTCCCCCAGACCTCCCCTGGAATCTGAGGCGCACCACCAGCAGTGGTACACCAGGGAAAGGGAACGATGACAGATGAGGGAATGAGGGAGAGAAGGAGGAGGGAGGGATGGATGGGCGGGTTTATGAGGATGAATTGATTGATGGATGGAACGGACGTAGATGGAGGAATGGAGCAGGTCTGGGAGTTGATGGGGTTGACGGAGAATGGGCTCAGGGTTGGGTGGTGATGGGGTTGACGGAGACGGGGATCGGGTTTGAGAGTTGATGGGGTTGACGGAGAATTGGATCAGGGTTGGGAGGTGATGGGGTTGAAGGAGGAGGTTATCAGGTTTAGAAGGTGATTGGGTTGAAGGAGGAGGTTATCAGGTTTGGCAGGTGATGGGGTTGACGGAGGAGGTTATCAGGTTTGGGAGGTGATGGGGTTGACGGAGGAGGTTATCAGGTTTGGCAGGTGATGGGGTTGACGGAGGAGGTTATCAGGTATGGCAGGTGATGGGGTTGAAGGAGGAGGTGATCAGGTTTGAGAGTTGATGGGGTTGACGGAGGAGGTTATCAGGTTTAGAAGGTGATGGGGTTGACGGAGGAGGTTATCAGGTATGGCAGGTGATGGGGTTGAAGGAGGAGGTGATCAGGTTTGGCAGGTGATGGGGTTAAAGGAGGAGGTTATCAGGTTTAGAAGGTGATGGGGTTGACGGAGGAGGTTATCAGGTTTGGGAGGGGATGGGGTTGAAGGAGGAGGTTATCAGGTATGGCAGGGGATGGGGTTGACGGAGGAGGTTATTAGGTT
>NC_079412.1:19359434-19416934 GCF_026213295.1 Gadus chalcogrammus
CTTTGTTGTTTCATTCTTACTTTGATTTGCATTTTATAGTTGACCATTGCAGACCATCACCTCTGCGTTACGCTGTTCCCACCTCACCATGTTTACTTGCAGACCCGGCCGTCGACATGGTGGTCATGTCGGGCACAGCCACCGTGCTGCAGCAGTTCGTCAGCGGGCTGAAGAGTCGGAATGAAGACACCAGAGCCAAGTCTGCCAAGGACTTGCAGCATTACGTGACCACAGAGCTCAGAGAGGTGAGTGACATACAAGTCATCCGTCTTCTACCTGAGTTTGGTGTTGCCCACGACGCGGTCCCTGTCTAGGCACATGCTATCGTCTCTGACAGATGCTGTCACATCGCTGATGCTGTATGTGTTGTGTCTTTATGCATGCTCAGTTGAGCCAGGACGAAGCCACTACATTCTACGATGAGTTGAACCACCACATCTTCGAGCTGGTGTCCAGCTCTGATGTGAACGAGAAGAAAGGAGGAATTCTCGCCATCGGTAAGTCTCCGTTCAAGTACGATTACCGACTCAAAACCATCCATCGTCTTCCCTTCAAATACTACACAGTCATTTTTACTACTTAGTAGCCGAAGCTTCTATCCAAATAACATTTTTACGTGCATGTCTGTAAGGTGAAGATAGGGGTTCTGGCATCTTGCTCAGGATGCCTACAAGTAAACTGCTCACATTTGGGGGTTCGAACCCAGATCCCTTCGGCTGGGAGACCCTAACCACTCGACTCTCCATAGACCCCTTAAATAAGCCATTAAGCTTACATGAGCTCATGTGCTGACGGTTGAGACATGTTGTGACATCGCGGTCTAACGGGACTAATAATCAACGGCTCGTTCCCCAGTGAGTCTGATCGGCGTGGAGGGAGGCAACGCCACCAGGATCAGCCGCTTCGCCAACTACCTGCGCAACCTGCTGCCCTCCAGCGACCCCGTCGTCATGGAGATGGCGTCCAAGGCCATGGGACACCTGTCCATGGCGGGGGACACCTTCACGGCCGAGTACGTGGAGTTCGAGGTGAAGCGGGCGTTGGAGTGGCTCGGAGCGGACCGCAACGAGGGCCGACGCCACGCCGCCGTGAGTGGAGCGCCGTGACCACGCCGGGGTCGACGTCACAAACGTGTTTCCATCGTGTTTGCTTTGAGTTGTGTTTACGTCACAACAGTCTTTTAGCAGGCGTGCGTGTGTGTGTGTGTGTGTGTGTGTGTGTGTGTGTGTGTGTGTGTGTGTGTGTGTGTGTGTGTGTGTGTGTGTGTGTGTGTGTGTGTGTGTGTGTGTACATGTCCGCAGTCACTTCCAGGTGAGGCTGAAGCATAAAAGCAAACTATAGATATCAGATACAACATGGATGCAACTTTATTGATCCCCCGGGGGAAAATTCCTTTGTTACATCACAGCAGAAGTGGAAAACACAGGATATAATACATTACAATGAAAAATACAAGTAGTGCTAAGGAAAAGAAAATAGATTCTGAAGTAAGGACAAACAGTATAAACAGTATAAACAGTATAAATTATAAAGTGGCCCAGTGTTAAGGTGACTGTAAAAGTACTGCTGAATCAAGTTTAAAACAGACCGACTGGACAGAGTAGCTAAAGGAGTTGGAACACATCATCGATTTTTAACTGGTGATTATTGGTGGGAGTCGAGGTTTTGTAGACTTCTTAATCACAGCGAAGAAAAATATGTTTTAAAGTATTATAACAGAAGTACACAAACTACGGTTGATGGACTGGTGCCCTGACTGCTCCAACCGGCAGAACTGCTTCTGGTCTGTGATTTGGTCTTGTGTATTGAGAGATGGCTAAAGAAAGTCTCTCAAAGGTCTGAAGCAGATTCAGTAGATTCAGATTAAGTAGATTTGAATCTAAAGATTCAGCCGTTTCCTCAGTAAATCCACGCACATGTCATCACGGATCGGTCAGGGGTTAAGCATCATTATGGGTTAAACACTGGGGGTCATTGATGTGAACGGGCCTGTGTTGCACCACCAGGACCACAGCGTGACCCCCTCTTCCCCGCCCCCAGGTTCTGGTGCTGCGGGAGCTGGCGGTCAGCGCCCCCACCTTCTTCTTCCAGCAGGTGCAGCCCTTCTTCGACAACATCTTCTACGCCGTGTGGGACCCCAAGCAGGCCATCCGTGAGGGTGCCGTGTCGGCCCTGCGCGCCTGCCTCATCCTCACCACCCAGCGCGAGACCAAGGAGATGCAGAAGCCCCAGTGGTACAAGGTAGGTCCGGCCCCCAGACCCCCATACCCCCAGACCCCTTTACCCTGAGACCTACAGATCCCAAGAACCACAGTCCCAAAGGCTCTTAGTACCCCTGGCTCCCTGCTTCTGGCTGGGGGAGTATGTCGATCGTTGCCCTGTTAAGGCTTTCGTTTTGTGGTTCTGAGGCAAATGTAGGAATGGGATAAGGTTGTGAGCTCTGCTGTATTCATCCCAGACGGGGCATAAAGGTGTCATCATTGCACAGCAATGGGCCGTAAGTATGAATTTGTAGCTTTCGTGAAGATGCAGGGAATTGGCATTCAGAGCGCGTTTTGTGCTGTAGTATTTTGGCCAGATAAAACATTGCCTGTGTGTTTGTCCATGTCCTGCATTGATCAGAGATAGTGGGAGTACGTACTGCTAAACCTAAACACGTCCTACTGTTTGAAATGTTACCCGGCCCACATGCTGGGTTATTAACGTGAATGTTTTTAGAAAATGTATATTTGGTTAACCACCTGATCCATTTAAAGCAAAGCGAGCGTTGTTCATGATATCAGTTGGAGCCGACCGCCTGGTCTCGTTGACAGCAAACGTTCGAGGAGGCGGAGAAGGGCTTCGACGAGACGCTGGTGAAGGAGAAGGGCATGAACCGTGAGGACCGCGTCCACGGGGCGCTGCTCATCCTCAACGAGCTGGTCCGCATCAGCAGCATGGAGGGGGAGGTGAGGCCCCCCACTGAGGACGCCAGGGCCCCCAGAACAGAGGTTCTGGGTTCAAACCCGAGTGTCCCCCCCAGTCTACTTGTAGTCAGCCTCGAGTGGGTCGCCTCGACCCCTACCTGCTAATTCATATATTTTCCTTTGGATGAAAGCATTTTTAAATTACAACGACTCTGGCGCCTTTCACAACCCTAGCTTGAGGAATTTTAATTGATGTTGTGCTAGAGCTTGAATGTCTTTTTTTTTTTTGTTTAGTGGTTAACAATTTCCTTTAAGTTTAACGGTCAAGTGTCAAGCTATCTATAATGCTCGGATGCGCCATGATTATTACTTATCCTTTTACTTTACTTCTTCTTTATTTAACTGACACTTATGTTCAAAGCGACCTTAAAGTCCCAACGATGTCGGCCATATCACAAGCTATCGCCGATAAGTGACTCTTTGTGCGGCACCCGCCAACATGACACCCTCTCCCCTCCCCTCCTCTCTCCCCCCCCCCCTCTCCCCTCTGCCCCCCCCCCCCTCTCCCCCCTCCCCCCCCCCTAGCGCATGCGTGAGGAGATGGAGGAGATCACGCAGCAGCAGCTGGTCCACGACAAGTACTGCAAGGAGATGATGGGCTTCGGCACCAAGCCGCGCCACATCACGCCCTTCACCAGCTTCCAGTCGGTGCAGCCCCAGCAGACCAACGCCCTGCTGGGGCTGCTGGGGTACAGCTCCCCCCAGGGGTTCCTCAGCTTCGGGGCCACGCCCACCGTCGCCAAGAACTCCCTGGTGGAGAGCCGCTACTGCCGCGAGCTGATGGAGGAGCGCTTCGACCAGGTGGGGGGTGCGTGGGCGCCCGGCGGGTGGAGCGGGTGGAGGCCGGGTTTCAGGACGTCCACATGTAGGAGGACCCGACTGGAAACCTCACCTAACACAGGATGGGTGTTAACTTGTTCTGCATATAACCAGTGAACCACGACACCAGTATATTCACGTGCACCTTGTTTACCTGCCTTGTTTTATGCTGGTATGGTTCACTGGTTACCGGAACAACGGTGGATATATGGTGGATGTTACCGTGTTCTACAGGTAACCAGTGAACCACAGCAGCATAAGGACGTAAACAAAGTTTAGGTGCATTTACACAGGCCCAGTTTCCCGCTCGTGCTGTCAGCTCTGTTTTGGGTAGCTGCCGGGGGTGTTTACAGGCATCACAAACCGAACAACGCTTTGTCAAGGAACCTATTATGATAAACTGTACACTCCGGCATGCATTACAGCTTGGTTATACTATGATATGAGTTTGGCTGTCTATAGTATACATCAGTGAACCCCAATTAGCGGCCCGCGGGCCAGATCCGGCCCGCAAGAGCAAAATGTCCGGCCCGCGCAGACCCACATGTCACATGTCATCTCCAAAAAAAAAAAAAAAAAATTTTTTTTTTTTTTTTTTTTTTTTATTTGCGCGGTCTGCTATATTTTCCCCTCAGCCCACACCATCCACTTGACCGTTGACGTTACTGCGTGCTGACGTAATAACGTGCTTCGTGCGTCACTTTCCCGCTATCCAAAAATCAACGGATTGAAAATTGATGAAAGAAACATGTCATTTGCCATGAAAAGGAAGGTCAACCAGGAGAACCGCCAGTTTAAAACTGAATGGACCGATGAGTATTGCTTTTCTTTACCGGACCATGCCAACGCAAAGCCGACATGCTTAATATGCAAGCAGAGGGTGGCTGTCATTAAATCGGACAACCTGACACAAACTGTTTGCATGCTGCCAGCTTTAATGGAAGTTTCCCAGAAAAATCTGAGCAACGCAAACCAAAGATTGCAAGCATGTTGACATCATACAAGCGGTCAGTTTTAACCATATGCAAAACGGCATCGGCACAAGAGAGCGCAACAGCTGCTTCATTGCATGTTTTCTGGATGCTTGATAAAGCTAAGAAGCCCTTTGCTGATGCAGAGTTCATTAAACAATGTGCAATTCACATGGCTGGTGAAATCTTAAATCAAGAGGAAAAAATCTAAACAAAAGTTGTGGAGCTATGAAAGCAGGTGCCGAGGAAATGTCAGCTGAACACAAAGATCTGTTGCTGCACAACGATGTTCGCTGGCTGAGTAAAGGCCGTGTGTTGGAGAGGGTGTGCGACCTGCGTGATGAACGTGTGTCATTTTTATCCAGCCTGCAGAGCCCAAAAGCCCGCGAATTTCTGGCGGGCTGACGCCAAGGTGTTGGCAGATGTTAATTTTTTGTGACATCATGTCTCATCTGAATCACCTTAACCTGCAGCTACAAGGCAAGAACCACACTGTTGCTGACATGTACGAAGCGATTGAAGCCCTCCAGTCGAAGCTGGATGCTATTTAAACCTAATTGATCTAGCCCTCCTGCATTATCGCAAAAACAGTAATTATAATTAAAGCTAAATTTGCACATAAAAATGGCGAATTAGAAAAATGAAACGACATTTCGGCCCTTGGCATGGCATGTTTGACCAAATTTGGCCCTCTGGAAAAACTAATTGGGGAACCCTGGTATACATGTTTATTGTAAACTTCTATTCAAGCAAGTGAACACTTGGGGATACTGAGTGTGTTTACTAGGACTGCTCGATTATGGGAAACAAAACATCATCACGATTATTATTTTGTTCCAATATTGAAATCACGATTACTTTTGAGTTTGAAAACATGTGTGTATTTATTCAGCATGTCTCTCCGATTATATTTTTGTAACTGAGAACTTTGAAATTTCGCCTTAAAAAAATTATCTAAAAGAAAACGTTTCAATCTAAAATGATGAACAGATATGTATCCAGCTGATCTAAAAAAAAAAAAAAAAAATAGATTATGTTCGTTTTGTGATCGTTTGACGCTAAAATCGCGATCAAAATTTGATGAATGGCCCAGCCCTAGTGTTTACCCTCTGGTTGTTTCATGGGTCAGGTTTGCCGCTGGGTGCTGAAGTACCGGACCACCAAGAACCCCCTGATCCAGATGACCATACTGAACCTGCTGCCCCGCCTCGCTGCCTTCAAGCCAGTCTCCTTCACAGGTACTTTACTGTCAGCCAATCACAGTCAAGTGGAGATACCTTCCAGCCAATCTCCTTCACAGGTACTTTACTGTCAGCCAATCACAGTCAGGTGGAGATACCTTCCAGCCAATCTCCTTCACAGGTACTTTACTGTCAGCCAATCACAGTCAAGTGGAGATACCTTCCAGCCAATCTCCTTCACAGGTACTTTACTGTCAGCCAATCACAGTCAAGTGGAGATACCTTCCAGCCAATCTCCTTCACAGGTACTTTACTGTCAGCCAATCACAGTCAAGTGGAGATACCTTCCAGCCAATCTCCTTCACAGGTACTTTACTGTCAGCCAATCACAGTCAAGTGGAGATACCTTCCAGCCAATCTCCTTCACAGGTACTTTACTGTCAGCCAATCACAGTCAAGTGGAGAAACCTTCCAGCCAATCTCCTTCACAGGTACTTTACTGTCAGCCAATCACAGTCAAGTGGAGATACCTTCCAGCCAATCTCCTTCACAGGTACTTTACTGTCAGCCAATCACAGTCGAGTGGAGATACCTTCCAGCCAATCTCCTTCACAGGTACATTCCTGTCAGCCAATCAAATTAAAGTAGAGATACGTTCCAGCCCGACACCTTCACAGGTACTTTACTGTCAGCCAATCACAGTCAAGTGGAGAAACCTTCCAGCCAATCTCCTTCACAGGTACATTCCTGTCAGCCAATCAAATTAAAGTAGAGATACCTTCCAGCCCGACACCTTCACAGGTACTCTCCTATCAGCCAATCGCATGCACACAGTTACCTTCCAGCCAATCACGTCACAGGTAGATCCAGTGGCGGCTGGTGATCAAAAATGTTGGTGGGGCACAGTATTAGATAGGGGGGTCGGGGGTCTATTGACCCACCGCCATTGGGTAGATCCAACAGCCCAATCACCTGCAGATGTAGATTCCTTCTAGCCATTATCACATATACAGGTCAGTTGCTTCTAGCCCAACTTCACGGTGATCCACCCTTCAGCCAAGCAGCTGTAGTAGTCTGGAGGAGCGTTTAAAACCCAGGCGTGTTAAAAGGTCCTCCTCCTCCTGACCTCAGACCAGTACCTGGCGGACACCATGGGCTACCTGCTGGGCTGCCTGAAGAAGGAGAAGGAGCGCACCGCGGCCTTCCAGGCCCTGGGGCTGCTGGTGGTGGCCGTCAGGGTGGAGATCCAGCCCTACCTCTCCAGGGTGCTGGAGATCATCAAGGCCGCGCTGCCGCCCAAGGACTTCGCCCACAAGTAAGAGAGTGTGTGTGTGTGTGTGTGTGTGTGTGTGTGTGTGTGCTCGTTAGGGCTGTTCGATTATGGGGAAAAATCATAATCCCGATTATTTTGGTCAATATTGAAATCCCGATTAATCAAACGATTATTTTTGAATTTGAAAACATGTTGTATTTATTCCGCATGTCTCTCCCAAAAAAGACGTTGCAACTGAGAACTTTGAAATTTCGCCTTAAATAAATACACAAAATGTTCAAAAAGAAAATGTTCAAATCTGAAATAATAATCAGATAGGTATCCAGCTGTTCTGCCCTTTCTATAAAGCCTAATATAAAAAATAATTAAAAAAATGCGATTATCGATTATGTTAATTTTGAGATCATTTGACGCAGAAATCGCCATCAATATTCAATTAATCGCCCAGCCCTTGTGGGTATGCGTGTGCGTGTGCGTGCGTGCGTGCGTGCGTGTCCCTGAGCATGGATGGAGGAGACCTCATTCCTGCGTGTGAATGTGGCTGTAGAAGATCTCAATAAAATGCCTTGACTTTACTTTACACATTGCTTGACGTTAGAATCATTGTTGTGGGCGGCTTCATGGTCATCTGATTGTCGTCTGATGGTTATGTGATGGTTGTGACGTGATGTTTGTCTGATGGTCATCTGATGTCGTCTGATGGTTGTGTGATGGTTGTCTGATGTTTGCCTGATGGTTGTCTGATGTTTGTCTGATGGTTGTGTTATGTTTGTCTGCTGGTTGTGTGGTGGTTGTCTGATGTTTGTCTGATGGTTGTGTTATGTTTGTCTGGTGGTTGTGTGATGGTTGTGTGATGGTTGCATGACGGTTGTGTGATGGTTGTCTGATGGTTGTGTTATGTTTGTCTGGGGGTTGTGTAATGGTTGTTATGTTTGTCTGATGGTTGTGTGATTGTCATGTGATGGTTGTGTGATGGTTGTGTGGTGGTTTTGTTATGTTTGTCTGATGGTTGTGCGATGGTTGTGCGCTTCATGTCGGTCTCTCCATTGTGCGTTCTCCCAGGAGGCAGAAGACCATGCAGGTGGACGCCACGGTGTTCACGTGCATCAGCATGCTGTCCCGGGCGCTGGGCCCCAGCATCCAGCCCGACATCAAGGAGCTGCTGGAGCCCATGCTGGCCGTGGGTCTCAGGTAGGACCCCAGTACCCCCTCCAGTCTCCCCCCAGTACCCCTCCAGTACCCCCCCAGTATCCCCTCCAGTACCCCCTCCAGACCAGGGTACCACAGGACAGTACCGATGCCCTCTGGTTTGAATAGTGCCTCTCTCTGTTTTGAGCTGGTGCCTTTTACACTGAAAGGGCACAGCGTATATATCAATAGTTTTACTTGACATTTGCAAACTCCATCATCATCGTCCCTAATGTTTGGTGCTTAAATCAGTTTATCGGTCCAAACATAAATGCCACCGTCTAAAGAACGGTTGTTTTTTTCTCCTAGACAACAAATGAGTACCGGTAAGTCTCCCGAAAATACCAAAAGATAATTTTCATTGATGGAACTCTTAGTCTTTGTTCTTCCCTAAACCGACCCTGGCCAGACGTGAGGGATCTGTGTTGCATCATGGGTAATGGAGTCCCTCTATAAACAGTCTAATGGTGCGTTTTAGTGTTCTCTGCGAACCGACTCGGACCTCGGATGCGACGTCACGACCCCACTTCAAGCGTTTTTATTATGTTTCGCTCGGTCGTTGGAGGAAAACATGGACGCCACCCGGAAGGCTGTAGTCGCGGTAGCATTTGGCAGAGTACCAGGCGCTCCGTAACAAGTAGGCTATAGGCCATAGGCTATAGTCCTCGGACCTCCGAGACAGATGGGTAATAAACCGCACCATAACCCCACCCTCCACCCCCCCCAGCCCGGCACTGACGGCGGTGCTGTACGACCTGAGCCGGCAGATCCCCCAGCTGAAGAAGGACATCCAGGACGGCCTGCTGAAGATGCTGTCCCTGGTGCTGATGCACAAGCCGCTGCGCCACCCGGGCATGCCCAAGGGCCTGGCCCACCAGCTGGCCTCGCCCAGCCTCACCAACATCCCCGAGGCCAGCGACGTGGGCAGCATCACCCTGGCCCTGCGCACCCTGGGCAGCTTCGAGTTCGAGGGTGAGGAGCCGCACCGCGGCGGGGGAGTCTGGGATAGCTGTACAATAATTGGAAAGATAATTAGCTTGACTGTCGCGACCCTGGAATGTTAAAGGATTCAAACATTTTTGGAAATTGTCTTGGGGATGTCAGAAATGTTTTGTTTGCAGACATGTGTTTAACACTTTCTCTTTATTTTGCCTGTTCCCTCTTCTCTTTCTCTTACCTTTCGCTCTCCATCTTTCTCTCTCCCTCTCTTTCTCTCGCGCTCTCTCTTGCTCTTGCTCTCTTTTGCGCTCCATCTCGCCCCTTCTCTTCTTTCTCTTCCTCTCTCCTTTCTCTCCCTGGCTCTTCCTCTCCTTTATCTCTGTCTCTTCTTCATCCTCTTCCTCTCTCCTTTCTCTCCCTGGCTCTTCCTCTCCTTTATCTCTGTCTCTTCTTCTCTCTCTTCCTCTCTCCTTTCTCTCCCTGGCTCTTCCTCTCCTTTATCTCTGTCTCTTCTTCTCTCTCTTCCTCTCTCCCCCTCGCTCTTCCTCTCCTTTATCTCTGTCTCTACTTCTTTCTCTTCCTCTCTCCTTTGTCTCCCTGGCTCTTCCTCTCCTTATCTCTGTCTCTTCTTCTCTCTCTTCTTCTCTCCTTTCTCCCCCTGGCTCTTCCTCTCCTTTGTCTCTGTCTCTTCTTCTCTCTCTTCCTCTCTCCTTTCTCTCCCTGGCTCTTCCACTCTCCTCTTGCTCTCTCTCTCTCGCTCCTCACTCCCTTCTCGCTCTCCCTTCCTTCTCTCCCCTCCTTCCCCCCCCCCATTATCCCGCCCCCTGCCTCCCGACCAATCAGGGCACTCGCTCACCCAGTTCGTGCGGCACTGCGCCGACCACTTCCTGAACAGCGAGCACAAGGAGGTGCGCATGGAGGCGGCGCGGACCTGCTCGCGGCTGCTCAGCCCCTCGGTGCACCTGGTCAGCGGCCACGTGGTCAGCCAGACGGCCGTGCAGGTGGTGGCCGACGTGCTCAGCAAGCTGCTGGTGGTGGGCATCACCGACCCAGGTACCGCAAAGCATCATGGGAGATGGAGTCATTTAAAGGTTGTGTCAGCGATTCCAAACGGAAACATAAAGGATCGCTTTCAGCCGATCTTTCACTCACTGCCCGCCCCGTAAGCAGGCTGTTAAACAAAACGCGTCTCTGTAGGCAGCCTGTGCTCCGAGATCGTACACAAAAACAAATGGTACCAATCACTCAAAACCAAAACAAATAGTATTCCAACCAATCACAGACAAGGGGTGGGTGTTGTGGGGTTTTGTGCTTCGTCATGATAGTTTTTACTGGACGCACGAACCACGGAAGGGAGGGGCCAGCTGGCTCTTGTTTGTTTTGGATCTCGCTTCAAATACCAACAGAAGTGATGTCGGCCAACATCGCTGATGCAACCTTTAATATTGTGTTTTTTTTAATCTTTCCCTGTTTGAACGTCTCCTCTTTTCCTACTTTGTACTCTGGATGTGAATGTGGATGTCTTAATGAGTTACAGATAGACGGTGGGCTGGATGTTCAATGGGTCACCAGAGTTTTAGAGAGAGCAATGTTGTTCCCTAGATAAACTAGCGGTAATATTCCACATATTCCAAGTAAATTACGCGTTTACAAAGTTGAGACGGTAGACAAGCTGGCTGATGTTTATAATAGTCAACTAATATTAAAGGAAAAAGAAAGTGATCTTATTGAACTTTGTGTCTCGCATATATATAATAACATATATAGAGTGTAGTCGATTCTCAGTCGATAAATCTCCCAACATCTGGAGCTTGCTATGAACCAAATAGTAGTGATGTTTTGTTGCTCTAGGGTACGATACAGGAAGTGATGGCGCAGGCTGTCTGCCTGTTGAGCAGACCAGTGGAACATTCTGCAAGTGATCTCTGGATACAACATCCCCTGGTGTAAATACCTCATCCTTCTCTTCCTCCCCCTCCTCTTCCTCTTCCTCTTCGTACTCCTCCTCCTCCTCCCCTCTCTCCTCATCATCCTACTCTTTGTACTCCTTCCTCCACCTCCGCTGACCTACTCTTCCTACTCCTCCTCTTCGTCTTCCTACTCTTTCCCCTCCTCTTCCTCCTCCTAACTCTCTTCCTCCTTCCTCTTTGTTCTCCTCCCCCTCCACTTCCTCCACCCCTTTCTCCTCCCTTTTTCATCCTCTTCCTCCCCCTTTCTCCCCCCCTTCGTACTCCTTTCCTTCCAAATCCTCTCTGCCCTCCTCCTCCTCCTCCTCCTCCTCCTCCTCCTCCTCCTCCTCCTCCTCCTCCTCCTCCACTTTCTCCTCCTCTTCGTACTCCTTTCCCCCCTCTTCCTCCTCCTCCTTCCTTCCCCCCCCCTTCCTCCTCCTCTTCCTCCTCCTCCTCCTCCTCCTCCTCCTCCTCCTCCTCCTCCTCCTCCTCCTCTTCGTACTCCTTTCCCTCCCCTTCCTCCCCCCCCCCCCCCCCCCCCTCTCCTCCTCCTCCCCCCCTTCCTCCTCCTCCTCCCCCCTCTCCTCCTCCTCCCCCCCCCCCAGACCCGGACATCCGCTACTGCGTGCTGGCCTCCCTGGACGAGCGCTTCGACGCCCACCTGGCGCAGGCAGAGAACCTGCAGGCCCTGTTCGTGGCGCTGAACGACGAGGTGTTTGAGATCCGGGAGCTGGCCATCTGCACCATCGGACGCCTCAGCAGCATGAACCCCGCCTTCGTCATGCCCTTCCTCCGCAAGATGCTCATCCAGGTGGGGGTGGGGGGGGGAGTAGGGCTGAACCATTAGTCCAGGTCAACCCTGCTCATCCAGGTGGGGGGGGGGGGGTAGGGCCGAACCATTAGTCCAGTTCAACCCTGCTCACCCAGGTGGGGGGGGGGGGGGGCCCGAACCATTAGTCCAGTTCAACCCTGCTCACCCAGGTGGGGGGGGGGGGGGGGGGGCCCGAACCATTAGTCCAGTTCAACCCTGCTCATCCAGGTGGGGGGGGGGGGGCGAACCATTAGTCCAGTTCAACCCTGCTCATCCAGGTGGGGGGGGCTGGGATTAAAATTATTATTATTTTTTTTTAATGTTACTGTAAATGACTTGAGATCAGTAAGATTTGTATTTCTTTTTCTTTTACAATTCAATGGTTAAATAAAGTTTTTATATCAATTAATCTCTACACATAGGCCTGGCCTAAAGGAAAGAGCACTTTATATGTCGACTGCTTCCTATGTCGCGTTGGTCATACTACAGAATGATTTATTGCTTGTTAAGTGAATAATACAGAACATAAAAAAATTAAAATAATAATTGCATACTAAATCGCAATATTGGTCGAAATAATCGCAATTTGGTTATTTCCCCAAAACCCCCAAAACCCCCTGATCTACTGTAGAGGTCCAGGTCTACAGCGTTAGAGGTCTACAGTAGAGCAGTGTGGGGAAGTTTCCACCATCGCCTGGTTGATTACGACCGGGGACGCCCATCCTAAGACTGTGTTCTCCTTCTGAAACTAAGCTCTCATTGTTCTGGGTGGTTTTACTCTGTGTATCATATCTTTCTTTGTGGTACTTGTGAGCTTTACAAGTTGTGCACGTTGGATCTAATGTGAAGCAGGACAGCTGCAGTATTCATACTGAATATATTCATGAAGTCCTTGACATGGATTATATTCCAATCCCTTTAGTATTCTTTTATTTAAACTTGCATTGTATTCTGTGCCTGACCAGTTCTCCCCATGGGCCTCTAGGGGGCAGCCTAGCACCTTTCCTCCAGCGCCTGTGTGTGTGTGTGGGTGAAGGAGCTGAGCTGTGACTGTGTGTTGTGCTGCGTCCGCTCCAGATCCTGACGGAGCTGGAACACAGCGGCGTGGGGCGCAACAAGGAGCAGAGCGCCCGCATGCTGGGACACCTGGTCTCCAACGCACCCCGCCTCATACGCCCGTACATGGAGCCCATCCTCAAGGTGACTCCTCCCCCTCCCCTCTCCGATTGGCTGGTCGCTACATAGGATCGTATTCATTCACGGTGGGTCGTGGCTAGGTATGGCCTGTGGAATGAGTCTTTAGTGTAAACACGGAGGCAGGGTTGTCTATTATGGGGTGTTTGACCCTCAGCCGAAAGGGTCTGGGATCGATGACTGATGTCCACAGTCTACCTGGAGGCGTTCCTGGCCAAAATGGTGCCATTACTGCCTGCTTAATCATGACTCGTATCAATAAGAACTTATCGTACAGTGATTAACTGTGAAAAAAGCTCTATGACTATATATTAAATTGATCTCTCCTTCCCTGACCCTCGAATTTCTCTCTGTCTCTCTCTGTCGCTCTCTGTCTCTGTCTCTGTCTCTGTCTCTCTCTCTGTCTCTCTCTCTCTCTCTAACTCTCTCTCTCTCACTCACTCTCTCTCTCTCTCTCTCTCTCTCACTCTCTCACTCTCTCACTCTCTCTGACACTCTCACTCTCTCTGACACTCTCACTCTCTCTGACACTCTCTCTGACTCTCTCTCCCCCTCTGGTCCCTGGCTGTGTCGTAGGCTCTGATCCTGAAGCTGAAGGACCCGGACCCCAACCCCGGGGTGGTCATCAGCGTGCTGGCCACCATCGGAGAGCTGGCGCAGGTACGAGACCCAACACACTACATTCATTACAGCCAGAGGGAGGTTGGGCATCTCTCAGTGAGACACCGAACCCCCACCTGGACATCATGACCTGATTAATGGAGCGACATTCAGTCATGACAGCAGCTGTTGTACTGAGTCTAACTGAAGCACCCTGATGACCGGAAGCTACTGGCCGGTCACCAGGTTGAACGGTGTTATCCTGTACATTCAGCTGCCTAGCAGAACTACCAAAACCTCATCTGAGCTCCTCGGAGCAGAATAGCACGGTGGCACGGATGTTTGACCATTAGCCAAAGGTACTTGGTTCAAACTAGGGATGCACCGAAATGAAAATTCTTGGCCGAAACCGAATATACTGAAACAGTTGGCCGAAAGCCGAAAGCGAATACTGAATGTGGCTTTTGCTGTTTTTCTTTAATTTTGCTTTAAAATTTCACCATTGCATAAATCAAGCAATTAAATGTCCTTTATTATCTTTTTTGTCTTGCTTTTCAATAAAAAAAAGCTATGACAAATTTGATACAAAATATTTATTTAATACTGAACGTTTTCGGCCGAAACCGAACATTATGTTCTGGGCCATTGTCGGCCGAACATTTTCGGTGGCCGAATATTCGGTGCATCCCTAGTTCGGACCCCAAAGACTGCAGTCTACCCGTCAGGCATCCTCGGGCCAGATGCCCCTGACCATTACCCGATCATAAACCAAGTGTCTCACTTCACTGCAAGTCTCTTTGGAGGAAGGCTTCCACTCAACGCCTTGATGGTAAATGATAGGATGCAAAGTAATCAATACTAGAATGTACATCTATCGATCAGGTCCAAGTGGTTTCATCCTTACAGCGTCAACAAAGTATTTCATCACGTCGAGTGCAGCATCTCTTTAGTGTGACCTTTGACCTTGAGCCTTGAGCCCCCCCCCTACCCTCCAGGTGTCCATCCATCTGCGGAGGCTGCAGGCCTCGGGCTGGCCCCCCCCCCCTCAGAGGAGGGAGGAGGGCAGGGTTAGGAGCTGCAGGCTAGTCCCCCAGTGCAGAGGCAGTGCGGGGGACGCCCGCGTAGGTCCGATGGTTCAGCCCGCCGTGAAGGCGGTGACCGAGGAGGTAGAGCACACACAGGGAGCGCACGGGACGGGCAGGAAGGCCGTGCTTAACACTGCTTCATTGAACACAGGACAGGAAGGGGATTCAGGATTTAAATGAGGATTTAAATGAGATTGAGGGGTGATTGTTCATTTTAGGGGCAGGGAAAGGGTCTGTCGGGAATCTAACCTGTGGCACTTTCAGATGTACTATCTGATGAGCATAGTAGCCATCAAACGACCAATGAGAGGGCAGGATTAAGGGCCATTGATACAGGACAGGGCGGGACGCTGTACGTTCTCCGTTACCTTACTGAAATCCCCTGTTCTGATTGGTTGGCGTGCACCTGCGCTGCCAGGTGAGTGGACTGGAGATGAGGAAGTGGATGGACGAGCTGTTCCCCATCATCATGGACATGCTGCAGGACTCCTCCTCCCTGGCCAAGAGACAGGTGAGCCCACGTCTCAATAGGAAGCCTTCTGACACCTTTCAGGGTTTAATGTGCTTCAACTGACTGTGTATTAGGGCTTTGACTTTTGCCAAAAAATCATATTCGAAGTTTGTTTGTTTATTACCGGTAATATTAATATTCGAATATTTATTAATAATATTTTTGACCATTAAATGCCTTCAGTAAGACCTGGATTGGGCTTCGCAGGGTTTGTTTACCGGTGTTGCTATGGTTACCGGTCTTGCGTGTTCCAACGGTTTATTAGGGTTCTAATAAATCGCTGTCTAATCAATACTTCATTCACTGCCTCTTCCGTGGTCGTTACAATGTTATGAATAGACTGCGTGGGGTTCTCCGACGTCTCTCCCTCTTGGCCTGCCCATAACAGGTTACAATATTAAGGGCTGCCTAATATTCGTTCGAATTTTGATTTATTTTTTGATATTCGAATTATATTCGAATAACGTAAATAAGTTCGGAGTCAAAGCCCTTCTGTGTATGTGTTGTTATTGTTATATCATGTTTTGCTTGGTATTGCTTCTGGAATAGGATGCAGTTATTGAGATGGGGTGGGATCGTTTTTTGCCAGCCATGCAAGGCATGATGTCTCGGGCGGTGTTCATACAGAATGTTGTTCCTGACCCCTCCACCAGGTGGCGCTGTGGACGCTGGGCCAGCAGGTGGCCAGCACGGGCTACGTGGTGGAGCCCTACCGCAAGTACCCCTCCCTGCTCGAGGTCCTGCTCAACTTCCTCAAGACGGAGCAGAACCAGGGCATCCGCAGAGAGGTGTGTGTGTGTGTGTGTGTGTGTGTGTGTGTGTGTGTGTGTGTGTGTGTGTGTGTGTGTGTGTGTGTGTGTGTGTGTGTGTGTGTGTGTGTGTGTGTGTGTGTGTGTGTGTGTGTGTTAAAAATACTCTTTCACTCTCTCACCTTGACTTGACGTTCGCACTCACTCAACTCCTCATTAGGTGCGTGTGTCTCACTCACGCAGAGACACTCACTCGGTCACCCCCATACTCACTCACTCAGGGGTACATAAATAATGGCTTCTCCTCCTAGACTGTTTACCTGGCTGCCCGGATAAGATGCCATCTCTTATATGGAGCCCGATGGCAGAGTATCGATCACCCTCTGATTGATTTAGCATTCATTCAAACTGTGTGTGTGTGTGTGTGTGTGTGTGTGTGTGTGTGTGTGTGTGTCCCCCAGGCCATCCGTGTGCTGGGCTTGCTTGGCGCTCTGGACCCCTACAAGCACAAGGTCAACATCGGCATGATCGACCAATCGCGCGACGCCTCTGCCGTCAGCCTCTCCGAGTCCAAGACCAGCCAGGACTCCGGTAAGACGGCCCTCGTTACGATAGTCTGTTCAGGTTACAGTCGGGACCCCTGGTCACCGTGGTGACGCTGCGTTACCATGGGGATCGGTTGGCCCCACTGAGAAACGAGTGGCACTCGGAAGGAAAACAAAACCTGCGTGTGGATTATCTTTTTCTTTCGGTGACCGGGTTCTGATCTCACGACCTCCTCCGACGCAGAAAGAATCTGTCCTGCTGGCAGCGCTCAATCTGCCAGATCACGACGGAGGCGTACTTATCAGGAACCAGCGCACGCCCGGCTAGAGGACACAACATAAACCCCGTCCAGACTGGTTCCCTCTCGCTGTGTGGTCCCTCGTTCACACACACACACCCCCCCCCCAGCCCGGTGCAGCGGGCGGGGGGCGTGCCTCGGAGCCTGTGTGGGCCCGCTGGATGTGGTTTTGATAAGCGGCGCCCGGCCTTCCTGCACTGGTTAGTCTGGGGGATTTACATGAACCCTTGGAGGTCGACCGGCCGCAGATGAAAGGGCGTCGGACGCGTGTTGATCAGAAACACACCGCTGACCGCAGATAGGGAGGAGCAGCACATCCTAAGTCTGTCTCACATCTCAGAGAAGCGTTTTCTACTGCTTTATGAGTTTGATCTTTTTGGTTTGGGCCTGTTCAATAGCTCTGCCACACAGAGCCAGTACACCTTGTAGAAATCCAGGTTCGATTTCGACCTTTGTTCCTAATGGTCCCACTTATTTTGAGCCAAAGCCCATACAAATATATGTGTTTTATTTGTATTTGATACATCATAAGAAGTTAAACCCAGGTGTGTCTGAGAAACAGACGTCCAACCATGAGCCCTGTTGGAGCCAGCAGCCGCGCACGCTTTGGTACACGTGGTGTACCCGGGCTGCGTGTCCTGTGTGAATAAACAAAGGAGCTAGGCATGAAACTCAATCAAGTGCCTGGACTCGCACTCACACTCACCCGTGAAAGATGTTAAAAACAATTTCAGGCTTCAATTACTTGAGGTGCCGTATCTGGCCCGCGGCAGCACCCAGCCTGATCCCTCTCAGATCCGGCCAACCAGCTCATCATACCGCTCCCTCCCCCCTCCTCCCTCCTCCCTCCTCCCTTCCCCCTCCTCCCTCCTCCTCTCCCAACCCGCGGCTCTTTAGCACCGACCGTAACTCTGGAGCCTGTCTGCCGCGCCGAGCGCCCGTCCAAAGTAAATCGCTGGTTGGAGCGAGAGCCCGTCCCTGTACCCTGGACGAGGGCGGGGGGGGGCGGGGGCGCGGGGACGACGCCCTCTGGGATCCGGGAGCACGTTGGCCGCGTACCGTTTGATGACTAACCCCCGTGGGCCGTGACTGATGTCTCCCCCCCCCCCCCCCCCAACCCGAGCACTCCCCCCGCTGCCAGCGGCACGTTCTGCCCGTCAGGAGGGGGAGAGCGGGGACGCCACGTCGTAAAGCCGCCCGTCCTCCTTTCGCGGGATGTACGGGCGGGGGCCGGTCCCCGATAGCCATCCCGCCGTCCCCCCGGTCGAGGCCAGCGATCCGGGGGTGGAAGGCGTCCCGCCGTCCCCCCGGTCGAGGCCAGGGATCCGGGGGTGGAGGCGTCCCGCCGTCGGCTCCTGCTGGATGGATCACCGCGCCGTAGCTTCTTGTGTGAGCGAGGGCCAACCCGGTGCTCGTGAGTTTCCCACGCCAGGCTATCGGCCCGGGAAGCCTCCGCGGGGTCAGTGTGACGCCCCCCCCCCCCCCCCCCCCCCCCCCCCGGGAGCTTTATGTAGCGTGGGATTGGGAATATTGGTACGATCAGGGCTGGCCGCTCGGCTGAAGGGAATGTCGCTAGACTTGAAATGCACTTAATTTGTCATATTCACACGGGGCGCGGAGATGAATATGGAAACGTGGTTCCTGTTAAACGCTCTGCGCTGGCGGCTGCCAGGGGCGGGCGGCGCGGCCAGCAGCGAGTTGATCGCCCTCCAAAGAATAAATGAACACGATCCAAAAACTACTTTTTAAATTGGGAAGGTTAATGTTACGCTTATTCAAACCAAACGAGTCCGTCCGACCGATGGAGTCATCGACCAGCAACGGTTAATCACACTTGATTGTGTAAATGGGTTCGGCTCTGCAAATATTTAAAAAACTTCTACGGAATTAGTGCTTGAATTACAATATCGTTCACGATTGATCATGCATCCCAAGTGTTGAACTCCCAACGAAAATGACCTAGCAGTGGTGCAAGAGACCAAGAACCTACTCCACATGCTGCTAGCATACAGTGCTCTGTTCATCCCAATGCTACGTACCCACATGCTGCTAGCATAGCGTACTCTGTTCATCCCAATGCTACGTACCCACATGCTGCTAGCATAGCGTACTCTGTTCAACGCAATGCTACGTACCCACATGCTGCTAGCATAGCGTGCTCTGTTCAACCCAATGCTACATAGGGCACAGCCTTCTGCTACTAGCATAGGCTGAGCCTAGCAACCGAGTGCTGGCCAACAGGTCTACTCTGTTGTTGTCCGCTCCACACAGAACTATGTCATGTTCAGGTGAGCTCCCTCTCTCCTATGGTCAGGTGACCATAGGAGAGAGGTGTTAAAGGTTTGGTTATGAAGGATGAGTGGTAATAATCCGTTTTTAGAGTCGGTCAACGTTTGGACCGTTGGCCATCTCCTTTGCGATCTTCCGCACAGAACATAATGTTGGTTCTGCAGCCCCATTATTATAATTGTATTGTATTAATCCTGCACAGAACAATATACACACAATACAATACACAGGCGTAAATATGTATTTATGCATACAACACAACAAACAGCTGCAGTTTGCTACTGGGAGTGGAACGGGGAGAGAGTCTGACATCATTCAAGTGATCACGTACTTTACAGAAGTTGAGGTATTCACCAGAAGATATTCATGGGGATTAACACCAGAATAAATGCGATTCTTCACTGTAAAAGTTAGTTTTTGCCCAATGAGCCGTGGCTCCCTTCTGTGACTGTTGGCACACATCGAAATAATCGATTAATCCTTCATACCACTCGCTGAGTATTCGGCCGTGAAAATGTGATTCAAATCCCTAATGTTTATTCAGGACTCATCATAATGGCTTTAGCAGTTTGTTCAGAGCCTCAGCGGACTGCGATGGCGACAGGCACTCGTATATCTGCTGATGTTTAGCGTCCCGGCTCAGTCGTGACCGGTGCGTCTGGGCTGCTGTCTGCGTAGCCAGAGAGGATGCTGGGTAGTGGTGTTGGATGAACAGGCAGCGCTGGGACACGCAGTGTAGCCCCTCCGTGGTTCTCTCTGTCGGACGCCAAGACTAGACAGCCATGCATACCGCGAGGGGTTTGTCAGAGGTGAGCCGTGATTTATACAAACCCTAATTCGTGTCGGTTGTGCAGCACTTGGCGTCTTTGCATACGGGTGCTGCTGTAACCACGACGACGGCGGCTATGAAGACGAGCGCCGAGGGCCAATCCGTCTCCTTGTCAGCGTCCATCTTGTGCTCGGGCCAAGGCCAGCGCACACATGACACGATCTAATCATGGCACAGTGACCAGGCCAGCCAACAGAGCCCAGAGCCCATCCATCATCCCCGTCTACTATGACCCCGTCCAGAGGATCCCCGACGGCGGGGTAATGAGAAGACAGTGGAGCGCCGAGCGGTAACTGTACTCCTCCAGTGGACCAATGAAACGTGGAATACCCAGACTTATGTCATAACCACATGTCTCTAGTGAAACCCAAGCTGCCTCGCGTGTAGAGAGACAGACGGGCCTTCCTCCCAACCACCACCACCATCATCATCCTCCTCCTCCTCCTCGTGATGGATGAAGGCGGGTCTGGCTGTGTGTGCTGGGTGCGTTTTGACTGTGTATAGGGGCTCCTCGTTTAGTTATGTGATGTTGGGACTTTTATCGCTCATTACGCAGACTCATTTTGCATCGGATTACCGACAGTTTTGTTATAAATCGCACGCTCGTTCCGCAGAATCCCATAAATGTCTGAACGCTACCGGCGAGACACCTTTGATTTAAACGTCCGGCTTCCCATTCGGAGGAAACCCGGCGTTGTTTCGCATAAAATGAAAACGATGAAGACAAATCAAGCGGGACAGTTAAGGATATAAATGTAAATAAAGCACGTGTGGGTATTAAAACGTTCTGCTGGTTTGTTAGCAAGACGGAGAGAAAGGAAATGGGTTTCCCGTTTTTAAAAAGTTCCTTTTGAATTAATGTGTGCCGGTCTGTAATGGAACCAGTTGGTGCTGCGGAGGGTATCAGACCGAGTCCCAGTCCTCCCAATCCTCCCAGTCCATCACCTCAACCACTCTTATCTGGAAGCAACGGCACAGAAATAACAATGACGCACTTCTTTTATGTATTCACTTTGGTTCTTACATGGTTTACGTGAGTGTTGCTCCAGAGACGTTATTGACCGCATGCTCGATTATACGGTCAACATGGTGTTGACCTCTACCGTCTCCCCCGCTTCCCTCTCTCCGCGGGGGAGGGAGGGGTGAGCTAAGGGCTCCCTTTAACGAGGGAGACTTGGAGCGGTCCAATGGGGACGGAACAGAAACGGGTCCGGTAGATTTACACAGAAGTCTTTGGTCGCAGGACTTCTGCCGTCAAATATTTTTGTGAAGATTCAGAATATAATGACGGGCAAAAAATGAAATGTATTTAAAGGTTAAAAGGGATGCCGATGTTACAAACAGTGTTTGAACAGAGGGGCCGAACCGTAAGACCTGACAACGGCTCCAGGCCTCTTGGTGTGGAACGAGGCGGAGAGCCCCTGGGTTAACACGAGCCCCTCTACCCCCCCCCCCCCCCGCCCCCCCCCCCTCAGCTGACTACAGCACCAGCGAGATGCTGGTGAACATGGGCAACCTGCCCCTGGACGAGTTTTACCCGGCGGTCGCCATGGTGACCCTGATGCGCATCCTCCGGGACCCCTCGCTCTCCAACCACCACACCATGGTGGTGCAGGCCGTCACCTTCATCTTCAAGTCGCTGGGCCTCAAGTGTGTGCAGTTCCTGCCGCAGGTCATGCCCACCTTCCTCAACGTCATCCGGGTGTGCGACGCCAGCATCCGAGAGGTAGGGGGCGCCACTGGGGCCGACGGGTTTGAAGGTGTCGTACCGCCTGCCAGGTGTGAGCGGGGTTAGCCGTTACAAACCGTTTTTGAAAATCTGCCTCTTCTGACATCACAGGTGGGCGTGTCCACCCAGATGTACGACGGATAGATGAGCAACGTTTGCTGCGGTCCACTGGCTACGCTGGTGGGCTGATCTATCCAGCACACATCTAGGGGGACACGCCAACTTGTGATTTCAGAAGAAAAATAAACTGCTTGTAACGGCTAATCACACTCACACCTGGTGGTATAATATGTCATCTTTAATGGGATTATTCTTTTTTTTTTTTGGGATCTGCAAATGTTTATCCTGTAGACCCATTAGTCCTCTGGTCACGTTTTCTTTCTCTTTGAGAGTTGGACGTCAGATGCAAACTTTAGCAGAGCTAGTCTTTGTGCTGTTAAGTACGTGGCCGTGCGCTGCCTTGTCGATTTAAATCCATCAGCCGCACGCCACGGTAAAGTGTAATGGGGCGGCTCTTATTTTCGGATTTGAAATGACTTTCCCTCGTTCATGGGTGAACGGATTAACGGCTTTGTCTCAATCGTTTCTTGCGCAATCTCAATGAGAGGCTACAAATCCAGAATAAGAAAATGCTTATTACAATTAAGTTTTGCAGTTTTAAATCTATAAATAGTCTTTCCGCGCAGACTGACTTTGACCCATCCCTCAGCCCAGCATTATTTGACCTTTTTCAATCGGGTTTTATTATGCAAGGCAACATGGAAAAGTACTTCTCCTCTGCTTAAAAGTTCTTGTTGTCACCCATCCGTTATTCCGTCACCCATCCAGGTGGGTGGGGCGCGACGGGCCAGCTCATCCAATAATATCAATAACCTCACTTTGGGACGTCTCCGCCGTCCTACCAGTGTCACAAATCAAATCCTGAAGCATCCATATGCACACATCGTGAATCATCCCCACGCCCGCGTCCTGTGTGCTCAGTGATTCATCACGGGGCGCGGGGGGGGGGGGGGGCGCCATTCATCTTTACCCAATAACGCTGTGGACACAGAGGGGAGGGTGGGTGTGTGTGAGTGGGGGGGGGTTAGCCTGCCTCCCTCCCTCTCAAGCTGTTGGACAAGACTCGTCTTGCACTCCCTCACCCTCTGTTAGTCTCCACACCGCTCACATTTTCCATCCCATAACTTCAGAGGGGGACGGTGTCCCGGGGGCCCGTGACGAAACGCCAACCCAGATAAACCCATCCCCACCCCCCCCCCCCCCCTCACCACCACCACGGCGTCAAGCACCTGCCCCCCCCCCCCCCCCCCCCACATCGTGCTCTGGTCATCACTCCACTGTTCCCTCACCGTCCCTCTCGGTCTCTCTCCCTCTCCAGTTCCTCTTCCAGCAGATGGGGATGGTGGTATGCTTCGTGAAGATCCACATCCGGCCCTACATGGACGACATCTTCACCCTCATCAGAGTAAGGAGCGCACGCTGACACACACAAACACAGACAAACACAGACACGCACACACATGCACTCTGAGCACGACCGTGAAGCCGGCTCTGTTTCCTGTGCGTCAAGCTGCAGCAGCTGCAAACTCTTAATTATGCTTGGTTGCCCAACTCCTCTTTCCATCATTAGAAGTAACACACACACACGCACGCGCGTGCGCACACGCACGCACACACAGGGCAAGATTTTTTTTAAAAGAGCTGATTTATTTGGGTAGAAAGGTTATTTACAGCCGACTCTTATTTTGAAAGTCTGCCTCGATGCTCGTCCTCCTTGTGTAGTTTATGTATCGCCAGAGCCAGGCTCATGACCCCCGAGGCACACGGACACGTGCCTTCAGTTAGACTCACTGAGATACCCCCTCCGACTCACCGGACTCACCTACTCATCCCCCACACTCCTTGCAACATGGCAGTGGTCTTTATCCGTCCTCTTCTGGTGATGGCTTTGAATTGTCATCTCATAATGTAGCTCCATTTATCGCCCAAGCAGTGCCAGACAGAACAAGAGCTGTCGTAAAATACGGGTAAAATCTCAATTTCACCATGCATTATGTGTTATTTATATTTCCCTTGCTGTGCTGCTACGGCTTGTTACCAAGGCGACGGGCCCCAACCGACAGAACATCGGTTACGAATGTCTTCTGCCCGTCTACGACCCGGCCGCCGGCCCCTAGGTGGACCATAAATCTGCCACCGTCCGGCTAGAGCCAGCGGTCCCTGTAGCCCTGCCCTACTAATGGGCAACTGGCGCAACTACCAAGTTAGCAGGCACTCGTGTAACTCCTCCCCCATCTGTGTAACTCCTCCCTCATGCTGGGAACCCCTCCCCCTGGATGGAACCCCCTCCTCCCCCATGAATGTAACCCCTCCCCTACTGGTGTTTACCCATCCCCTGACCGTAGCCCCTCCCCTATCAGTGCTGTTACTCCTCCCCCTCCTGACCATGGCTCCCCCCCTGGACATAACCCCTCCCCCTTTCGGCTGTGACTCCTCCCTCTGGAAGAAGGCCTGTCCCCGTGGCACCTCCACATCCCGCAGTGGAACACAAAGGCTCTATTCATATTTTGTGGCGCTCCGGTCGGCCGGGTGAGCCCAGACGGGCGGCTGGAACATCCATCCAGGACGCAGCGCGGTCCAGGTCTCCCTGGAAACCACCCAGGAGAGGAAGGGGGGGGGAGGGGGGTGCCCTGCTGGTGAAACACCTCGGGGCGCTGGCGTGCCGGAGCATTGCGTGCGTCCGCTGTCTCCCCCCCCCCCCCCCCCCCCCTGGACTCGCTGCCGTCCGCCCTCCTAATCCCAATTACTCCCGACGTTCCCGCCGGCTTTTCCACTGCTGCCGCACGTGAGGTCATCCGATCCCGGCTCCCCCTGCACAGAGTGTACAGTCACCCTCTCCCCCCCTCCCCCCTGGCCAATCCTATCTCCCTCCCTCTCCCCTCTTCCCCCTCCCCCCCTCCCCCCTGGCCAACCCTCTCTCCGTCCCCCCTCCCCCCTGTCCAACCTGTCCAACCCTATCTCCCTCGCTCCCGCTCCTCTGTTGTGCGGTTTGAACCCAGTTCCCCCAGTTCCCCCAGTTCCCCCAGTCCCAGTGCTGGGAGCTTTACCCTGATGGTGGGCCAGGCTACTCCGTGGTTGGGAGTGCTCTGGGACAAGCCAAGCCTAGACTACATCAAGGATACACGGTCGCCTTGTTTCATAAACATTATTTATTAACCCTTGCAGCATTGGGGAGAATCATGGCTCTGTGTTTAGGGTATGCACTTTATTGTTAAATATGAACATTCAATATTTTAAGTTATGAACTTTGGATTCAAGATTTGATTTCAGAAGTCTTGTACTTTGTAGTCTTATACTCATTTTTTTCTTTAATTCATGTTTAAAGCAATGCATTTATGCATTGGGGAGAATAAACTCTATATCAAAGTTACGCACTTTATTGCTAAGAATCAAACTTTCAATGTTGTAAGTTATATATTTCGACTTCAAGGTTTGATGTCAGCCTTCTTGTACTTTGTATAACCTAAACATGTACATATATTTACTTTAAGCAATCCTCCTGTTAGTGTCTATAGTACTTTATAGACAATCATTATCGGTCTCAAGTGTCTCTAACCCTCAACCTGTCCACCAGAGAGGGTTGCTGTTTTTAAGCGCAAAATCAAAACCTACCTTTTTTGTTACCCTGGCTTTTAATTAAACAACGTATTTATCCATTTATTAAATGATTTATTTATTTTCACAAAGTTATCGCTTTGGATATGGGTGGGTGAGAGGGGGAGGGGGGGTTGTTTGTACATGTGTGAATATCTCTGGGGGTGGGGGGGATTGTATTAAGCACTTTGTGTTACATTTGCGTTTATGAAAAGTGCTATACCAATACATTTTGATTGATTGATTGATTGATCCCTCTGTGTGCTGTAGGAGTACTGGACGCCCAACAACCCGATGCAGAACACCATCATCCTGCTGATCGAGCAGATCGTGGTGGCGCTGGGCGGGGAGTTCAAGCTCTACCTGCCACAGCTCATCCCCCACATGCTGCGCGTCTTCATGCACGACAACAGCACCGGCCGCGGCGTCACCATCAAGGTGAGCCCTGGAGCCATCTCTGTTAGCAGCGGGCTAACGGGTTAGCAACATGGTAGCAGCTGGCTAGCACCATGCTAACAACGCTCCAGCATAATTTAGGCACCAACCTCGACACAAGCTGGAGACATGCTAGCAACAAGCTAGCAACAGGCTAACAATGCGCCAGGATCAGGTAGGAAACAATCTAGTCGCAAGCTGGAGACATGCTATCAACAAGCTAGCAACGTGCTATCAACGCTCCAGCATAATTTAGGCAACAACCTAGACACAAGCTGGAGACATGCTAGCAACAAGCTAGCAACAGGCTAACAACACGCCAGCATCAGGTGGGAACCAACCTAGTCACAAGCTGGAAACATTATAGCTACAAGCTGGCAGTTTGTTAGCAACAAGCTAGCAATTTGTAAAGAAGACTCATTGACACATGTTGGATGTTTGGGTTGGCAGCTTGCTGTAAGAATGTTTAAGCTTGGAATAAAGAAATGGTTGCAGCAATGCAAAGGAATCCATCTCTATCACTATCTACTTGTATCTAGTCATTTACAAGACGCTTTTATCCAGGTCCTTTTTCACAGTGAATTAGGAACAGTTAGGTGTAGGTAGTGGTCAGGGACTCTTCAATGGTTCCTTTTAGGCTGGAGATCGAACTCTGTTCCCTTTTTTCTGGTCGTTGAATACACTAGTCATTGCCCTGACCTGCCCTCTGTGAAAAAGAAAAAAACACCTAGTTACAGTATAAACATATCATTTTTTTTTTAAATATATTAAATTTCTGACAGGTGACTGTGTGAAACTTCGTCACACCCTTTGGGAGTGACATCACTCACTAGGTCCCTGGTAAACGGACTGGGTTTCTATAGCGCATTCATAGCCACCGCGGCAACTCCGTGAGCAGGTCGTATCTCACGTTCACGCACACTGCGACGCAAGGTGCCAACAGCTCGGTGTGAGGTGCCTTGCTCATGGAGACCTCTAACCCCCCCCTGCCAACAGCAGCCAGGGGTTGAACCAGCAACTCGTGTGAAGGACGAGTGTGAGTCGGACAACGGCGCCGACACCGTTGTCCATGACAACCAGGCGTTATTGGCTTGGTCGTTCAGCCTTCAGTCTGGTCTTAGATTCCATGTTTAGCTGTTTAATCCTCATTTGTCAGGCACGTCTATCAAAATGGATTTCCACTGAATAAAGACTGATGAAAGTAAATGAAAGTAAAGTAAGGGAAAATATAAAAACATAAAAAACATAATGAAACCCAAAAAACTCATCAAAACCACATGAAATGGGATAATAATGCAAAACAATGGTACTGGTATGGGTCAAAAAAACATTTGCCAAAGTGTGTGCTTCCCTCTGTTTAAGAATAGTTTGCGGTTCACGTAGTGGTTAGGGCCTGCAGCCGAAACTGTTCCGCCAGGTGATGCCGGAGAGGCAGGAAGATAAAAACGGGAAGGAGGTGAAACACTCCACAGTCTGCACGAGGCTGGGGTCTGGGCACGCTATTGACTTTAGAGAGTTCAGAATCTGGCCCCGATGGAGGGATATCTGCTAATCACAGTAACCCTAACTCCCACCTGAAAATATTGTTTATTTTGGTCTGGATTCAGCTTCCAACCCCTTCCCTGCTGATTACAGAGCCCGCACAGTAACACGACCTGATGTTGTTGTTTTGGCTGAAAAGAAATTAGCAGCATATTGATAATATGTCAATCTTGAATGTGTGTGTGTGTGTGCTTGTGTGAGAACTTGAGAACATGGAGGTCCCACTGTGCTTCTCCCAAGTAAGAGGCCGTCTCTCACGTCCATTTGACCGTTCCTCTTGACCCGATGCTTTGGGGGGCTGAGAAGGTCGGCCCACACCTATGTGGAAGGCCAGAAGGACAAGAACACAGTGTGCCTTAACCGTCAGGGCTGTTTGACCCCCAGCACCAAGGTTCTGGGGTCCGAACCTGGATGTCTGCAGTCCTCCTTGTAGTCGTGTCCGACCCCCTACCTGGTCATCAATGACGTGTGTCTAAAATATACACTTATGGTTTTGGGTGAAGGCGTCCGCACAATGCCTGAATAGAACCAGGAGTCCTCCATCTTTCATCCCTCGCCTGCCGTTTGCTCCCTGGGGTGTCTGGCCTGGAGCGTGGAGAGGGAGACCAGAAGAGGGGGGGGGGAGGAGGAGGCCGGCCCGTCTGTCTGGGTCGTCCCGGGCCCAGACTTGGGTCACGGGAGCCTGCTGGAGCTGGAGGAGGAGGAGGAGGAGGAGGAGGAGGAGGGGGGGTGTTGAGGAGTTCGGTTTCCCGACCGGCAGAAAAGAAAATACAACTTCCATCTTATTCAGGGGCTATACGTGTGAGCGCACACATGGACACGCACACGCACGTTCTCAGTCACACAGACTCAAACGGACACTCACTCCTAGCCCTCTTTAACCGAGGCTTCCTGCAGTCTCGCCGAGTGATATTTACACCGGGGGGCAGAGAAGCCTGGGGGTCTTCTTTAAGCAAGACGAAACATACGTCACCGCCTTACAACGACCCACATCCTGCTAGGGCCGCTAGATTATGGTAACAATCATAATCCCGATTATTTTGGTCAGGATTGAAATCCCGATTTATTCAAATGATTATTTTTTGAGTTGAAAAACATGATGTATTTATTCAGCATGTCTCTCCCAAAAACACCTTGTAACCGAGAACTTAGAAAAAACTCACAAAATGGTCAAAAAGAAAATTTTCAATTCCTATTATTGTAGAGAAATGTATCCAGCTAAAACATTTAAAAAAAAAAAGTTTAAAAAATAAATAGATTATATTAATTTTGTGATCGTTTCACGCTAAAATCGAAATTGAGATCGAAATTCGCTTAATCGCCCAGCCCTACATCCTGCCATCCACCCGCTCCCTCCCCCCTCAACCCACCCACCCACTCTACCCACCAACTCTCCCCCCGTCATCAGATATCAGCCATCTCTCCCCCACTCCATCAGTTATCAGACATCTCTCCCCCATTCTGTTCAGGCATCTCTCCCCCATTCTGTTCAGCCATCTCTCCCCCACTCTGTTCAGACATCAGGCATCTCTCCCCCATTCTGTTCAGGCATCTCTCCCCCATTCTGTTCAGACATCAGGCATCTCTCCCCCATTCTGTTCAGACATCTCTCCCCCACTCAGTCCAGATATCAGCCTTCTCTCTCCCACTCCGTCTAGACATCTCTCCTTCATTCCGTCCAGACATCCGATATCTCTCCCCCTCTCCTTCCAGACGTCAGTCATCTCTCCCCCCTCTCCCCCAGACTTATCTCCCCCCTCAGTCGTCTGATAACCTCCTCTCTCCGGGCCTCCAGCCATGGGGTAGCGTGTAGCTTACCTTCCCCAGACCGGTGTGTCCTCCGGTGGCGTGGAGGCCGAGGTGTGAGCCTTTAGCTCTGCAGGGCCGTGTCCGAGCCACCTGGCCCTGCCCGGATCAGCCGCTCTCCCCTACGCAGGGCGATCAGGCTCCTGTTACCTTAGGGCCGGCCTAATTGGTCGATCGAGGCGTCCGCCAACAATCCGGCGCAGGGGGAGAAACAGGGGCTCTGGGTTTGGTATTGGCGGCCGTGTGCGTCAGACCCACTGGGGAACTCTCGGTGTGTTTGTTCAATTGCGCTTATTTGAGTTAAAGTTTGATAGCGTGTTTATTGTGCTGTTGCTAACTTTATGTGCAGCCCGACCTGACTGCCTGCTCTCACGGCGCGGGGTGGATTATAAGGAGATCAGCGCACACGGATACCTGTTGTTAATGATCATATAAACTTCTGCTGGGAATATGCGTGGACTTTTTAAAGTGCTGTTTTGAAATCGGAATGTTATTAAAGCTGAAGCTGAAGGAAAGAAGTCGTCAGACTATTGTAACCAACGTTTAAGGAATCTCCACCTTGTTTGCGTAACAGTTTAAAGCAATCCGAAGCCGAGGTGCATCGGTTATTGGTGTTTGGAGCGGGCTGTGCTGCCACGGGCGATAATCACTAGCACTAGCAACAGTCTAAACAGAATCCACCAACGAACCGTCGAGGGCTGGCTCCCATGTGCTGGGGCTTTGTAGTAGCGTAATGTTTCTCTTCCCCCCCCCCCAGCTGCTGAACGCCATCCAGCTGTTTGGAGCCAACCTGGACGACTACCTCCATCTGCTGCTGCCCCCCATCGTGAAGCTCTTCGATGCCCCCGACGTCCCCCTGCAGGCCCGCAAGTCAGTACCGCCGCACGCCATCTCCCCTGGAGCTCGCCGCTCCGATCCGCACGTCAACCGGACGGAGAGATTTACATTATCGGGTCTAGACGCACCGGCTTCAGGCTGTGTCTACCTCTCTGTCTTTCTACCGCGCCATTACTGATGCTCTCTTGCTTTCTCTGTCTGTCTGTCTGTCGTCCTCTCCTCTCTGTTCTCTCTCTCCCTCTGTCTGGCTCTCTCTCCCTCTGTTTGTCTCTCTCTTCCCTTTGTCTGTCTATCTCTCTCACACCTTCTTTCTCTCCCTCTCTCTGTCCATCTCTACCTCTCTCTCTTTATCCGTCTCTCATTTCTCTATTTGTCTCCACCTCTCTCTCTCCCCCTGTGTGTCTCTAGTTCTACCTGTCCATCTCTACCTCTGTCCATCTCTACCTCTGTCCATCTCTACCTCTGTCTGTCTGTCTGTCTGTCTGTCTGTCTGTCTGTCTGTCTGTCTGTCTGTCTGTCTGTCTGTCTGTCTGTCTGTCTGTCTGTCTGTCTGTCTGTCTGTCTGTCTGTCTGTCTGTCTGTCTGTCTGTCTGTCTGTCTGTCTGTCTGTCTCTCTCTCTGTCTCCCCCTCTGTCTCTCTGTCTCTGTCTCCCTCTGTCTCTGTCTCTCCCTCTCCCTCTCTGTCTCTCTGATGTTATAGGATCTACCCTTTGCCTGAGTCCTCAGTGATGCTCTGTTTCCTCCCCCCAGGGTCTCCTTGGAAACGCTGGACCGTCTGACGGAGTCCCTTGACTTCACCGACTACGCCTCCCGCATCATCCACCCCATCGTGCGCACGCTGGACACCACGGCCGAGCTGCGCTCCACCTCCATGGACACGCTGTCCTCCCTGGTCTTCCAGCTGGGCAAGAAGGTAGGCCTCCCTCCCTCCCTCCCTCCCTCCCTCCCTCCCTCCCTCCCTCACCCCCTCCTTCCCTCCCTCACCCCCTCCTTCCCTCCCTCCCTCCCTCCCTCCCTCCCTCCCTCCCTCCCCCCCCATCACCCTCCCCCCTCCCCCCCTCCCCCCCTCCCCCCCTCCCCCCCTCCCCCCCCCCATCTCCCTCCCCCCTCCCCCCCTCCAGGTAGCTGTAACTGTAGAGTCTGTTCCAGAAGGTTCCAGACCCCTGCTGCTGCTTTAAGTCAAACCGTATGGCAGCTATCTGCTCTCAGGGGACACACACACACACACACACACACACACACACACACACACACACACACACACACACACACACACACACACACACACACACACACACACACACACACACACACACACACACACACACACACACACACACACACACACACACACACACACACACACACACACACACACACACACACACACACACACGCGCGCACACACACGCACACACACACTGTGTTAACTACTTCCTGCCAGGCTGCTGATGTCATCCACCAGTTCCCGGGAAGGGGGGGGAGGGGAATAACGCACACACACACACACACACACACACACACACACACACACACACACACACACACACACACACACACACACACACACACACACACACACACACACACACACACACCCCCACCCACATACATTAAACAGCATGCCCTGTCCTCTCCTTGCCTAAAGGGAGAGAGAGGGTAGTCCTGGTTCTAAAATGATCACATCATCTGCACAATGCCTTGATATCGATAAGCCAGTGCATGATTTGTTCATATGTTTCAGATTTTAAACATCTATTCCTGTTCATTATCTGAAACACATATGACGCATTGATCATTCGATATATATCTACTGCAGGATTTTGCTCTATGTTTATCAGTTAATACAAAAAATATGAATATTATAATTGGATATTAAGGATCTGATGGATGGATAAATAGATATTGATATGATTAGTCTTCTATCCTTGATCGGTTGAATCCTGTGGAACTCGTATGACTTGCACAGAAGGAGCAGAGCAATGCGTGTGTTGGCCGATGAAACGCTGTCCTCCTCTGCCCCCGCAGTACCAGATCTTCATCCCCATGGTGAACAAGGTCATGCTGAAGCACCGGGTCAACCACCAACGATACGACATCCTCATCTGCCGCATCGTCAAGGTTGGCCCTTCTGAACCGGCCTCATCGGTCTCTCTCTTGTTCGATTTCTCCATATTTCTAAGCTGTTAGTATAGATTCTGCCTTGGGTATTTTCGTGGTAATCAAGGCAGCTTTACAGGTTGGATCAGAGGATCAATTAGGTGGTTTATTACCGGATGTATTTCAGCAAGGTACAGACTTAGGTGGAATAGTCTACAGTGTAGGTGGGCGAGGATCAGTCTCCAGACGTGCTCCTTGGCTGTCGATCCCTCTTCTCAGGGCGAGGTTGATACCAAACAAAGCGTAACTGACAGATGAACAGAAGAAGTCTCTCCCTTGATAATGTATATGACCCTGGCTATGACCGGTCAGTTGGAGATGCACTGGCCTGTAGCGGTAAGAAGTGTGAAGACGGACGGTGCCCGAGAACACATAGAGACACTAGAATACACAAGCGTTCTACGCGCCTTCACGTCATCCAATTCTGTCATTTCTTTGGTTGACTTCTGCAGTATGTCATCGTTTGGATCGGTCTGAACGTGTTGTTTTAGTTTCAAACTTCTTTATTCAGTTAAAGTTCCTTCCTGTGTGTATCGTTAAGCTCGGGCTACGTGGATTACACACACACTTTATTTATGTCTCGTTGTGACAGGAACATGACTTCCATCTGCTAGCTTACAGGCGATTCCTGTCAAGCATTATGTTTGTTGAGAGCACATCGTGACATTACGTCGCCGATCGGCAATCAAGAAATCCATTTTGAGGCATACGAAAAATATAAATATGACAAAAGGAATCGGATGGAACTGGCATTGTTTATCAACAACTGGATAAACACGAAATCATCATCATTGTCGAGTTTGAAAGGCTGTGTGTTGTGTGTTGTTTGTTTGTGTGTGATGGATGTGTGTGTGTGTGTGTGTGTGTGTGTGTGTGTGTGTGTGTTTGTGTTGGATGATAGTGTGTGTGTTGGATGATAGTGTGTGTGTTGGATGATAATTTGTTTGTGTGTCTGAGATTCTACCTGTGTTTTTATGTGTGTTTTCTCAATGCATTGTTCTTTTGTGTGCGTGTGTGCGTGCGTGCGTGCGTGCGCAGGGCTACACCCTAGCCGAGGAGGAGGAGAACCCCCTGGTGTTCCAGCACCGGCATCTCCGCGGTAACCAGGGCGACACGCTGGCCAGCGGGCCGGTGGAGCCGGGGCCCATGAAGAAGCTCCACGTCAGCACCACCGCCCTGCAGAAGGTCAGCGTCAGCCACGTCACCCCCCCCCCCCCCCCCCCTCCGCTGCACAGAGCTATGCAGAGTCTAGGTGAACTCTGAACAGGCGGGTGTTGAGGCGGGTGCAGATGTTGATGGTGGTGTGGATCTCCAGGCTTGGGGGGCTGCCCGGAAGGTGTCCAAGGACGACTGGCTGGAGTGGCTGAGGAGGCTGAGCGTGGTGCTGCTGAAGGAGTCATCCTCCCCGGCCCTCCGCTCCTGCTGGTCCCTGGCCCAGACCTACATCCCCCTGGCCAGGTCAGCTCCTGCTCCTCCTCCTGCTCCTCCTCCTGCTCCTCCTCCTGCTCCTCCTCCTGCTCCTCCTCCTGCTCCTCCTCCTGCTCCTCCTCCTGCTCCTCCTCCTGCTCCTCCTCCTGCTCCTCCTCCTGCTCCTCCTCCTGCTCCTCTTCCTGCTCCTCCTCCTGCTCCTCCTCCTGCTCCTCTTCCTGCTCGTCTGTCCCCTCTCTGTCTGCATCTCTCTCTCTCTCTCTCTGTCTCTGTCTCTGTCTCTGTCTCTGTCTCTGTCTCTCTCTTTCTCTCTGTCTCTCTCTTTCTCTCTGTGTGTGTCTGTCTCTGTCTCTCTCTCTGTGTGTTTCTGTGTCTCTGGATCTCTGTCTCTCTCCGTCTCTCTCTCTCGGTCTCCGCTCGGTCTCTCTGGATCGCTCTGTCTGTCTCTAACTTTCTTATTCTGGCGCTTCTGACACTTCAAGGACATGAAGAACCACAGGGACATTCTTTGAGAAATTCAATCATTGAAACCACTTGATTGATATTATATATATATTATACATATTAAGCATTTGGAACTATAAGACATGATGGTGTGGAATGCTTTAACTCTGCATGGCATTGATCTTATTCAAAGTTTTCCACCCAGTAATGGTTCTTAATATCCATATATCCCTTCAGAGTGATTCCTCATCTATAATTGATCTAATTATTTATTTATGTTCTTACCCCAGATGTTCACTAGTTTGTAGTTGGTTTGTATCCCTGCTGTTCGCCCTGTGACAGTGAGCTGTGTCCCCCCCCCCCCCCCCCCCCCCCCCCCCAGGGACCTGTTCAACGCGGCGTTCCTGTCCTGCTGGTCGGAGCTGAGCGAGGACCAGCAGGACGAGCTGATCCGCAGCATCGAGCTGGCCCTCACCTCCCAGGACATCGCTGAGGTCACCCAGACGCTGCTCAACCTGGCCGAGTTCATGGAGCACAGCGACAAGGTACACACACACATAGACAAACACACACACACAGCGACAAGGTACACACACACATAGACAAACATACACACACAGCGACAAGGTACACACACACACAGAAACACACAGACAAACAGAAACACAGCGACAAGATACTCACACACACATAGACGGAAACACATAGACAGAAACACACAGACAGATGTACAAACACAGCGACAAGGTACACACAAACACAAAGACACACAAACACAGCCACAAGGTACACACACAGACAGAAAAACAAAGACAAACAAACACAGCCACAAGGTATACACACAGACAGAAACACACTCATAGACACAGACAAAGATGAACGCACAGAGAAAGACAGGCAGGCACACAGACAGACAGACAGACAGACGGGTAGGCACACGGACCGACACACACACACATAGAAACACAGACGGACACAGAAGCAAACAGACGCACAGAGAAAGGCAGGCACACACACAGACAGACAGACAGACAGGTAGGCACACGGACACACAAGCAGGCAACAGACAGACAGAGACGGGCAGATGCAAATTAAATGCATACACCCCTTAAAGACACACGCAGCACCCTTAAAACACATGGCGAGGAACGGAGAGAAAGAAAGGGGCACCCTTGATAGTCTATATACATCACGTACATGGGGACACATAAATGTCTCACATGAGGGGCCGAAACGTGTACATGGAAGCGGTAGTCCTAGATATATTACTGCGGTCACATTCGTAAGTCTTGTGGCTCACGCCAGGTGTGGTTACGCTTGAGAGAGGACCTGGCAGGAGCCAGCACAACATGAAAATAATCACCTGGAAAAAGCAGCCGCATCGCCGCGACTATTATCGTGACCTCGCCGCGCGCTCGCCAAGTCCCGATGTTCCCCCTAATAGCCGCGGCATGAGCCCCGTTTGATTGGTCCTCGGCCGGCGGGGTAATCACGGCTGTGTTGTGTGCTGCCAGGGCCCGCTGCCCCTGAGGGACGATAATGGCATCGTGCTGCTGGGGGAGAGGGCTGCCAAGTGCCGAGCCTACGCCAAGGCCCTCCACTACAAAGAGCTGGAGTTCCAGAAGGGGCCCTCGCCCCTCATCCTGGAGGCCCTCATCAGGTAGGAGCGCAGGGAAGCCGGGGCCGTGGTTGTCGGCTTTCTTTTTTTCTCTGGGTTTTAAAGCATTCAAAGATGTCCGTGCCGGTTTTGGCTCCTTTCTGGTTTGGTTTTAAAATGTGTTTTAATTGTTCTTGCTTGCTTCAAGTCATGCTGAAGTCAATTTCATTATTGATATCACTTAACATTTACACGTAGGGCGTTTAGCAGACGTTTTTATCCAAAGCGACTTGCAATAAGTACATTTGTCAGAAGAAAGAGAAACCACGATATATCGCTGTCGGTACAATAAGGATGTTCATAGATGTTAGCACAAACGATCGCTACGTTAACCCATTCCCCGTAAACTACAAAACTCTAAAGCTCTAAAGCTTCTTCAGTTAAGCCTTGAAGATAGGCTCCTAATTAATACGCAGACGCTTGTTTGAAATAACTTTTTCTTCCAATGTCTTTCTATCACTCATGACTCCACCGTGCTGCGTATCGCCATGAAGGCACACATGACTATGATAATACAATGAAGACGAAGAGCGATAGTGAATTCTTGCCCGGCTCTGGAGTCGATCCTTTAGTCCTCTCTTCACTCCACACTTCACTCCTAAGCCTCCTCACGTTTATCTGCCTCAACCCTAAGTGAGACCAGCTGAGGTCAGGTAAGCCCCCGTTCAGCGGACCCCTCTCCTCGGTACGGCACGCTGTCTAGCGGTGCCAAGGAGCCGTTTAACTGCCTCATACCTTGGGTCGCACCACCAAACGCCTCTCACTGGAAACCCGAAGTTTAGCAGCAATTTCCTCCCGGGCGCTGGCCGGGGGCAGCGGTGCCCGCGGCCGGGAGAAACGGGAACGCCAGCACTGACGCAGGAAGTTGAGTAGTTCAAATGAACCCGTCAGTCTGACTCTGCAGTGACTCAGTGTGTACCTTTTTACATCTATGCCTCTGCATATACGTCTATAGTGGAAGAGTGTAGGTTAGTACGTCACCCAGATGTTTTCCATGACACCACTGCTCTCGCGTTTCACAACCAAAGCCCATGTCGTCTCCGTTACGGCCAATCAGGACATGTCGTTCCGCTTCATGAAGTGGGCATTGGGTTGGGCACTGTGACTGCTGTGTATCAATATGAGCGCTACTACTGTAGGCATTACTAGTGCAATGCTATAGTATGGTTTCAGTATGGTTATAGTGTATTTTTGCATGCCTTCTTCGTAGTAGTGATGCTGCTTTGTATTTTGGGCTTGAATCTAATTTAGTGTCTTGTATGCTCGGGACTGTGATTTTCAAAAGAAGGAGCAGACTGAGCTACAAATACACAGTTCATCTTGTGACCGGAGGGGCAGTCGACCTGGGAGTAAAAATACATCCAAAGTCCTATAAATATGAATGATACCCTGGGCCTGTCACTGTTATGACCAGTGCCCCAGGCGACTGGGCAGAGGTAGTCATTTACTCTGAAATGACTGTACTTGCTCTTATTTTGTTTGCTGTTGTCATTGCATCAAAAACCCAACAACTGGAGAACGCAGGTGGATTCATGAGCCCCAGCCTATCCGGCGGGAGCCATAGCCCAGATACCATTTAGACCATCACTCCCAAAGCCCTTTTCATCGTAATACTGGCCTGGATAAAGCCCCAGTATCCGCCCGACGTACAGAGCTTTGATACGCACGGTAATCTTTTCCAAGCCCCGGATTCCCATCCCGGTCGGGCCGGTGTCCTCGGTTACTGCGCTTTACTGAGTGCAATGTGTTTTCCAGGCATTTAATTGGACGCTTGCCCCCTTTTCATCTGTGAGACTGTCTGGAGTAGTGTTTCTTAGGGGCCTGGTTTCAATTTCTCTGGGGCCCTTGATGATGATGAATGAATGATGGGATCCAGCGCTGAGGTCTTTCCAAACCCCTCCATCTGGTTCTCACCTCTCCAGGATTCCCAATAAAAGGTCCAGGCTGTAGGGCAGTGCGCTCCGGGCCCGACCCAGGCAGGAGCTGCTCTCACTGGGGCCTTCTGGCCGTCTAAGGCCCTGGTGCCGCTTAGTCTGACGTGTTTTTGAAATCTAAGGGAGTTTCGTCACTACTGTTGCTTTTAATAGTGATTGTGGTTTGTTTTGAACATTTCAGTGTTTCTGTCACTGCACTTGGCTCATATAAGTGATTCTGTGGTTCCGTTTAAGTGTTTCGGTCAAGGTCACCTCTGTTTGTATTTTGTGTTTGGGGTCTGGGTTTGTATCAGGACATGAAGCAGGAATATATACATGAATTAATTAAAGACGGTAGCAATCAGTGAAAATAACCCAGACCTGTTAGTTGTCGGACCACTTTGTGCGGTAATGTTCAAGGTAAATCCCTTGGGCGAAATTGGATTGTTCTGGTAAATGAGTGGCGGTGATTTACTATTAAAACGGTCTATTCTATAAAGAAAAAGGCTGTTGCGGTACTAAATAAGTAGCATTACTTCATTTCCTACAAGTGTGTATTGCCATATTTCTGAACGTTTTTATTTGGCATATGTATCGGCCATTAGTTTGACAATGAAGGGAATTGTTGGAAAGAATTAGTACACATTGCTGCTGAAATGTGTTGATAACATTATGAAGCGAACCGCGTATCTGAGAACTCAAGGCTTCTCCGCCTGATGGGAAACTCATCTGCGCTGCACTCGGTACGATGTCCAAGACACTGAGGTTTATTCGAGGGTCTAAATACATTCCAGCGTCTCATTTACATTTTCGAATGAAGCATGGGACTCTGTGTTCTTTGGTGCGGGAATTATGCAGACACCTTGTAACCATGGTTACCATGACGGGGCTCCTAGGGTAGTAGCAATAATAAAAGAGCAGCTTAAAGAACAAAAAGAAACAACAGTGTTTACAATGTAATCGATAACACCTGAACCTTGACCTCTGACCCTACAGACCGTCCTTTGAGTCTTCTCCTGGTGCCCTTGTTGTTATTTCAGGACAATTCCTTTCAGGTGTCTTCGGGCCCCGCTGTCTCCATAATGAGGGAGGCCCCTCGTAAAAAGGGGAAGAATATATGACCTTTCTTTGAGGCCGGTTTACGCAGCGGAGCGTTTTTAAGTATTCAAATATGTGAACACTTTGGAGAAACTCTAACCTCTATCCTCGTGTCTCCTCTGGGTCTCCTTTTAGCAGATGGCGTTCCTCTCTCTCTCCCCGCTTCACAAAGCTGTCCTTGGGGGCGGGGGTGGGGGGGGGCGGCATCTCACTAGCATGCCTTTGTGTAAATGTGTGTGTGGTCTCAATTTCTCTCATTTGCGACCTTTGCACGGGCCCTCTGACCTCTGGGGGCCAAGCGGATAATGGCCCAAGGTCAAGGCCTCGCCGTCGTTGGATGTGGAGAGAGGCGAGGATGTGTTGGTGGAGGTGTGGCCGTGTTGGCAACACATTCTGACCCTGCTGCTGAGCAAGGCTAAAATTACACCACATCAGACCTTTAGTTAGAAATAATAAAGGTTTTTATTTTCTATCCTATAAAACAACACAATACAAGAGCTGTACAGATTTTACAAATGACATCGCTATTATCCACAATTAGTTTCTGGGTTTTCTTTACAATCCTCTGTGTGGTGTAGTTTACATTCCAGTAACTTTTGTTGTAGCCTTTGCTGTTCTCTTTTTTTGTCTTTACATGCAATCAACGTCTAGTGCAACGTTTATTTCTTATACTGTCATTTGTCGTTTTATACCCGATACACTTTTGAGATGAAGAACTGATAACCAGTTAAGCCTATGGAAACAGTGGTAAAGTTCTAAGAAAATAGAGATTTTCAAGATAAATATATGAAAAAAACGCATTACAATTTACAATCAACAAAAACAGAAGAACACACAAACAAACACACATTGCGTATCCAACCCACCTAAACACATCTAGAAAACGACGTTCTTCTAGGAGTTAGGATCTCTCCGTTTGCTTCCCCCGTTCAAAAGCCGCCCCCCCCCCCCCCCCCCCCCCCCCCAAGTTCAGAGTGTGCCGGTATTCGTTTGATCTCTGAGAAGGCCTGCCAGTCATCTGCACCAGCTGCCCTGGCCCTCGTCCCTCACGGGCGAAAGCTGTGAGGTCGGATCTTCATCTCCACCCTCTTCATGGAGTAGCTAGACCCGTGCCAGCCGTACCAATTGATGCCGTCTGTTCTGGGCGAGTGCACCCCTCTGCGGTAGTACACGCCGTTCAGGTTGGAGTCCGTGCAGCAGTTGTACCAGTAGCCACCTGCAGGGGGTTCACAAGATCACATTGGTCACTCGTCTGTGACTCACATCCAGCCTTTGAGTCTGAGCGCCGTTTGAGTCACGGTTCAGAGGCGCTCGGCGTCCGTACCTTTCCGCAGGGCGGCGCAGTCGTCCACGCACTTGTCGTGGTCCTTGTCCTTGGTGCTGAAGTAGGTGTTGTTGTGGTAGCGCAGCGAGTCTCCGGCGTTGCCGCTGTAGTTGGACAGGAGGAGCTTGTAGCTGTTGAGCTCGTTGCTCAGGCTGAAGGAGCCGTACTCGGCGTAGCGAGTGTCTCCCGCCCAGTCCTGCGTCGGAAAAACACATTAACGGGCGAGCTCAGCAGAACAGCACCCCTCGGAGAACAACCACCTCCAGGGCCATTAGCCGGGGTTTATGTATTATTCTAGTAATGGAAACAAAGAGTGAGAGGATGACTGGGACTGCTCTGTGTTTTGGCGGGGTGAGGCCCTCATAATGGAGCGAGTGTTCGTTCCGCTCTGGGTTTGAACCCTGCCTTTCCCCGGCGCTCTGCGACCCCTTACCTCCATCTCGATGCGCAGCACGGTGGCCTGCTGCGTCAGGCGGTAGATGTGCTCGTTGCCCAGCCAGAAGTCCCCGCGCACCGTGCCGAAGCCCTTCTTGTACTGCTTCCAGTCGCGGTCGAAGGAGGTGAGGCCCACCCGGCGCCTCTGGATCACGGTCCAGCCACCCCCGTTGGTCTCCATGTCGCAGAACACCTGGAGGGAGTCACGCCGTTAGGGCAGGTGTTCAGGACGCATCTCGAACTAAACGCTTCAAGACTGATGTCCTAACCGTTGAATAAGCCTGTGTTGAACATCACCGATCGAGACGTTGGAAGGCTCCACACACAAGGCATTGTCTTTAAAGCGATATAATGGTTCTCCTTAAGGGAGCTTCTCAAGCTGTCTTAGGATAGAAGGACTTACTGTCAGCTCGGGCGTCCGGAGGAAGTCGTCCTTGGGGAGTTTGTACTCTCCGGAGATCCGGTAGTTCTTGGCGTACAGGGAAGCGCAGTCATACATGACATCTGGAGGGGAATGAGCAGAGCAAGGCCGATCAGTAATGGGCTTCCCAGATGCTCTCTTTGGTCTGAAGCTTTAAATTCACTTTATATATTGTGCAGTCGCTTGGCATAGGGATTGATAACGACCCTGAAGTGGAAGGGACCGCTGTGAAAATGGTCCCCCCCCCCCCCCCCCCCCCCCCCTTCAAAGGTCCACAGCAGTCAGAATAATGGCACTCTGTGTGCTAGAGGGAATGAGGTCACTGGTGTTGAATCAGACCTGGGGCTGGCGAGGAGTGGGAATGAGAGTTTGAAAGAGGGGTACAGTGGAAACCTTCTCATTCTAATCTTTGCTTCTCTTCCTGCCTCACCAGTCGCTCTGTAATTTAAGCGATGCCTGTTGAAACGCCTGGGTTCACTTTCCTAGTCGACTCGACACACAGCCACACGCGCTCACACTCACGCACACACCCCTAGCGTCTATTAAAATAATAAACGGAATCAGGCCCGGTTAACCTCTCTGCAGCGGTTGATGCTGATTAAAGGCTTGTTCAAGTCTGGATGCTGGGGTGTTTTGCCATTTTTATAGAGGTGGTCTTTGTCTCCCAGCGCTCCAGACGGGACTGTACACCTCCTAAATGAGGGGGTAGGCACTGCGGTGGGCGGGGGACACACTGTTATCTGCACTGTGATCTTCATTATCCCCCGCCCACTGCATTGGCCTGGTGCCCGTGGCTGAAACGGCCGCCGAACCCAAAATCGTAATTAATTCGTTATGCATTGTGGTAATTTGTGTTTTATGATTTTCAACATGGTAATCTATGCCATTTTATCAGCGTTATTTGAAAGAAGAAGTAAACAGTCCTTTGGAGATCTGCGGTCGGTGTGTGGGGATGAGTGGCGCTCCGTCTGAGCAGTGGTTGACTTTAGTGTTTGGCGTCTGAGAGACTGACCCTTATTCTCCCGTCTATTGCCACTGTGTGTGAAGCATTTCATGTACGACATTGCCCACTACCTTGCTCCCCTCTTCCATAGAACTCTCAGCCCAAACTAATTTGGTTGAAACTCAGTGTTTTGAATTCAGTGAGCCCAAACAGTGGGCTCACTTACACATGAAAGTACACAAGGTTGATTATAGCTACCCAGAGGCAAAATACCTCAAAGAAAAGGTGAGGTTAAAAGTGGCTCACTGCAACTCGACAATAAATGTGTACCTGCAACAGGTTAACTTGTATAAATTAAGAACTCTTAAAACTGGATCACAAAATAACGTGTCTGTCCTAGTCATCGGTTTGATGTATTTCTAGGTCATCCCCGTATGGTCTAGGCTCAACGTATGGCAAACATTAGACACGATCTTTAGATCCGGAGAGAGAGGGCCTCACACCAGCTGAGAACAAGAAGGACAGGACGGAGAGGGAAGAGGGTCCGTTCTGTAACCATGGTAACACTTCAACCGACCCTGCGGACTAGTGAAATGAGTTCATCCATTCACGAGAACTTTGTCATACCACTGCCAAACAGCCAAATGTAACACTCGGCCAACTATATTAAGTGCCTTACTTTACTAATCACTGTACAGCATCAAGGATTCTTTCATAATCTCCTCCGTTCCCTTTGACGTTCACAGTGGAAAGGAAAAGATGAAACAAGTCTGAACTCAAACTGCACTTTGCTCGACTCTCAAAGACTCTTCCCTGTCTCGCTGGGGAGGGACGATAGAGTTTAGATGAAGCTAGAATGTGCCGCTCACCTGAGCTGGTCTGCGTGATGGACTGGGCTCCCTGCAGCTGCAGGATCTCCACGCGGTTGTTGATCTCCGAGTACTTGCTCTCGGCCTCGGTGACGCGGGCCTCCTGCTGGCGGTTCTGCTTGTCCAGCTCCATGACCTGCCGCACCACGGTCAGCAGGTCCGTCTCCTGCTTGCGGCCCAGCTCCTCCAGGATGCTGCTCAGGTTGGCCACCTGCACCTTCAGGGAGCGCACCTCCTCGCAGCACGCGCCCTTCTGGGACTTGGGGAAGTTCTTCTTCTTGGGGGTCTGGGCCCACGCCCCGGCCACCAGGAGCAGCGTGACGCCCAACGCCGCGATAGTCATCGACACTTTGGCCATTTTCTTTTTTTTCTTTGGTTGTCGGCGTAAAGGTCTCTGTTTCGGTTGTGGTCTGCGGTCTCTGTGTTCAAAGAGCGGTGTGTTCCCGGTGACTGCCGCTCCGCTGCGTTCAGTGGGTCAGTGCCAGAGCTCTCCTTTTCTTCCGGCTGTTCACCTCGGCTCCGGTGTTCTCTCTGCAGTCCGGCTCTCCCTCTGTGCATCTTAAATATTTCCACATAGGTTCCTCCCACCCCTCCTCTGCCTCAGCAGCCCATCAGTCGCTGCCCTGACCCCCCCACCCCCAGCCCCCTCCCCCTTCCCACACACGCTTCGCTCACTCACTTTCGCTCCTTCCTAGCAGTTCTGCCCCCTTCTGCGTCGGCTCCTCGTTGGTCAGGTGTTAAAGGTTTCCGTAGCCCTCCAGCAGTGGGTTGTTTTTCTGTCTTCCTCTGCCTGGAAGGGTAATGGAAGGATCCAGTAAAAACAAAACATCAGCTCCTGTCTGGTCGTATCATGCTACCATGTATGACCTCTGATGACGAGTGCCGCTGGAAACGCAGGCCTCCGCCTTCCACCGCCGTCTTGGTATTTGTTTAGGATTTGTTTCAGGTTGAACGTTTTAACACCTAAATCCGCTTCGGTTGAAACGTGTGTCAGCATGCCGGCCTGTGTCGTTTTTGCCTCTCTTTACAACGTGGTTTTCCCTTTTAATGACGGGTTTCTGTTATGACGAGGTGTAACTTTCTTCAGTAAGTTGTGTTTTTACGTACCCTACAGATGTGTGAAGTCAGTAAGAGGCCTTAATTGTAGGGCTTGACAGCCCTACAATTAAGTCATTAAAGACCTTTCAGACGAAGGTTGGTGTTTGGTTTAAACACACACCTCATTGAGTGTTTATCGAATCGACTACAGAATATACTACATAAAAAGGTTCAAACATATAAATCCATAAAAATAATATAAAGAAATAATATGGGGGTAATAAAATGCCCAGATGTTCTACTGTACAGAATGTGCATTAAATAAATATAATATGTGTGTAAGAAATTAAGTGAGCTTAGAGCAAACTAAATGCAGCTGTGTAATAATGGTAATAAAATGACCCTGGAATAAAGTGCTCTGGAACTGCAAACGCAGGGCAGTAATAAGTGATTGCTGCACATGATACACTTCCATATAATTGGTCAAGAAAAATGCGTCTTGAACTCCCAACTATAATTTCCGAAACAGAGGCCTGTTTGCATGCTACCGAGTGACACATTGTGTGTTCCAGCTGTACCAACAGCGTATTATCAGGCCAGTCCGATGCACATGTCCATTGAATGAGTATTCTTCTATATGTGAGGACACCAAAGAACCACCGGATGCTACCGGAGCTCTAAATGGCCTTCAAAAGACATGATTGTACACAAGATACAACACCATATCATTTATCAGCCTCGCCGCTGTCACATCTCGACTGTAATGACCATGGATGTTTTCTTTGAACTTTCCGCTCTGCTTTGCTCTTATACTGTCTTTTGTGCATCAAGGCTTTTCAATCTGGCCTGAATGAGGCACCTGTGTTGTCCCAAGAGCACGTTTTTAAGTGCATACAATATAAAAGTTGGTGTAACTATGGACACTTTTACATGGCTTTGTGCACAATGTTCAACACACACTCATACTCTAAAGGGATATACATACAAGTATGGTATCGCTTTAAAGATTAGCACCAACAGCCAGCCCTGAGCCATCGGAATCATTTCACCGCTAAGAACAACCTTAAAACCCTGTGGAAACACTTGATTCTTGTTTCCAAAAGGTGACTCACCAAAAAAAGGATCCATATCTGCTACCTATCCGGTTACTATTGGAGTGATCCCATCATCTCCCAAGTGTTTTTGGAGCACACTTAACACTGGCTGAAGGCCCTCAAAAGAAATATTCTCCGAGACCCAGCGACGGGAAGGGTCAAGTAACGGTAGGAGGGGAAGATGGGGTGACCGTCCATTTTCATTATGAATGTGATCCGCTCCGTAGGTAGCTGTTGGCTGGGGTCCATTTGTTATTCTTTAAAAATCATTCTTTACACATCAAACATTCACCGCTTTCAGGCCCTTGAAGGGCTGGAGTGGTGCAGTGCTGTCAATCGGACTCATAGTATTAACAGGGGCCTCATGTAATGTCTAAGGCTCATGTCTGCTAAGGCGAGGGGGGGGGGGGGGGGGGGGGGGGGGGGTTCCTGTTGATTCTGAAAGACACGTATGGGGCAAGAATGAACCTTGAAGGGCTATCTCTGTCAGCCTCTCTTTCAGCAGAACCAGCCCGCCTGCTGTCCCATTGTCTCTGTCGGGGTTGTTTGTGTAGCCCACTCTCTAACCCAGAACCAAGGGCCTCAAGGGGCAGGAACCAAAACACACCAAACACTCGGGAGAGCCATGGAGGTTGGGTGGGCTGACAGGAAATGAGCTCAACAACACTGAGACAAAGTGATAATGTTGGAAACCGCAGAATATAAAAATCGGTCCATGCCCCAAATCCCGGTGTGTAAACTTATCGAGAATCATTCTGTGGTTGGCTGTCGTCCCCTTCCAAATATGTGTCTCCTGGAAGTCGCTAGAATGACCGACATTGGAGGGAGAGCTCTGTTAGGAATCACAGTCATTTCGAGGGAAGAGCCGTAGTCAGAAGTGCACTTAGAGATTCCTGAATGTTACATAATGGGGACAGGCCTGTTGTTGCTGTTTCTGGTGACGCCAGGCTGAGATCCACAGTGGAGTTCGCCTTACCTTCGTATGCCCAGACACATCCCTCGTTTCTGGGAGCGGGTGTGCTCACTGCTAGCCTCCTCTTTCCATTCCCCCAGTGCCGGCTGTGTGGTGTTGAACGTGGCCCATGTGTGGACGATGTTTTACATTTGCACATTAGCTGCCGGCCATCTGTGCGTAATGCCATTGGGACTTCATTAGACTAACATGATACAGAGTTATTAAATTGTTGATTTTTGTTGCTCTTTTGTTTATTTTCTCAGACGGTTTGAAAGTCGGTGAGTTAATCCTGAATGCGATAAACAATTTTCATTGATGTCTTATTGAAAGTAGGAAATTAGGCTGTGTCTTTTGAAAATGTTGCTGGCCAGCGGCCACATAAATATCTGGCCACATAAGTGTACCCCTGGCTGCATTGAACCTGACGGGGCACATATGGTTTAAATAACTCGACGTACAAAATGCCAATGTTTTGGTGACCTCATGCATTGACTTCCTGGAAGTTTTGTCATGCCTTCCCAAGGCATTTTATGTGACATAAAAAAATTCTTTTTGTCCATATTAAACGTTTAGACCTGTGTTTTTTGTTGTAGTCTTCACTTTATATTCTTTACTCACCCTTTGACTTCCCTGCGTTTTCAAATGCCTACATTTAAACACACGCGAAGAGTAAAAGTTTTGGCTTACTTTGACATACCATCTTGTTTTCGGCATAGTCTAAATTCAACCGTGCTATTCAGTGGATCCCTAAAATAACCATTATATTCCATATTTTATTACTTCTGTGTGGATAGGTATTAGTATATAATATTGCTAGTCTGAAGGAAATTGCAAACTGGCCCAGTTAAAATGAAAACCAAATGTTGACTCAGACCGACACAAACGCCGACGTTCAGCTCTGGCCGATGACGATGACGATAACTCCGAGGTCGGAGTGCCAATCACCGGCATCCATCAGCCCTTCCAGGGACGACGCCTAAAAGTACAGCTTCCGACGTGCTCAGTATCCCTCAGGCAACACTGTGAGCGGCTACCCAAAATGTATCTAACTGACCGGTTGCTAGGTTACCTGCATGGGGAAAGTGTTCCTAACAGACCGGTTGCTAGGTTACCTGCCTGGGGAATGTGTCCCTAACAGACCGGTTGCTAGGTTACCTGCCTGGGGAATGCGTTCCTAACCGACCGGTCGCTAGGTTACGCCTATGACTCCTGTTAGCCCCCCGAGCCAGGGAGGTGCGTCGGCGTGACGACGGGGTACAACGTGCCGTCCCGGGTGTCTCCCCTGCTTGACGGACGGCTCCGTGAGTCATTTCCCGCTCCTCCGCAACGGGTCCCCGCGGCAACGCTCCGCTCCGGGCCCGGTGTCTGTCGGCCAGCGCCGAGCCCCAGGTGCACGCCGCTTCTAACACGCTCTGCGTCGCTGACCCGTGGAGCCCTCGGGGGGTCAGAGGTCGGCGGGGCTCTCTGTTGATCTTATTGCTCACTTCCCCACATGAGAGGGCCGTGAGGAGCCTCATTGTTCTGCTCCTCCACTCACCAGGCTCCTCGTTCTGGGGCGGGGGAGGGGGAGCTCAGCTGCGTGGCGGTGGCCTGCCGTCTCTGTTCTCGTGACGGATAGCCGTCCGGCGGCTGCCGGGTCCCCAGAAAGCACGCTGCTCGCAGATCTCTCACTTGGCGAGGCGGCGCACAGGAAGTGGTCTGTGGAGCTATCCTCTCAGGCGCGCTCACACACCTCACTGGCGCATGACGTAAGACCTGGGACGGAGGTTTAGGGTCGGAGATGAAGACTGTTTTTTGAGTCGTTAATAGATTCAGAAAATTGAATTTTGCCTGAATTCTCTTTTGATCCCCCCTTAATGCCTTTACTATAGAGGCTACATTTTTTTGTTTTTCTCAAGGATTATTTATGAACCTCAGATGATTGAGTGAATCCTGTGCTCATTTATTCATAAACTTTCTAGATGACTATCATGGGTCAACTGTTGGGTCAACAAAAATAAGTCTCTGGGCTTCTTTGGGGTGGAAAGGCTGAAGGGTTAAGTCAGGATCGCGTGAACGCCTCTCTGAGGGATCCGGAGGTCTTTATATAACCTTTATTAAAACCAACTTCTTCCACCTGTCAGTCATCTCCGTGTAATTCCTGTTGAATTAAACATGACATGCTTGGCGGCGGGAACACTTTTGAGATGTTTTCTTGCAGGCACACACAAATGGTGTTTATATAACCCAGCGTTGCAGCTGCAATACCACCAAATACCTTTTTGCCGTCTGTGTTGAGATTTTTCAAAAGAACGGCAATTCCACTAAAAGGTTATCTTTGGCTTGTTTGTTGATCACAAACAGATGAAATGTGGCCCTGTTTTTCCACCAATTTTTTTTTTGACAACCACATTTTCATTTAAAGTATTGTCTTTGAAGTGTGGATGGTGTTCTCTAAACACTCAGGGAAAAGTTGATCCCGATTTATGGACTAGAATCAATTTCGTTTTAATTCGTCCCTTAAATGGAGAGCAACAAATGACTCCATGTGTATTCAGACTGCCAACTACCGGGGAGGCATTTCAGATGGTCTTAATGCTGGGCTCAGTCCCTGATGAAATGAGATGTAGTTATCATCCATTAGCTACTACAGCCTCCTGAGCTAACCTTTAAACGGCAGCTAACCTCTACACCACTTTACCACTTTAGCTATTCTGTACTGCTGCCATGGAAGGTTTCTCTTCCAGAAATGTGCAAAAACAAATCAAGGTAGCTATTAAAACAGCAGATATATGGGGTAGATGTCATTTTAAAGATGTGATAAATGAAAGGTATATTTCAAGAATAGCCCAAACTGCACAGCGACAATTGAATCATTCTGTTGTTGTTAATAGCTCCTCACAAAACTTTAGCATCTCAAAACACTACAGAGAAAAACAAAATGACTCGAACTGAAATAATAACGGGAAAAATAACATTGGTATAAATCCAAATCCGTGCCAAGATATAGCGAGTCACGGCCGGAGGTTAAACACACTGTTTCGTATTCCCGCTAATGAGGGAGCGCATATGCGCCCGGGTGTCCACCACCCCGTCTGACTGGCAGGCCCTCACCCTGGCATGCCACCAGGGGCCTCTCCTCCTCCTCTCCGCCGGGGCCACTGATGGCTCCCAGCTGCCTTCTGTTATGGCACGAGGAACAAGAACCAGGTTCTGGACTCTCACTCATCACCCCGCAAAGCGGTAGCCAGATTCCAGAGCCCAGGATAGATGGATTACCCCGCGCTCCCCCTGAAGGTCCCACCTCATGGGAGCGCCGCTGGCTCCGTGCCTCAGCCCGGGGACACGGGGTGCAACGTCACCAGACTGACGGCCCGCTGGGCAGCTGGGCAAACGACCAGCAAAGTGTTGTTATTATTTTTACCTCGTTGGAAGCAGTTTTGTGGATTTTCATTTTTCATTCAAACCAAACTGTTATGGGGATGTTTGTTATGGTTTTGGAGTGGACAGGGGTTGTAGTTGGGGGGGGGGGGGGGGGGGGGGGGATGTCATTTATCACATCTTTAAAATGACATCTACCCCATATATCTGCTGTTTTATTAGCTACCTTGATTTGTTTTTGCACATTTCTGGAAGAGAAACCTTCCATGGCAGCAGTACAGAATAGCTAAAGTGGTAAAGTGGTGCACAGGTTAGCTGCCGTTTAAAGGTTAGCTCAGGAGGCTGTAGTAGCTAATGGATGATAACTACATCTCATTTCATCAGGGACCTTATATATCTCATTTCATCAGGGACCTTATGTATCTCATTTCATCAGGGACCTTATGTATCTCATTTCATCAGGGACCTTATATATCTAAGGTACTTCACGTAAAAGAAGATTCCTGTTAAAAACCCTCACACAGCAGAGACAGATGTCAGTGGGTCACCCAGAGATGACGTCGCTGTGTTGGAAACGCGAGGCCGTTTTTCAACAGCATTCCGATGACCTTACCCCTCCGTTTGACCCCGTGACCCCCGTGGTGACGGGCTCCATAGGCATGCAGGGGTCCCGGTGTCAACCAAGTTTAAAGCAGCGCTCCGATGGTTCCTCCAGCTGTCTCACAGGCTCCATGGCCAGCCTAACCAGCAGAAACAATGATACGCAAAACTATAGAAGTGATGACAACTGGGTCGTAGAGGTTTAGGCGTGTTCTGTTCGTTTGAGCACGGCTGTACCCCACGAAATGTGGGTTTCTGGTAAGCCCATTTAACCAGATACACGCCACACAAGAAATCCCCATAAACCGAACCTGCTCACTTTACTCATAAAGCTTATCTAATATGTCGTTATTTTCGGGGTAAAATGTAAAAGATTAGTTTTTAATGAGTGCCGGTCATGAATTCATTAAAACACAGTGGGCTAAATCCCTTTGGCGTGTTGGCGTGCCTTCCTTTGGAGTGTAGCTGCTGAGAGCAGGACACATGGGTCGCTTTAAAACCACCCCTCGCTTGATGAGGTTTGAGAGGAAATGTGAAACAAAGACCCCAGTCAAACCGTCTCGGGATGTAAAGTACCAGCCCCTCTCACCCCCTCTCACCCCCCAGACCCCAGTAGCTCCACCGGGGTCCCAGGGGGGTGCACGCGGCTGACCCCTGTCATAGCCACCATCCAGGCAAGGCCTTCTCTCCTCCGAAGACCCTGTGGTGGTCCGAGAGTAGATCTTTATCAGGAGCACTTCTAATCTTGAGTTGATTGAAGGCAGATTCTTGATAAACCAGGGTCAGTCTCTAAGATTTACGTTGCATCCTCACAGTGGGGATAAACTGGGGATGATTGAAGCTGTCTGTTTAAAAGAGAGGATCTTTTCCACGCTTTCATTCAAATGAGTCGATGGTTGGCGCACACTTCCTCATAATTCCCTTAATCCTTCGATTCTTTCGGTTTGGATTCCAACGAACCGGTCGGATATTCACTGGAGGCGTTCGGAGATATCAATGGAACAATTGCGTAACAATATGTCTCATTCAGCCCTTATTGACACGGTACAACTGTATCGTTTTAGTTCAGTCATGCTTCGGTGGAAGTATCCAGCTGAGCAAATATCTCCTCCTCTGCGTCCGTCAGTCATCTTCTAACTGGGTAGGTCTGGGAGGGCCAGTCGCTGCAGGTCTTCATCAACAGAGAGAGCTAGCCAGTAAGGCCTACTCCACACCATATCTGCCTATGTCAAACATTATTAATCCGATACTGATCTTTTCCCCAAACAATGGGTGTCTTTTTTTTGCGGGTCGGAAAAAAAGGATTGGCCTTTTGGAGCCAGTTACCAGTGTCTGTAAATGGAGTATTTAATGATTTAATCGTTAGTGCCCAGAGCCAATCAAAGCTGTCGTGTTTATATTCGTTTCAACTCTAGAATTTCACAGTGGTTGAATTATATTTCATCAAGTCACAGAATACCCCCGTGGGCTCGTCTGGTACAACAGAATAAACCCCCCCCCCTCTGTCTCACTCCATTACAACTCATTCCCTCGGATGTATATTTGCGATGAGCAACTCTCAAGTTGCAAACGGAGAGACTCCCAGCACGCTATCTCAAGAGGAACCAACGGCGTGAAAGAGTGCCCTTTCCCCCCCCCCCCCCCCCCCCCCCCCCCCCCGTCCGTCCGTCCGTCTCCTCTGGATCTCCGAGCCGGGACCCCTTCGAGCCCCTCATCTGTAACCCATTGGGGCACGCGGTGCGTACCCCCAGCACATCCTGTCCCGCCGTCGTAGCCCGACGATTGATTGCATTCTGGCGGGGGCCCCCCCACAGGACGGCCCCGTCCCAGGGTGACTGCGTGTGACAGCCGGTGCTGCCGCGGCTGCTGCTCCTCTTTCACTGGGAGCTGTTAAGGGCCGTGGTCACCGGGGGACCGCCGCGAGAGGGGCAGCACGTCGGGGCCGGCGCTCGCTTGGCAGCCGGCGCTCGCTTGGCAGCCGTCCGACGCGGGCGTAGTAAATCTCGTTCCACCTTGAGAGGCAGCTCTTTCTGGCCCTGCCTCGGGCGTCTGAAGCTCGTTCATGTTTCCACCGACTTCAACAGAGGGATAGAGAAAGAGAGAGGATTTGTATTTGTGTTCCGTCCTCTTCATTCATCCATCATCTAATCAATCTGTCTCTCTCCATCAATAGCGCTGTATCGCTTTTATAAACATTTTGCACGTAGGCGTGTGTGAAACCGCGCATGCCTGCGTGACTGGCTCACAATGAGCAGCAATGCAGGAGCAACAGCATGATGTCCGCTCAACCACTGCTTCTGTTCCCCCCCCCCCCCCCCCCCCCCCCCCGCTTCCCCTTCCCTTGCAGTAAATTGAAGGCCATGTGGGGCCCGAACACGGGGGTCCTCTGTGAATATGCAAGGTCAAAGGTCACCGCAAGTGTACCCTCAGAGGTCCTCCCGAGTTGGACATTTTGGAAGGCATTCTCTGCCTCGTGATCTCGGTATGACCCCGTTTGTGGGACATGACGCCACCGATCTAACACACAGGTGTACGTCTCATAGTCTTTGTAGCACAGGCTAAGAGCGAACCAACAGCCAAGTGAGTGGCTGTTGGAACATCCATAGCAAGTGTGTTGAAATACAGCTTCTATCAAGAGTAGGTGGGGCGCATCGGGAAGACGTTCATTAGAAGACCTATTTGTGAGAGAAGACATGCTTCAGAGTCACGGCCCTAGGTTCATACTTTCCTTCAAAGCAGTTCCTAGATGGCCGTTGAACTTGTTTGGTATTTGGCGCTCTCAGCTAGCATCAGGTGGCTATGGTTGTAGTTTGAGTGGATCCAGTGTTTTTCCGCTCTGTTCTTCGTTCACCTCGGGGCGTTACAGGCTGTTCTTTCTAAAAGAACTGCAGGTCGACCTTTCACGGTCCAAGCCATCGCTGTAGGAATATTAAACACGACCCGGGTACATCGGTACATTATGTTCTAGAACCTGAGGTTACAATGTCAGGTTAAATGTTCAAAATGTTTCCCCCTTTATTGCGTTTTACAAGCCAATGGGTGTGGGGCCCTTAAGAGAGTGTTGTTGGACTGATTTTATCTTATGTTTTAAGATGGGAGCAGAACTTGTGTGATATGAAGAAACCTAATAGAAGCTGATATAACCGGTGTTAACGGGCCAGGCCTTTGCGTTCTTTGTTTTGGTTATTCCCCATTGACTCCTAGGAAACGACTGAAGAATGTTTAGCAGCGTACAACACTATGATTAAAGTCCATCACAAAGAGTCACCTTGTTGCTTTGGTTTGCCAAATCCATCTTCCAGATTAACTCGGGCTTCATCTTTTTCCTGGAACATCTTTGTTGTCAAATAGGGAGGAGAATTGGAAGAAAATACTCCCAGGGCATTCAGTGCACTGTACGGACGCAAGTATGCATCGCACTCGCGTAACACAGGAAAGGACGAGGCCGTGGTAAACGTCTTCATTTTCCTGGAGCTTGATTTACTCCAGCCTGGTCTCTTTTTAAGGAGAGGGTGACTGCGACGTGTCTTTCAGAAACTCATAGCGCGTCAAGCCGCCGAGACACCAGCTATTCACTTGTGTGCAACCCATAATACACAGTTCAACCAAAGTGCAGCTTTTACATTTACACACATTACTCGTGTTATTAATACTGCAGTGATTCATATCACAACATCAATAAAAGCGCAGGCTGCTGTCTAACGCCTGGCCGCAGCTCAGACCATACTGTGGTTTCCCCATCGGTCCCAGACACTTCTCAGGTTCAAATCACTCTACTGTCCCGTGTTCGGTATTTATTTCTCGGCCTGCATGCAGTGTTTTCTCTTCTGTTTCACCGGGGGACGGGGCCCCCCAGATTATGGCCTATAAAAGGCTGTGACGCCTGCTTCCTTAACAAGTTACAAGACCAGAGTGGAACTGAGGAAAAGGCTCTGAAAGGCAGTTAACCCGCGGCGTCCAAAGCCCTCCGCAGTGTTTAGGTAGCGTCTGAGGCTTCTCGGGGATTACAGGGAATTATGCATGCATATAAACTAGGGATGCACCGAATATTCGCCCACCGAACATATTCGGCCGAAAATGGCCCAAAACATAATGTTCGGTTTCGGCCGAAGGAGTAAAAAGGCCGAACATAATACACAGAACTTTTTTTTTTTTTTTTTTTTTTTTTTTATAAAAAATAGAATACAATTTTACTCATTTATTTAAAGGTACATTGTTCTTAAATTCTTGCTATAATGTCTGCTGGAATGTTAAAAAACGTTCAGTATTAATTAAATATTTTGTATCAAATTTGTAATTGATTGTTTTTATAGAAAAGGAAGACAAAAAAGTTTATTTAATTGTTTGATTTATGCAATGGTGAAAAATTAAAGCAAAATTAATGAAAAACATTATAAAAGCCACATTCGGTATTTGCTTTCGGCTTTCGGCCAAGAATTTTCATTTCGGTGCATCCCTAATATAAACGTATGACATCCCTGGATGCTGTTTGACGTAATCAAAGGTTCCCTTCGCCCTGGACGTCACCCTTAAGGGCGCGCTGGGGCGTTACTCCTATAAGTAGTCGGCGACATGGGGTGTAGGTGTTGACATACATGTTGATTGTCAACATTCACAAAGCGCCGGCTCCACCACTAGCTTAAGAACATCTCAGGTCATCTCCGTCTATGTATTTCTCCAGGGCGCGGGGCTGTCATCTGGACTGTGTTTGGGTGTGTTTGGAGATGGCAGCCAGATGGTGGAAGGACATCAGATTCCCTGGGCTACGGGGGAGAAAGAGGCGTTTTCTCATCGTGGATTTTGATTCAGTGGTTCCAGGGGCGGTTAGGTACAGGCCGTCTCTGGCAGGCTTCCTCAGCAGCCTCATGTTCTCCGGGACTCATCAAATAAACGCGACCGTACTCCATAAACAGCTGTTGTGCAGATACACGCAGGACACCATGTTCATAGCGTCAGGGTTCAGAACAGTGGTTCAAAAGCAGAGGTTGAGAATGGCTCGCTGACCGACTGAATGCCTTGGTGAGCACCAGATGAGATCTGCTTGGCGTTCCTTAAAGTACCTTGGGCGCCTTCTCCTGTACGGTCGCTCTTTTCGGTCTTCACTGATCATTTGTTGATGTTTCGGGGTTTGTTCAATGTAGTTGACGTTTGAAAGGAAGTCATCTAAAGCAATATGTTCATTAGATATGTCCATGATTTTTTTTTCATTAAAGTAAGTCTTTCCTTGCTCTTAATTATGGTGTAGAGCAAGGTGCTGCAAGTCAACCCAGTCAAATCTTACGGCCTATAGAAATCTACAACACATGCTATTATGCTGCTCACTATATTCAAACCGGATGCTTGTTTAATGCTGCTTAGGCTGTTATTGTAAAATAAATGAATAGAAAAGCACGAGACACGCGCCGGTTGAATCGTATTCACCCGAAACCTATCCTCTTCTGTCTCTGTGTGCTTGTTCAGCCCACCGGTGAGTCCACCACACGTTCCTTCATCACCTCTGTGTGCCTTCCATCCGTCCTGTCAAACAAACACGCTTCTAGACATCCCACTCCCGTGCTGCCTTCATCAGGCTGCACCCTGCTGTGAGCCGGGCTCCCACTGCCTCGCTCCTCACTGGGAAACGCTTCATCCAGGCAGAGGCCGACCGCGACAGGCTCAGCTCTGCCTTCAGCCGGAGGAAATACGATGGGCTGCTTCCAGCAGAGTGTTTCCATGTGTGAGAGACGCTGGGGGGAGGAGAGGGAGGCAGGGGGGGGTCGGGTGTTCCACGCAGATGAGACAGACCCTTTTGTCTTGACGGATTACACCGCACCAATCCACTGGGGATCTGAGGCTTGGATCGGCCATCCAGCATACTTGACACCAACGCTTCTATATAAATACACACCTTTCACTGAGGCGGGAAACATTAGTTTTGAGCAGTGGTGCGAGGGCCTCGGTCACCCCTGACTCGATGCTCCGTCGCTAACGACAACCGTCTCCGCCGTCTCGGAGACGCATCACCGCGGCGCTCCCGCCGGAGGTTTAAATATCTCGGGGCTCTAGACGTGTCAACACTCTACGGCCCCCCGGGGCCCCCGGGAGAACGTCCCCCCCCCACCCGCCTCTCAGCTCGCAGGTCGTTCCTCATTCCAGTCACTTGTTAACACCGGGCCGCTGTCGTCGGTGGCTTTACAGCCGCGGCGCGCACAAAGAGAGCCCTGTGGCCCGCTCCCATCGGACGCCCTGATTACCTCCTCTGACATCAGACATGTGGTTCCACTGGAGCCGCCGAGTGGCCGTATTAAGTGGTGGGGACACGCGGCATCACCTGATCCGGCCCGGGGCTCTGGGGTTCTCTGGGGCTCTGGGCAGATGAGGCTCTGGGGTTCTGGCCAGATGACAGTGGGCTGTGCAGTGGGGAGACTGGGGCCAGCATGTCTATCTGCGGCTGCACCGGCGGCTGTGTTGTCCTGCAGTTCTGACCTCAGCAGCGATCCATCATCGTGGGGGGAGCTGTGTGTGATCTCAGAGCGCTTTGGGGGTCTTTGTTTCTCAACTTCTGATAATGTTCAAATTTACATTTTGCGTTCAAATTTTATTTTATTTTTTTATTTGCTTAGAGATGTACTTTTCGGTCTATGTGTTTTTAAATATTCACAAACTAATCTCTATTCTCAAACTTCCTGAATGAGCAGTTAGCGGTAAGGGCGTCTTGCTCTTACCTCTACAGGTAAACTGTGGACAATGGAGGTCTAAACCCCAAAACCTTTTGGTTCAGGGTCAAACCCCTTAACCCTTACCCTATGCTGCCCCTAACCTTTATAATGTTTTGATTGCTATTGCTGCCCTGTACTTATGCAGGGACCTCCAGAGTGTGTGTGTGTGTGTGTGTGTGTGTGTGTGTGTGTGTGTGTGTGTGTGTGTGTGTGTGTGTGTGTGTGTGTGTGTGTGTGTGTGTGTGTGTGTGTGTGTGTGTGTGTGTGTGTGTGTGTGGTTGCAGGTGGACCTGAATGACTCCCCGGCCCTTCCCTCTAACCCGCTGTGTTTGTGTCCCGACCTGCAGCATCAACAACAAGCTGCAGCAGCCTGAGGCCGCGTCGGGGGTGCTGGACTACGCCATGAAGCACTTCGGCGAGCTGGTGAGTGCCCTGCAGTCACTCTGGGGGGGGGTGGAGGAGGAGACACCACAACCGTACTGATCACGCTGTCCCTCCAAGGTGGACCGGTTCAGGGCTTAGACATGAACGAACGTAGCGTTTCGTGATCACGCAATCGTTAATTCACTCCGACACTCATTCATTCATTCATTCATTCATTCACTGCCTAACATAACTTTTTTATTTTTACATCTCAATAGTGCTGAGTATTTTATTTAATTGTCTAATCCGATTTGATATTTCTTCACGCTGGTGCTATCCTGTTACTCCCCTAATAATACGTAATTATCCCGTCATGTGTTCAACATCGCCCAGCCATAATGGGTCCAGCCCCCCGCTGTGACTTGCCCACTAAGGCACGTTCTCATCCCAAATATGCAGGGGTCACGGGGGGCAGAAAGCCCCAGACCACTCTGCTCCT